>NC_091488.1:30555789-30858819 GCF_947461875.1 Haliaeetus albicilla
AAAACTTGCTTTCTCCCCGTAGATAAAATGTGCAAAATTAATTCTGTGAATTGGGATGTTCTGCACTTTACTCCATAGTTCCTTTACTGGCACTTACGGAGAGCTTTACAAACACATAGTCTCTCTACTATGCTTGTTGTACTATCATTATCAATTAGCAGTTGTTAGGAGTCCAGCAACCTTCTAGTCACAGAGCAAATGGGCGGTGGGGGAACAGCTATACCCTGGAAGCTTTACACAGTTCGTTTGGAGTTCAGCCTCCACAAGGCACCACAAATGCTGCATACTGCATTCTGTTTCACTGAAGCTAAACTGCAGTCTCTAGGCTTTCATTAGTTATTTTTCAGTTTAATGGTGAAAATACGGGACTGATGATGGTGGCTGTGTGTGGATGGAGTCTCTGTAAACTTCCCTTTGGAGCTCAGCTGAGGTTCCTCTCCCATCCCATATTAGCCTTAGCGTTGCACAATTTGGGGTCTCCTGAGGAGAAATTGCAGATCATGCCAAACTGCAGACAGTATAATGGCAAGGTGGGGAAATACTAATTAGGTGTCAGGTTGAGACCACCAGTCTTTTTTAACTCCGAGGTCAAGCTGACTGAAACCTTGTCTCCAAGCTAGATATAGACAAACTGTTTTGTGAGCAACATTTCCGATAAAGTCTTCTTTTTCTTCTGTCTACACACAGGAAGCAGGCTAAAACTCTCCGAAATGTGTTCTTAGTTGTTCGTTGAACCATTTTTGTTTGTGACCACAGAGGCATGAGTAAGGTCTGGACTATTTGTTTTTCTTTGTACTGTCAGCCCCCCAAACGTGATCAGATTCAAAAGTTAATTCATGCTTTCTCTGTCTTTTTAGACTCAGTTAAAAAAAAAAAAAAAAAAAAAAAAAGGCACATTCTGAGAGCAGTTGTATCCATCCAGACAGTACAGGGCATTTTGGTCTTAACTCTTTGGCAGGAGTAGATTGCAGTATGTGTAGGTTGGGCTTACAAACACACTCTGCACCAACCTTTATGGCCCAGGAAATAGCCTGTCAAGGGCCTGTCAGTTCCTGGTGGTGTATCTTTTTCCTTCTTGGGCATAGCTCTCAAGGGTCTAATACTGTGCTCCTCCACTCCAGCTGCAGCCTTTGAAGAATAAAAACTTGTTCTGAGGGAGTTTGTCTCCCTCAGCTACAGAACCTCTCCTGGATCTACTGTGGGGATGGGTTTCTCATTAAACACTACACAACTACCTCATGTAATGTAGCCCATAAGGACTGTGCTAGAGGCAACATCCAATTAGAAGTCCTATATGCCCAAACAAAGAAACATACTTCTTTGCATAATGGAAGTGACAGGGGGACTGCACATGGCCATAAATTTGAAAAGTCAAACAAGAAGAATATTGTTTTCTTCTTCTCTCTCTTTTTTAAAGACTTTTTCTCAAGGGGACAGGAAACCAGTTTAATTCCAATGATATAATACTGCCTAAACTGGCCATGGTTCAGCTCCTAGTAGTGACAGCACTGTAATGCTATGCCTTTTTTCTGAGCTGAGCTTGTCTGACTTAAGCTTTCACTTCAGATACCGAGTGTTTAAAAGGGAAACAATATAGTTTACATTTGACAAGTATACTAATGTTCTAATTCTAAACTATAATAAATGAAAGAATCAGAGAAAGAACATTCATGCGAACCTCTGAGAACCAGGTAATGCATAATTTCTCTTTCATAATGCATGAAACCTTGACACAAGAAGGAAGAGACACTGCACCTATTAGTAACTTGTGACACCACAGAGGCCTTGGAAGATTCCTTCCAGAAGAGTGAAGAAATCCTTAAGCAGTTATTTTTCTGCCTTAATTCCAAATGCTACTCTATTCAAAATTTAAAAAGTTACCGAATAGTCTGTCTTAGAGTATATATGTCTGGCATTTGAGAAATTGGACTATCTCATAACAGAGACGAGTAGTTGTTTTCCTCATGAAATAGCCACAGGAGGAAAAATTAAGGCTATTTTGCAGGTTTTGCCAACAAATGAATTTTCATTAAAAATAAAAATGTTGTCAGACTCAAATACTGCTTTTTCTGAACACTTCACAGGGAATAAATAAAGATTGCTTGCTTAGCTGTGTCATATGGAGGTATAAGGGATCTCAACCTTAACGCATTTTCCTTGACTTTGCTTCTTTTCAATTTCAACCAATGACTGTCAATTGCATCTATGAAATAGAACCAATTTTACTAAAGCAACAAAGACCGAGGAAACACGTTTTTTTTTTTCTTTTTCGTCTAATTATATGTTTACCATATATTTGTCAGCATGTATTAGAGAACCGTTACAAGAAAATTACTAAAAGCTAGTTGGATGGCTCTATCCTTAGATTTCCAGACAAATAAGCTGTCCAAACTTATAAACCAAAATTAATTAAAAAGCCCATGCCCATGGAGAAAGGCAAATTATGCTATGAGGAATCATCTATGTAGATGTCTACTTATAGTGCACTGTAAACTTATATCATTTATATGCCCTTTAGACTAGATTGTCTGCTCCAGTAGTGTAACTACTGGTTTATTGCCATAAAATGATGCTTCCTGTTTTCCTTGTGTCTGTCTCAGGTGCTCTTTCTCTTTTTAATGGTTGTGATGTTTCCTGCCTCCATTTGGAAATCCCTGGTGGTTAGGTGGTGTGGATTTTTTATTTTTAGCCTTGGTAGGAAAGTCCAATGTTTAGAATGAATGATCTAGCATATGATTGTTTGAAAAAAGAATAAAAAACACTTTCCAACATACAGACTTTACAGCTTTCATTTTATTCTATTTTCCACTCTGCTCAGTCATCTCTTCTTTAGTAGAATGATTCTGTTCCTCAAAAGAGGAAGAAAAATTACTCTGTTGACACCTAAACAAAGGTGTGGTATCTATTTGTCATTTTAGAGTTGTAATAAAAAAAAAATCTTGAAGTTTATGGTTTTAGAATTGCAAGCAGATTATGAAATATGCCTTGCCCTCTGCTAAGATGATTCATGTCAAATTCAACACTGAAAAGAACACATTAAAAAAAGAGACATCTCTAATTTATTCTTGTGTTTGCAGCTTGTAGAGGAGCAATATTATTCCCCAGACAATGTGCCTTGCTTTCTAAAACAGCTGTACTCATGATCACAAAAGTAGAGAAACTAGTTAGAATTTCTTCCACAGATAAAAAGAAATCAGGGAAAAATCATGTAAATTTCTGCTTTTTTATTTCTTTCACTTTTTGGTTAAAAAATGAAACAGGTATGGTCCTCTAGTTTTCCACTAAATGCTAATATTCTTCTATGGTGAGCAAGTGGAAGCTTTTTGTGAGAGCTTGTTGAATGAACAATGGAAAAACAATTTTCACTGAAAATCTGAAAATTTATGGCCAGCTATGTAGCAACTTTTACCGTGACACATGTATCCTCTTTGATTTAGAAACTCCCTCCTGACAGAATGGTAATTCGGCATCTTTTTAGCTATGCTGCATCCTCCCGGCTACTGTATACCACATTTTACATTGCTTAGGTTCACCAGGTCTCCATACACCACTACCCTTAGTCAATGCAGAAGGATTCTTGGGACTGGTCTTAGGACAGTGGCATTTGGGGGAATCTCAGTTATGCAGGGCATTCGCAAATGTATGTAGTACCACTCAGTGACTGCTACAAAGGGCCTATTTTTTAAACTGTCAAAGAAACACTTGTGGCATTGCGGAAACCAGAGAAAAGCTGTCAATTCTATTATTAAATTGACATTCCACACATGCTACTTTCTGATGACAGTCCATAATAAAGTTGCCCTATTTCTTTGCCCTCTATTCATGTCACTACCTAAAGTTTTCTCTTGCATCTCCCTCAGACACTGACAGAAAGAGCATCAGACATGTAAGCTCAACAAGAGGTCGTCATTGTGGTGCAGTGACAGATGTTTATAACACCTGAAAAAAAGAGGGGACGAAGGTCCTAAAGCATCCTTGGTACACTAGGCTACTACAATGCATGGAGCAAGGACAGTGACATCTCCCAGGGTATTGTCAATCAAGGAGTACTGAGGCAGAGACAGACAATAGGGACCATTGTAATCCCATTGGAGGGAAAAGGAAAAAAAAAAAAAAGCATAACAAGGCTTTGTCTTGGTCCTCAGAACACAGACACATCTGTGTGTTTCTCTAACTGCTGCAAGCTAATAGGATAACATGGGTTGATCAGACCCTAATGGGAATTGATACAAATTGGATGCTAATTCCATTGTGTCTCGTTCTCCAGTGAGGCCATCCGCCAAGTGGCCTTCCCAGCAAAAGGAGCTCCCACTTTCCGTGCTTGTTTGGTTTTAGACTTGTCTAAAAGATCCAGGTTGCAGAAGCCTGGGTTTCCCAGGTAAGCTGTCCCACCATGCTTCCTGCTGGGAAGCTTCTGTGAAGCTAACAAGACAACGGAGTAGCTAGCTCTCACCCTCAGGGGTGTCTTGTTTAGTAAGAGCCTGTGATTGACAGCTGTTAAGAAGAATGACAAGATATTTTACATCTGTTTAGTGTCTTGACTGTCTCCCATTCCTTCCCACACTGGCTATTGTCATTCTTCCTATATCCAGGAATCCTACTGCTGCCAATGCAAATGTCAGACCACTGTGGAGCTATAGTGCCATGCAGCATACATTATACAAGAAATGAAAAGTGGATCAGGGTCATTGCATAGGGGAATGCAATGATTCCAAAGTATGTTCATTATCCCAGACCTAAGATTTTGGACCAATAATTGGACCACCAGCTATTCTCTTGCGCATATCAAATTTGAAGGTAAATTGAACACACATGGAGTTTTTTCACATTTTTTCTTTTCCTTGCAATTCACTTATTATTTACTTTGCAGCAAACCTTAAGCCTTCCTCCAGTGATGGTGCGTGAATAATGCAGCACATCTACAGTGCTTATTACACATAGAAATCTCATATTTCTCCATTCTTATGGCATCCACAGAAGACCCACTAGAGGCTTTGGATTTTCATGGTCTTTTTATTCACATCAAATTTTCTAACTAGTAAACAGTGCTTTTTGTAGCCTGAAAGAAACAGCATATAAAATAGGGTATAAAGAAAACCATACGTTTATTCTGGAGAAACCAGATAATTTTATCTTATGACTTCAAATACCAGTTACAACAGATGAAACTGAAGTATATACTGCAAGGAGAATGTTTTGTCCAATTAATAATGGCAATGGTTTTTGCTCTAAATTTGGCCCAACAACCGCAAATAAAGAAAAGGAATAAAGTTCACAATGCAAAACCATAAATGACCTGTCCAATGAAGACTATCCAAACTAGAAGAGATGTATAACTGTTTAAAATAAACAACAATTATAATGAACCCATTCAATCTTCATCACTCTTCAACCCACTCCAAGTCAAAAGACTGTGTAAATTATGAGCTCTGCAGCATGCCTGGAATGTTAACAAATCTGGGCTCTGGAGCAGTAGTGGCAACTCTGAACTTCAGAGTGAAGGATCCTTCACAGGATTTTAGTCAGCTTCAGAAGTATCATCATCCTTCAGCTAAAAACATCTCAAGCCTTTTTAAGCAAATCTAAATTCAACTCACCATTTTTCTACAGAGAGAGCAAACTACAGAGCACCAGTGTGCAAAATTCTTGGTGCAAAATTCTAATGTATAAGAGGAGCACAGCACTTCCTTGGGTCAACACAGTTGTCCTTAGGTCACATGTATCCTCTAAGCTCAAGATAGAAATGGTCTGGATAACATCTCCAAGATCTTCCTGGTATCTTTTTCAACCTAAGGAACAATGTCAATATTGTTTACTTCAGGAGCTGATAACAGAATTACATGTGACAAAGCTACTGGGATTCTGCATCCATGCTAGTCTACCATGGGATACTAGCATCCACTAATCACATGACACACAGTCTAGTTTCCTAGACTGAAGAACTGAAAAGTGTGTACCTAGCAATGAAAAGGGATGTAGAAGTCTTATGAGAGTAGCTGAAATACAGCATCTTCAAAGAAGAAATTGAAGTCAGGTGACGAATCTTGTGTATCAGATGTTATGTACCTACCAGTCAGCAGAGAAAGGGACTTTTTTACTCATCTCAATCTTTTTCACTCTTTATGAGTGACATTCTTTGTGAAGGGAAGAAAAATATGGAAATTTGTACTCTTTCCTATGGCTTGTAGTACTTGCTCTCCCATGTTTTCTCACTTACCTAGTGCCACTGGGACAGCTGGTGAAAACAAAGTCCTTGAGCACATGTACAATGGCCACTCAATAGGTCGCTTGGTCCACATATTATTGATAGAACTGCTACTAAAGACCCGTCTCATGTAAGCCACTAAAACTCAGTCATCCAGGTTCCAATTGGTGGTTGGAACTCCATTCAATAATTAAAATCTGCAACAATCAAATCTACTGATTTCATACCAAAAATTCAAGGTAACTGCTACCAGACCTTCAGCCTAGTCAGATCTCAGCATAAATGACACTGTACAGTCTAACAGTCCTAATGTGTTCTCATTGCTGCACCTCCTAATTAAGTTGAAGGAGAAGACGAGTTCTTCTGAATACACTTTTAAAACCTAATGAAGGAAAAGCAGTGAAAGGAGGCAGGTTTTGCATTTTGCTCTCTAACCCCTGAGGTCCATAGAGAAAACTTTGGCTCTGGTTTTATTTCTCCAGCAGACAGCTTTATTTTTCCTGTAGAACATAGCTGTTGGCATAACAGAGGAACAGGAGGCTGGCAAAATGGCATGAAACAAATAGTCTAGATCTTTCCCAAGCTGTTCCTGCCACCACTACATAACTAAGAGCTTAATAAAATGTGCTACCAAGATGCAAACATCTTGCAGGCATTCAAGCATTTTCTTTATTAACTTAAGTGATAAACCTGCCCATTCAATGCACATGTTCAAATACTAGCAATCCTGACCATCTGAGCCAAAATCTAATATAAAAAACCAAAGTGATTTTCAGATGATGATGATAATATCCAACATACTCTTTCCCCAGTTCAAAAATGAGAAGATGGAACAAGATTCCTACAATCTGCTGGTTCACAAGAGAGAAGAAACTATTGTGTGGGTTTGAACTCTGGTGTGTTGCCTTTAAGCATTTGGTGGTACTCACTACTGCTTAAGAAGATATTTAGAATTCCAACATGAAAGGTCTGTTTCATATTTTAAGCCCAATAAATCTCGATCACAGCTCTCAATTGAGACAGCAGTCTGGCAAAACTACATGGACAGCAGACACTTTACTGTGGCTCTTTCTCCCCACTCAGCCTCTCCCTCCCCCACCTCCCCCAAACTGAAGTTTATTGTTGCCAGAAAAAACAAGAAACAGCATATCTGAAATTTAATCTTCCTTAAATTTGCAGAGCAAGCCTACAGAGAAGATTAACCATATAAACTGGGCATATTTTACTATTCCTCTCAGGATATGCGTCATGCTTTTCCCCCACCCGGTGTTTTCTAGTTGTTATTGATTACTGAGTTTCACCCCTCAGCAAATCCAGTTTTAGGAAAGGTAGAACTGTTTTTTAGTGGGGTTTTTTTGGTTGTTTTTTGTTTTTTTTTTTTTTCTCCTTTTCAATACACCTTTGCCATGAAAATAAAGTCAGCTTGATGCAGCTGCTGCTGCGGAGATATTGTTGACAGATGAATACACTGGGAGCAAACGGCAACCTATTTGATGCCTAATTAAAACATATTAGTTACAGTGCAGTCAACACGTGTGTTAAGAAGCACATCTTTTCAGTATACTTCAGAAAATTATCTTACTATGGCTTTCGATTGGCCCAAGAAGCAGACAGCTATGACATCCCTCTCCTTGCCCACCAAGACTCCTCTGACAAGGATATTGCTATAGCTAGCTGAAGAATTGCTGGGTGGTAGAGTACAGTTTTACTGGTATTAATCTTTTTTGAGACAAAAGCCTACTTAGGCATGATCTAGAGCCTGATGAAGCCTGTGGAAACCCTCTGGTAGCCTCAGAGGGTTTCAGGTAATGGGTAGATCTATGGGCTTGGTTTAACATCATTACTTATCAGTACTTGATGCTCTTCCTGGTGATTATCACTTAGGACTTCAACAGAGAAAATGAGAGTATACTCTGTGAGGTATTGATGTTCCCTTGTTCTAACCAGAGGGGTCTTCCTCAGAAGAGCTATCAGTGTGATTACATGCAAAATGTGACAGCAGAGTATGTCAGCAGACTGATGAAGATGTTTCATTTCTAACAACAGAATGTTAGCATCTAGTTATGCAGATGACTACAGCTCTTAGGCAGGGAAAATGCAAAGACTGACACATCTAAAATGTAAGCGTAAATGAGTTTGCTTGCAGACAAAGTTGGAAACACAGCTGAAGCCAAACTGAATACTTAATATTATTACTGTTCATAGATTCACTCCTGTTTAAGTGAGAAAGGACAACAGTGAGCAACTTGTCGTATGCTTTGAATAACAGAGTCTATACGTTTGTATCACCTAATTCCTAAATCAACCCTATAACATTTCATTGACTGAGACCATCTCTGTAGGCAAGCCTTAGTTTCAATACCTACAAGGATGAACTACCTATCAGAGATAAGGCGTTACTACAATGGGGGCCTAAACTAAAAGCAGTAACATCTTGTGTAAGCATGTGTGTGACTGAACAGTTTTAATTTTGGCAGAAAAAAATGGCAGAATAACTACCACTTTAATTTTTGGCTCTACTTTACCCTATTCATATGGCATATGTGGGAACATGTGTGAGTCCAAAAGAATAGGAAGAAAAGAAAACCTAAATCCAAGTAAGTAAGCTTGATCCAGTTTGTATTCCAAACTTCCTACAGATCTGGGTCCAGAACTTCATTTTTATTTGTATGGCCTATTTAACAGTATAGTATATGACAAAAACTCATTATAGCCATGATTTTGGCAATTTTATAAGGCAACCTATTTGTGCTTAGAGAATAATTACAGAGGACAGTTAGAAAGGCTGTTCTGAACGTTAATGGAAGGTCCTTGTTCTGGAAAAGGGCCCTATATGTAGCAGCTCTTTAGTTCATGCTTATGTCACACTGAAACTAATGCACTGAGGAGCTGTTCTTATAGTAGAAGAGAACTGAGCACTAGATTTCACACAGAAATTATACCTGGGCCATTAATACAGATGTAGAAACAGGAATGCTGGAAGTATTTTGAAGTAAGAGGAACTAGTTAATACCAAGATCTTGGCCCCTGCACAGCTCCATCCGAGCAGCTCCAGTGCCATGAAGGGATTATAGAGATAGCTCAGCTCACCACCTGAAGGTTAATTTTGTAACACACAAAGGAGTTGTTACACAAAGGAGTAACTCTGTATGCGGAGTATGAAGAAGTGGTCTGCCTTCCACCTGGCCTGATTCTTCATGTTCTTCAAGTACCCTGGGAAGAGAGACTTGGGCGGGAGGTGCAGAGGGGAGAAATTACACATAAATAGGGTAAAATCTCCAAACAGATTATGGTGCTCATCTTTCTCCCATCAATGACTAAAAGAACCATTTTGGTTTGTTCTGGGGTTTGGGTTTTGGTTCTAATTTGTTTTTACTTGAACATGTTCTCGGTTTTGTAGGACCACACTTAAGAACTTCCAGCCCTTTCACTTTATGGCAAATGTCACTACAGGTCAATGCAAGGGTAAAATCTGCTGAAATCACTGTCTCTCCTCCATGCCTGCCATGGCTCCATGCAATTTCATATTAAAAGCAATGCAAGGCCACATTTCATACAGAATCTTTTTTCTTCCTGGAGGATTGCTTCAGTCATGTGTCAGTGGTATTTTCTTTTTCTTTTGAAAGCAGAAGAGAATGGAAGATGACTATGGAAATGGTAGTCTTTCTGTGAATAGTTTTAGTGGAAGTACACCTACACTCTTTGGTTTGCAATACAAGTTTTCTTTTAAACCGTCTGATAAAAAGAAGGCGGCACTCCTCTTGGCAGGAAAAAGAAACCCCAAAGAGCTTTATTTTCTGAGCAGCAGCATTCAGAAGTCTCTCAAACAACATTCTTTATAAAGCTGTTACTGTATCACAGGCCAGATTAAAGTGAATTTACTAAGTCCTAGTTCTCCTTAGATCTAAATCTGTCTTTAGATGACCTTCCTGATTTAATCCAGATCATGAGCATGCTCAACATCCTTTCCTATATATTTGGTAGAAGTGACTGAAATGGAATGCAGTATCAGAGCCGCCCTTACTTGTAATTTATCTAGGAGGTGTTCCTATAAATGATAAGCACAGTTCTCCTTTTTTTTTTTGTTATGGTTTTATGAAAGGCTCATCTAACTCATTGATATCCTGAATAGGTGTTCCATTATAAAGGACATGGTGGTTTTGCTATTGTAATACTGTGAGTTTTTTCTGCAAAAGGTATTAAGTTTTTGAACTTAAAACTACTAAGGGGAAAAAAGAGAAAACTCAAAGAAATAAAAATAAAGAGAAACAGCTCTTTTCTCTGTTTTGTTTTTTTTTTTTTAATGGGATCATCCATATTTAGATGCCATTGGTCAAAATACACTCTTTATTTCTAGACCTCACCTAGCTTAAATTTTAATACCATTAAGTGCCTTGTCCTCCAAATCTGAGGGCCAAGTAAGAAAGACCTAGTAAAATATAGTGTTAAGACATGACAAATGGTACTGTTATACTACTGCACTCTTTCCACTATCTAGAAGAGATTTCCTAGGTCTACTTACAGTGTCCAGTCCTTGCAGGCTGAAAATCCTTCAGAAAAAAAAAAAAAAGTTTCTTTTATCCTTTAATTCAGTATTCCATCACATTTGTGACTTTATGGCAACAAAATGGGGATTTTAAAAGATATGGAAGAAACAAGACTTAAAAAGAACAGGATCAACTCAAAGCAGACTCCTGCCTATGATGTCCTTAAAGTTCAGCTTTTAAGAAATATACTGTTTACAGACTAGCTACCAGTACTATTGTACTGCCATCATAGAATTAAGCTGAAAAGTTTTGTACCTAGTACAACCCAAATTAGAGATGTCCTATAGCAAGAGACAGAAGACTATGACTTAGCAGACCAGTTTGAAAGCTTAATGCTCACTAATGCATTTAAATAAGTATTCTAACCAAGGATGATCATAACAATTTTTCCCAGACTGCACATCATTTTCTATCATTACGATAATGGTCTGAGTGTCTTTGTATTGGACCAAAAGAATATCTCTGTTTAAGCTTGTCTTTAAATGACTGTTGGAAGTGTAATTCTCAGTCGGCTGGCTACAGCAGCAAAGCTAATGTTTGTTGAGCACTGTATTTGAACTCTGCTATGAACTATTTGAGCAAGAGTTTCTAACACACAGTTTAGCTTGGGTAGTTTTCAAAAAGGCAGTCCTTGTCCTTGCTGAATATGAAAGGCAAAGCAGAACTTTTCTACCAAGACCCATTCTGCTACCAGAGAGCTGCAGCACGCTCCTGATTCTGAGTGCCCAGGAACCCCTGGGTATGGCTTATAGAAAAAGATTTATTGCTTCCAGCTGGGAAACCCAAGCAAGGAGTTATTCCTACTATAATATTCTATATTGTGTGCAGCTCAGATATTAAGTATATTCATGATAGACAGACATCACCAAGTATAAGAATAAATGTCCCCAATTTCAATGAGATATAATATTTCCACTTACACCCAATGCTGACATAAATTAAAATAAGGATATAGCTTCAATCCATTGTTCATGAAGAAGAATAAGGTGCACATTGTACAAGAGAAAACCAGGTGTATTACTAATGGTAGGAGCTCTGTGACCCGACCTTCAGATTTGAACATACAGCCTACCTTGACACCATAAGCATGCTTGGAGCAGGCAGCAGCTGTGCCTAAATAACTGCAATTTGCTACAACATTGGAAGATAGAACATATGAAAAGCTCTTCAGAAAACATCCCTAGTACCATGTCATTAAAATTGTTTATCAGTTAGTGAGTCAAGAAATTAGGGCACTAAAAAGATGGCTGTGGTGGAGGACCAGAGAACACAAGTCTATTACTGAAGCTCAGGAATCAGCAAGCACACATTTTCCTTTAAGCATGTGACCTTGTTTTCTCTCTCTCTCCTTTCTACTTGTAATTTACTTCCCAGCTGAAGAATAATCCTCTTTCTCAGCAGACCTAACCTTGTCCCAGTGTTTGCCCTCATTCTTCTTACTTCTGCTCCTTATACACCTGTTTCATTTCTTTTTCTTCAGCTTGTAACTACTTCTGGCTGTACAGTGCACCAGAAGCTATGTTCACTTGGTGGTTTTGTTCCCAAGTGAGGGACAGAGCGAGCCCATTCACCAGGAGTGCTCATGGCAGAACCAAGGTGTCCTGTATTAACTTTCTGTACTTAGTGCAATAAATGTAGATGGTCACATTTTTTCAATCAAAACATTTTTCAGCAAAAGAAGGAAAAGGCCTGTCCTGAAAAGGAAACTTTTGGAGACATTGTGTTTTGTTCAGGTTTTTCTTTTTTGTCTATAGCTATGTGAGCCCAAAATATTTCATCTGTGCTTCTAAAAGCCAAGATTTTATCAAAACATTTCAAAAAATCGGAAAATAAAGCTGGACTTCTGGGTGCTCAGCCGTTTTATTTGAACCTTTCTGTTAATATTTTTAAACAAAACATATTCTTGATTTTTTTCTGTTACATGGAAAATGCTTGCCATTTTCTAATCAACCCCAGCTACAATAGCTATGGCTTTGGGCTGAGGAGTTGAGGTACCTTCCAGAGGCAGAGAGCTAGAAAAGGCCCAGTTGTCTCAGAGGCTGGTTGAAGACCTTTGCTTCCTCTTAGATATCTCACTACCTCAACTTACTGTTCCTCCAAACCCAGCGTTTACTACTTCTACTTCACACCAAGCATGCAGACAACATATAAAAAGAGTCTTTCAGCAGGCTGGTTTTAAACTCGTTTTCCACGTAGATGGGAAGACAACATATAGGTCTTTATTTTACACCATTGAGAGTCTTGGAGTGGATTTTCTTAAAGAACTGCTTCAGGTACTGAAAGCTGTCGAAATTATCCAAGGCTTTCTAGTTGCTAAAATACTCCCTCCCATATGCTGAGTGTCCACTTCGAAAACCTTGCTCATTCTTTCCTGCATCTGGCATAGATTTCCAGGGGGGTGGGGCAGGCTCTGCGGTCGGCATGAGAGAAGCCCGACTTCACAGCTGCTGTTTCCTTCCTCTGACAACGCAAAAAATATCTTCAAGGAGGGAATCCCATTTAACATGCAAGTGGTAATAACAAAGATGCTTTAGCGTCTCATCCTCTTTGTGACAATGTCCTGAAACTAAACAGTGCAGCTAATATTAGCCCCTAGGCTCCCTGCCCCCCTTCAAGTCTTCATCCCTTTTCTTAACTCCTGTCGTGACTGAGCTCGACATAAATACCATAAAATTAAATGTTGTTTAGCTATTTACAATGAACAATTTCTTTGATGAGCTTCATCCCCTTTCAGATATTTTTTCCAGCCAGCTTTGATTTTTACACATCAGTTTACATTCAGTTGTTATGTTCCAAGTAGAATACCAGTCACAGACTATTTTTTCCCTATTTTTAATAGTATTTTGCATCCTGGCAAAACCGGGTGCATCGAATATTTTGAGATGGGATAAAGAAATCATAGCAGGGTCCATACATATAATGGAAACACTGAATGTTTTGAAGTAACCAGAAAAGGCAGAGGCACCAGAGATGTTCAAGTTTAATCAGAATCCCATAGCGAGCTTATGCAGCCAAAACTTAAATACAGTAGGAGGACACTTAGCTGTAGCAGTTGGAACCAGCAGAGACCTCAGCCGTGTCTTGTTCTATATGGAAAGGGATTTGCTTATTTAATTAAAGTATAAACAACATACAGCTTGTGTTTAGCTGCAGGTAGGCAAGCATTTTTATGAACTTTAACCACAACCATACTGTGCCCAAAGAGAGATTTTTCCTACACCTTAGCCTAACTCTTGCTGCCACGGTCACATTATTGGGTCGTAACAAGTTTTAGATAGCCACAGATCAACAACATGGTTACTAGCACCCTATGTGTATCGGGGTGCCCTGCTGTTAGAGCCAACCCCATGGGGGGGCCGGTCGGAGCCGTGCAGGCGAGAGCCCCTGCTAGGGGCTGGCAGTTGTAGCGACAAAAGACGGTGCCTAGCCTGCTGAAGGGGGTTGTCAGCTATACAGTGTTGATTACCACCAGAAGCGCTATAATCACATCCCAGAGCAGGGCAAAGACACCGCGTCTTTGATCCTCTCCAAAATTTTACTGATATGTTGCTGAGCTTAGCTAGAATATACTAGTGAGCCAAAAGGCGGGGGGGAAGGAGAGAGGGGGGAGAAAAGAAGGGGGGACATAAAGGGTGGGGCGAAAGGAGGTGGAGGAAGGAGAGCGAGGAGAGGACAGAGCGGGGGAAGAGAGAAGAATAAGAGAGAAAAAAACAGAGAGGGGAAAAGAGAAAAAGAAGTGTGTTGTAGACATGGGCTAAGAGCTGGCAGTTCATTTTCTCCAGTCCACCTATAGCGTGGCTTCTCCTGAGCTTAATGGAGAAAACTGCTGAAACTGGTCAGGTTTAGCTGGTGGGTGTGAACTCTGCTCAGCCTAACTTAAGCTAGATCTGCCTGTCAAGATTAGTCCTTGAGCTGAGGCACTTCTCTAGACACAGCAACCCAACCACAAAGTGGCAGCCGCAGCCAACCTGGGCACTTCAGGAGGGGACTTAGGGTGTTCTCAGGGACCAAGGAGAAGCGGAGGGCACTGCAGCTCAGTGGGTAAGTAGGGGTTGCACAGCAGTGTCCTTGGCTCCGGCTTGACTCGCTTTCTTCCCTGCCCATTCCTCTGCACTGCCCTGGGCAGTGGGGAAAGCATATGTAGCAGCCAGGTCTGACATCTGTCCCAGGACACGGGAGGGAGCAGCGTAGCTTTTCCCTCCTCGCACACCCACAGCCCAGCTGGGCCCAGCTGGCCCTACACACTCGCAGGACTGGGAAAACGTATGAATTACAGTCACTTAGACTACCTGAATTAAGCACTGAGGGTCTAAGTGCTTTAGAAGAGTTTTGCTTTTAAAGGGTTTTCCTCTGCATGCTGTATTTCTCAGCTAAAATACAGAAACATTTTTGATCCAACTGCTAGTCCAGCTTATTTTACATGAGGCTGTAATTTTCAGTGTGTTTCCATCGGTGCTATGCTTGTTACCTATTTAGATGGGAATGCCCATTCCTTTTTTTCAAACAATGTAAACTATAAAACCAAGTGGATTTTAGTCCAAACCCAAAAAGCTAGTACAAAAGATGCATAAAACCTTAAGCTGCCCCTATGCATCGAGTAGCCAACATTCATCACATATATTGCTTTTGTGTTCTCTGCATCTGAATTTTGGCCAGTGGAAGTGTTACCACGGCTGACCATTGTTTAAGTGATGAGTGACTGTGACTAGAAAAAAAAAGAAATCTTTATATGCCAATGATCAAAACCATTCAGTGCAAGGAATTATTATCTGCTTGTGAATTGTTCAACCTGGAGGGATCTCAATGAGTCTTGGGTGACCCAAGATAAACGTATTAATTTCTCTGTTTGTCTCCACTGCAGTAGATTATCCATGGATAATTTCTACAAAGGTTTTCCCTTTTTGCCCCTTCCCAAGTTGTTTGTTCTTAGTTCTATGGAATCTACCTCCTGCTGCTATGAACCTGGAGTACTTTGATTTAAAATCTGCTAATTAGTGTATACAATTTCCTTATGCCTGTGCATAAGAAAAATCTCTGTGATAGGGTTCACATGGTCAGCCCATGTTTAATAGCAGAGTTTCATTCAAAACACCAGGCAGCTGAAGCGAAAATGAGTCTTTGCACAGTAAAAGAAATACATTAAGAGGAGGATTGAGGATGACTGAAGTTTTGTGGCTTTGTTTTGTTGTTTTCAGGGGTTTTTGGTTGCTTTGGGGGGGTTACATTATCAGGTATTGAAATCCAAAGTGAAAAACATATATTCCTCCCTTTTATGCTCTTCTTCCTAACAACAGCCAGACCATTTCAAGGGGGAGAAGTAGTAAACAAAGAATATTTCTTGTTGATGGGTCAGTTGCAGTTTTATGTAGGCTGAAAAGTAGATTGTAATCCTGTGAAACGGCAGCATACTTTTGTTCCTCCCTCCCTGCCCCCATCCTGAAAACACACATGGCTTGACAAAATGCCACTAGAACGTGCTTGAAAACAGTGATCTCATTGTGAAGGCTGAAAACTTAGGGCTCAGTATAGTTGGATGATTGAGAAGCACAACATGCTCAACAGATGTAAAAACTGTATAATTCATGACTTTCTCAAGTGGGGAATGAGCTTCCACAGCCAGTTACTAAACCGCTGCAAGAGGTGTAAAATATCCAGCGATTTCCTATGCGAGTGCACCAACTATTTCAGATATGCACATACTACTTGTGAGTTTTGGCTAGTGGTCACTGGGGTGATTTCTCTCCACTCTGTTCTGTACTTGTTTTGGGGTATTTTAATAAGAGAAGAGAGACTTAACATTTTATCCTTGGTTTTCCTATTAAATGGTGGGGAGGTGGGGGGAAGGGAACAAGCAAACAAACTCTAAGCAACTTAAGTCCAGAGAAAACTTAAAAGGAGATTACAAACCTCAGACTTCCCACTTGTCTTAGTGAGCTGGCAGGAAAAGCCAGTTTAAGCCAACTGGGTTTGTTGTTCCCTTGGGTCTGCAATCCTGCATAGACCTCCCTGGCAGACTCTGAAATTTTGGAAAGCTAAACTGAGGCTTGTGTGATCCCTTTTCTTTTTTTTTTTTTTCAGAGAGTTTCCATCTCTTGTTTTCTTCTGAACCTCATAACTCAAAGCAATTAATTTCTGAAGCTTTTCTAAAAATTCCCAGATTTTGTTCCTTTAAAATTAAGCAGCTCTCTCTGCTACTGCACATAGTTTCTGCAGGGCCTCACAGGGGAAGGCTGCTGATGTTTCTTGCTTCCAGATCCAGCAGGCAGCTGGAAGACATTTCACCTTCCCATACTACAGGTTAGAATAGTGTCAAGGCTGCTCTAAATTGTGCCCAGAGGACTTCTTGCTCACTGAGAACTGTCATTCCCATCCTGGCTGCACCTTCTCTGGCTCCACACATACTCTTCAATATGAGAGCAGCTATCCCTGCCTTTGTAAAACTACTTCATACCAACACTGTCAATAGACTCGTGTGCCAGAAAAATAAATAAAATAAAATCAGTGCATGGGTACAATCACGGATGCCCTATTGCGAGCATCTGGTCAGAGAACAGAGTGAACATGGGGAACAGAAAAATCAACCTTGGCCCATCAGATGTGTATCAATATATGTATGTTTTGAAAGAGGATATCTTCGCAAGAAGAGCATGAATGAGGCAGAATTATGGCGTATCCACCACATACTAGAGGTTTGAAGAAGTCTTCCCAAATGAACATGCCTCTTTAATTTTGACTGCACAAAGCCTTCTAGGCAGCTCACTAGCCTTCACAGCTGTTGGCAGGTAGAACAGGATGGAGTAGGAGATAAAAGCAGAAGAGGGAATATTCCTTTTGGGAACATGCAGCCTCTGAAGGCAGATGTTGATTTAGACATTTCATTTGGCACCTGTAAGAGGTTACTGTGATGTGAATAATCACTGTCCCCTAGCATTAGTTTATCACTGCTGCCATGCAGTAGCTATTTGTGACAGTGTTTTCATGCGAAACCTCATTTAAAAAGACTTGTAGCTTCCCCTCCCTCTTTACTGTTTTGGGTAAAAATTTCTCATACTCATTGAGTGCCTAAGCTGCATTATTATTTCTGGACACTTCTGAGGCTGTCCACATATAAAAAATAATAGATTGTCCAGCTGTTACATATGGTCAAACCCTGCATTGAGCTGGAATAAGTCAGCTTCCCTTCTCTCCTCCTCTCTCTCTTTTTTAAGGCTTCAGATTTGGCAGGTACCTACTCCTGAATGCTGAACTCATGCCTTGCTCCAGTTGAAAAATCTTGATTTCACAGAACACAGGAACAGTGTGTCAGGAATAGTGAAAGTTAAGTATGCAATTAGTTTTTCTTTTTTCCTGGACCTTATGGAAACAGAGCAAGGTGCACGTCTCCAAGTAGATAGAGGCTTACAATAGACAAATGATCTCACTGGCTGGCAAACAAAATCTTTCTATCCCTGTCCCAGGAGAGTGAGGTTTTTTCCCCCTCCTCCAATGTATCTTACTGATGCAGTTAAAAGCACTCTTACCTTTCCTCTGTTTTGATCTCTTTCTTCCACCTCAGGAAAGAGTCCCACACTCATGCACAGAATGTTCCGAGAAAAAAAAAAGTTAGGTGAAGATGTTTATATCTAGTTTAATATTACATAACTATAAAAATAGACAACCTCCCCCACCAACTTTGCAGGCATGAACATGCCACATTGCTATAGGTGATAGTAGGGTGAAAAAGTTGTAGTAGTATGTAATAAGGTTGCAGAGTCAAACTGGCTGGTTTGTCATTTGGAGAAATTTTGACGAAAACTAAGTGCACATTTTGTCCCAAGTTTGCTTTAGTTGTACTTTAGTTTATAAAAAAGGAAATTTCATTTTGTGCTAGCTTTTAACCTGAATTCAGACTGTTAATCCATTTTCTGCGTATCTAATTCTTGTATTCCAAGACCAGGAACATGTATCAGAAAACCATCTTTTTTAACAAAGCTTCTCAACTTTGTCAGGGTACTGAGAAAAGCCAGGAGCGTGTATGCTTGCACATCTGCAAACTCCAGTAGATTTGTGGTAACTGAGTACCAGATTTTAGAGAAACAGAAAAACAATCCAAAAAGATTATATTCTAAAACTCTGAGCTTAATAAACCCATTTTGATTGTCAAAAGTGACACAAAAGGCTAAGACTGTCTTACTGGCAACAGTATGTGATGACTTATGTTATGCACTCATCGCTCTCCAAAATGATGCCCACTCCAAATGCAGTGATAAAAACTCTTCATGACTTATCTGGTTCAGTAAGGTAGAGGACACTTACTAAGAAGGAACGAGAAACCCAGAATCAAAAGACTAACTGTAACGCACAACTTCATTTCATTCAGCTGACAATCATAAAGGATATTTTTGCTACACAATATTACTGAATAACAACAATATGTGCACCAATAGGTAGCAAGTGAACTGCTGAGGAAGTGAGCAACTTTCTGTTATTTCAGTGCTTCTACAACTGAGAGGGCTTTCACAGTCCAGTCACAGCTTATCGAACTTAACACAAATAGGTTTTATTATTGTTTGCTTGAGGTCTAAGACACACTAGGGCAATGTTAATTTTCACCCTCCGGTTCATTGTAACAAATCCCCTCTGTTGCTGTTTGGGCAAAACATGGCTGCTCTGATGCCAGTGGAGTTTGCCCATTCCATTGTGGGCCATGCCATTGACTTCAACAGAGCCAAACATAATTTGTAACTTTATTTCATGTAAAGAAAGGCACACAAAGTTAGCCCTCCGCTGCAACTTCACAATTATGGAAAACAAACATTGCCAGAATTAGCTTATCATCAATGTGATCTCTTGACTTTGTCTCAAGAGAAGGGCATATCTCTTTTATTAAGTAAAAAATATATTGATCAAAGTTCTTGTGCATTTTCATTTGTGTTCCTCCCTCTCCAGAAGAGTTGTAGTTTAAAATGAGAAGCCAGATCATCCATCTCCATGGAAACTGGGATAAAAAAATCAGTGCTGAAGCATGTATTTCATATGGTAGTTCATAGTGGGGTTGGTGCTTCATGCTGAAGGCTGTTGTTGCACCTTCTAACTTTGTTACCTGAGCAGTGGCTCTCTCCTATGACAACAGTGAAAGATAACCTCCCAGTATAGATGCTTCGAGTCACATCTAGAGGACACTCTTCTCTCCTAAACACACAGGAAGGCAGGGTTGACACAGACAGAGATTCTAGGAGACAAAAGCATACTCTGAATGTGCAATTTGCCAGTTCTGCTTTCCACGACTTGTGTGGTCCGAAACATAGTAGCCTGTGAAATTATCTTTGAGTTACTTCTAGGGTTCAAACTGGCAGGACTACTAATGCTATCAGGTTCCCAGTTGTGGAGGAGGGACTGGTTATGGTGATATTTCCATCCAGGGTCACCCACTGCTCATCCTCTCCTCAGCTCTTCCAGACCCACACCAAAATCTGTTAATTTTCAAGGAACCCTGTAAAACAACTTCACCTGCTGAAATTCTCGGTAAGGAGGAAACTGTAAGGAAACAAGGCAAATCATACAACTGCTGGAAGACAGTTGCCTTCTTGCTGGTTACTTATGTTTTGGAATCTGACTTAATCTGAAAGGCTTTGTCATTATTTATCTTTTCCTGTATTTATAATCATCTATGTAAGTATCTGGTGTTTGAGGACAAGCACTCTTGAAGTAGAAAGTAAACATTGGCTCAACCCATATTCCAAAATATTCTAAATAGCAAAGTCCTTTTGAAAGCATATTGGTGACCTTGCTTGTCATTGCTGCAGCATGATTACCCTCCATTCTCTCACAAGGAGAGGGGAAAGTTGGATGCTTCAGTCAAAGTAAGCAGACTGGCTTACTTAAAAGCCTACTTACTTGCTAAAGTAAAGCCAAAATAATGAACTAACTTTAATTCTTAAATAAACATCTTTGAGATTGTTATTTTAACACATCTGGTAACATGAAATGACCTATTGTGAGTCATGAAGCATCCATGTATACGAGTCCCAAATCCTCATAAGCACAAAAGAAGCCACTTCAAATTCTTATTTTCCTATTTCTCGTCTGGTTTGAACCATTTAAATCAAAAGTGTCACTGAACCTACCATACTTTTAAAGTAGGTGATCTAAGAGGCAATAAGTATAAAGGAGAAATGAAAAATAAAACCCTGTAGATGATGAATGAGATAATAATTGCTGGAGTCTGCAAGATACTTCCATTATATGGGCAAACCAAACAATAAATCAATTCTTTTTATTCCAAGAGCCATCCCAATCCACAGCACCCATTCGCTGCACTGGACTACTGAGGACTTTGCTGGTGTCCGGATGTGGCAAGCAAATAAGAACTGTTATCAGGGAACTCTTGTATGCAGGCAGACTCTTGCAAGTACTGAAGAAGTTGTCCAAGAGCAATATTACTGCATGATGTGGGCCTATTGGTTGAAGAAAAAAGAAAAAAACCTCCGAACACCGTAAGGGTACCTAATACAAATTTTTAAAATGTTTCAAATGACTGAATGTATATGGTATTTTAATGGTTCTTCTGCTCTGAAAGTAACCTAGGTACATGAATTTTTATGTTTATCTTAAAACATTCTAAAGGTTAAATTTGTTGAAAGTAAGATAATTAAATGATAGTGTGTATAAAGTTTGGGTGAATAAAAACTAGAGTTCCCATTTGTCAAGAAACAATTATAGTGAATTAGATTCTTGTAAGAAGGTCCTTGTATACAGTAATACTATACACTATACTACTGTTATAACTTTAAGCTTCCTGTATATGTAATTTGGTGGCATTACAGAACTATGAATTCCTCGTATGTCTTCAGCTGTCTTTTCAGAGAAGTTTCCACAACTTCTGGCTTCTATAACTCTTGGCAATGATGTAATCAAAACTAATCCTGAAGTCAGAAAATCAGTTGTTAATATATCAATGTGATTCAAAGATGCCTTTTGGGAGAATAATTTTTTAAATATACATGTATACACACATATGTACCCATCCCACATTAATCCTAAACATGCATTCATTGATGAAAAAACTCCAAACATCAATTCTCCATTTTCTTTATATATATCTGCTGGCATTTTATAAACAAAAGCAATATTTAACTTTTAGTCTGCTGTAAGTCTTGATGTTACTTTCACAGAATATTAAAGTGATAGTAAATTCTTTACTTCATAATTCCTTAAAGTAAGCCTTTTTTTTTTCCTGAAAAAACCAAATTTCACATGACCTTATAAATCCTATATAAATTTGGTAGATTTGTGGTCTGGAATAGTATGAATTTTTTTCCCTTTGTATTGTTGAACTGGTGTAATGAGCTTTACTAGCCTCAAAACTCAGAGTCACTCTTTTTGAGTCAATATTATGGCTATGCAGCTGAAGAAGAAGCTATTATCAAAGTGCAAGTGTATACTGTATTCTGAAGACTTTCAGACACTCTTTCCAACATTAATAAATATTCCCCAGAGAGTATGTATCTTTAATCACTTAAAAAAAGGAAAAGTCATTGCAAAAGTCTTTTTCACTTATCCAGTGGAGCCGATACACAGATAAATTCTGCAGTTCATTCAGACAGATATCTGGTTTGCCAAAAAGTATCAGACTTTAGATCTAGTCAAAGCAGGTTTTGGTCCATGTGGTGTGTCATGAATACCACTGTCGTCTTTTCTTATAGAGTAGGGAAAGATGGGTAATTTGTTCAAGATGACACTATCAGAACTTCAAACCATCTTTCTGCCTGTGTGGTTACAGTGAATTGGAGAAGAAAAAAGAGGTTATTCTTTGATGAACCTACCAAGGACTGGCTGCTAGTAAAACAAGTTGTTTCTGTTAAGCAGGATTTGTGAGTTGTACCAGGTGCTTCAGCCCAGAAATCACAAAATTTTCAGGGGATTCATTATCATCGAAATAAGAATATGTTGCTGTATTTTATGAATATTTTACATGTCCCTGAATAAGAAGCAATGTCATCCAAGAATATCAGTATAAAATCAGCAGCCAGGAGCTAACCCAGTAAAGGCAGAACCACCTCCTGTATTTTGCTTCCGGCTCTGTGGATGTAATTTTCGTAATTCCCATCAAACCAGCCCAGGGAAAGTTGCTAGTCCTCTGTGATCCCAGGGAAAGTTAATGACTTGCTTTAAACTGCAGTAATCCAATAAACATGCTTTTCGCTTTAATGAAAGCAAGTATTTTCTTCACTTTTCCAGGATACAGAGAATGCCAGAAACCAAATCTCTTACATAGGTTCCTGTGAATATACAGCCAGGCCTGGTTTTGATGAATTTCCTCATCCTTAGTAGTTCCTATGTGTTACAAAGTATGAGTCAACATGAGCGAAGGTGGCAGAGACTGGCTCCTACGGCTGGCTTAGTGTCTGCAGCAGCAGGGTTGCCATCTAAATTTAGACTAGCATTTGGGCAGCCAGCAGAGTAATTAATCTCTGGAACAAACTGCCAAGGGCGATGATAGTGACTTTCACCAAAATGTTTAAACTAAGTGGCAGTTTGGGGCTACTCTGGTATCCCTACACTATACCACACCTGCACCACTGAAGGTGGCTGGGTATTAGATAGACAACATTGCTCCCTCGACAGGAGGAGGAGATAGTCGGTTGTATGCCCACCTTACTCCGGTTCAGCTTCACAAAAGAGTGATGGAATGAAACCTCAAGCCCTTCTTGGTTTCCTTAACTACTTTACTGCTCTCTCAGGGAAATGTGTGAAGAGGTTGAATGGTGATTCAAGGATATTACTGGAACTCTTCAGTAACTTGGGTCAGAGTTCAATCACCATTACCCGTGCGTGCCAGGTTGAGCTCATCACATGGCACATAAACTGTTGGCCAGAATTAAACCCACGAAAGAAGAGTTACATTTGCAAGTAAAAGAAAACATCATTTCTGGGAGGCAGTTGCTGCAGAGCTGTCTCCAATGGTTAAGGGCATGCACCAGGAGATCCTCAAGGAGAGACCACAAGTTCAAGACCTGCATTCCTCACTGACTCGCAGACAGTGCTGCCTGTAATAGACCATGGCAGGTCGGAGACTCCATCAGCTCCTCACTGCCAATGCTGTGACTCTAATTACACCAGTTCTTGCCCTTTCCACACAAGATTATGGATCTGGAATTAATCTGAATTAGAAATAGGCAATCTCAACAAGAAATGCAAAACCTGAAATTCTCTCAAGTTGCTCCTCCAGGAATCCCGAGGTTTAAGTCTGCCCCTCGGTAACAGACTTCAAGGTTAGGCTTTGGTTTACCTATGCATTTAAAGTCTTGTGCTGTGTTCTCATTTGCTACCATTAGCTCTATTCAGCACTGATACCTCTTGAATGTAGGTGCTTCATCTTTCTCAGGTTCAGGCCAAAACCCATGCAATTCAGTATCAGCTGAACCCAGACTGACAACAATCCTAAAGCACTCGAACTTTCAGTGTTCTGTACAGACGCACGCTCAGATCTTAAAAAACAAGCAATCACGTAAACAACTATCTCGGTAACTTTTCCCTGGAGATAGATGGTAACAAAACTTTATTGACTTTATGTTGGCTAACAGAAGTCTTCTGCTTCATTTTCAGCTGTGGAGAACACTCAGATACTACCACAATAAAGACAAGGCACTGCACAGAACAGGATTTTTAACAACTTCAGGTGCTTGCCTGTCAGATTGAATTACATTTTTTGTTAAACACCAAGTAGTTGTTCTGAGGAAGTTAAAGCCCATAACAAGTGGAGGAAGGAACCCAAGACTCCCATGCTTAACTTGATGCATAATCACTTTCTGAGATTTAAGAGCACAAAGGAACCACTAAGGAAAGCCAGACTTGCCAGACAACGCAGTGAATGTTGTATGCAGTAAAGGTGCATGTATACCTTTATAATGTGTGTAAAATACGAAAATAATATATAGTCTTAACACAGGTTTATCTCCCAGCCTAAAGCACAGGCCTCAGGAAGATAAGAATACATGTTAACCACATGCTCTGGATGCTTCCAGGAAAGAGTTTCCTTGTGATCCCAAGAGTTTCTGTTTGTAAATTTCAAAGATGAATATACCATTCCCAATGGACTGCTTTAATAAATATGATTACTAATGAAACAACAACAAAAAGCAATGAGCTCCAAGCCTATATTTCCAGAAACTTAACTGTGAACTGGTAAATTTAGTTTGAAAATTTTATAAAAAATTAATTGGAAACAATGAATTATGCACTACTTCTTCCTGTAAAAGCTGAGCTAATGAGAAGGCATATAGACAGACCAACTGAGGGACTGACTGATCTAAAAATAAACTACTCTGGCTATAACCAAATACCATTTTGAGAAGCCTGTGTAGTTGTATTATAGCACAGCTCATTTCTGAGCTGTCACTTCAGAGGGGGCATTTTCTTAAGTGGTTTTTTTCATATTGCTCTCTGGAAGCAGTGGGACAGCAGAAGGGTGTTTCTGTTTGTGCGGTTTCTGGACAAACATGGAATCTGCCACAGAGCAAGTACTACAGTGGCTTCCTGGTAGGGTGCAGATGAACTCCTCCTGCTCCAGAAAAAATCTCAATGTGGTACCTTTCCTCAATACGTGACCTCTCAGAGGAAGAAGCATTTTGGACATTTAGTTCTTGCT
This sequence comes from Haliaeetus albicilla, assembly GCF_947461875.1. Taxonomy (NCBI): domain Eukaryota; kingdom Metazoa; phylum Chordata; class Aves; order Accipitriformes; family Accipitridae; genus Haliaeetus; species Haliaeetus albicilla. Next base: position 30,581,171 of record NC_091488.1, read on the forward strand.
TCTGTTCCCTGCAATCCTCCTGTGTTTGCACGGCAAGGAAGAGAGGAGGAAGAGATGGGCTGCAGAGCTTGTTTCTAATTCACAGGGCAGCATGAGGGCCTGTGAGTTTTTACAGTGTTAGTGATAACCCTCACTTCAAATGTGATTTTAAAGTGGATGGGAAAGGGCATGGTTACATTTAAACGCTTTTCTTGGCCAAAGGCCGCTGCCACTGTGTATGCCCTTCCACAGGGGGCTATGTCTGGAGTCAGTTTAAAGCACGGATAAATTTGCCTTCTTTCCTCATTTTTGAGCCTCATCCTACTTCTCAAATAGAGCTGTGCAAGGTAAAACACAGACGCAGTAATGGAGGCAGACCCAGGGTCAAACCAGAAATGCTGGTACCGGGACATCACGCAGGAGCCAGGGCCACAATTAGTTGGGGTACAGCCCAAGACATGACAGCTCCATTTTTTGCTGTAATCTGCTATTGCTCAGCAGGAAACTGTGTCCTGGTTGTAGCTTTACCACAGGACATCACATGGGTTTTATAGCTGGGTCTTGCACTCCATTGACAATGCAGTTTTGCAGCACAGCCTTCCCAACAAGCAAGATGCAGGAGATCAGAAAGAGGTATAGCAGTTGTTGTAGGATGGCCTGAAACATCACCTTCCCAGGACCATGGCCATCCTTAAGTTCACCTGTGCTTTAGGCTGGACAGGAGTGCGTCTTTTGAATGCTCCTTGTCAAAGCTACAGGAGCCAACTACTGATATGGCAACACCTGCCTGTGCAGGGTACCATTTACCTGAAACGTTGGGCTCTGCATAATCTCAGCTAGACTGTTGCCTCAGTTAAAGTTAGGTCACCATGGCACCAGACAAATGACTTTCAGAGAAGAGCGTCTAGAATTGGCATGTGTTTCAATTCAACCGTTTTGACATTGGCCATTTGTGTGGATTTAGACTGAAAGAAAATCAGATTTCTCATAAAAGGAAATTCTGAAAATAATTCCTCTGGCCTCAACTTAAATATCTGGTTGGACAAAACAAGGTCCACTTTTGCCTGAATTGTGACTATTTTTTCAAGTGGAGACAGATTTATAAAAGGTAAAAGCAAAGAAGAAACCATGAAAATGTATTTTGGGGAAACACATAAAAAATGCTATAAAAAACAACCACGCCTCAAACTCATCTCCACTAAATGCTTTTATTTTGACAAATGACCATTTTCTAGAAGAAGGTCAGCCACCAGCTGTGCCAGCATAAGGCAGAACCATGGTCATGGGACCCACTGCTGAAAAATAATAGCTACATCAGTAGCTAGCACTGAGATGAGCAAAAAGCAGGAAATCAAAGGTGGCAAATAACTAAAGAGGAAACACTAAGTCAAGTAAAACTGCTACAAACACACAGGTTCAAGTAGTCTGTGTCCCGGATTAGGCAAATAGTAGTTTAAACTTCTAACTCACAGAAGTACAGAGCGATTCACATAAGTAAGCCTTTATGCCTATGCAAAGTGCCATTGATTTCTGACTGAAGCAATATTTTCTTTTGCACTGGCTCTAAAACTGAAAACTAGATTATGGAAGGAAAATAGTGTACCAGCAACAGTATCAGATACTTGTTTCCACTGGGACACAACAAGGAAGGATATTTCTAAAGGCACACACAAGCAACACAAAACGCTGCATATAGATGAGCTCCACAGATGCCTTTCAAAAATCTACAAAACTGGCAGGGGAAAGGATGGTTTTACTTCTCAAGGAGAGCCAGAAGTTGTGCCTGTCTTCATTATTCAGTCTCACAGAATTGCTGCCATCTCCCTACACTATACATCCAACAGTCAGGCACACTCTTGCCAAGACATAGGTGGGCCTAGACCCACTGACTCTAGAATTTAATGAAAAGCATGCTTTCAGCAGCAGGAGGCACATTTTTGTGATCTTGAAGAAAAGTTGCCTTCCTTCTGTTCTTAAAACAAATGGGATTGTTCCATATTTCCAGAATATCAGATATTTATTTCATAACAGTGGTGTATTACGGTGATGTATGATTACAATAAAAAATGCTAAAGTGATGTATTTCCTAATTACATTCTCAAAGAATTCACATCCAATACCAAAGTCTGAGCCACCTCCCGAAAGCAATAATAGGAGTCCTCTTCACTAGCCTGTGAGGGAAAATAAGCCCACGAGTCACAGAAAATTATATTTAAAATTCTTTCTAGAGGGTAAAGTGCCCTTTTAGATGGCTCTCGAATAAATGGAAAGCAGCCCCACAGGAATCCTGCCATTAATTTTGACAGTCTTTGGATCTGTCCTTATTGTTTCCTTAAAAACTGGAAATAAGTCTTGTCTACTCACATAATTTGAACCATACTGTAGCTATGCAAGTATAATTCACTGCAGTCCAATCCTCCTATGGGGATAGAGGCATAAATTCATATTATGTGAAAGGGACATAATCCATAACTGCATCCACAAGATGGCTTTGACCAGTATAACGTTATTGATCAGAAAACCACCTGCCTTCCCCCTCCCCAACACGGTCATGCTCATGGCGCAGCAGCTGTTCGTCAGGGGGCTTCTTTCCCACAGCCCTTCTAATTTGTGCCTATCACCCATGAGCATGCACACAGAGCTCTTTGGCTTCCATTTGCTAGGTCTCTCTGCTAATCCAGAAAGCCAGGACATTAAGCAAGCTATTAAATACAGGAGCAAAAAAATGGCAAGTAGCCAAAATATTTCACATAGACTTGTACTGCTGATGTTGCTTCTGGATATGCACTGCATGCTTTGCAATGGGCATCTCAGATTCCCTAAAAGTAAGGAAGTGTTTGAATGCATAACAGAAGGACACATTTTAAGAAAACAAAAACAACAAATGAAAAAAACCTTGGCCAGCTGACTTCTGATCACAGCTTGATTCCCAGCTGCTTGCCACATCCAGCCCCATTCTGACACTAAGAGCATTTCACTCTTTTTAGTTGCACAGAGACTTAGAGCCAGTATAAATATAAAGTTACCCACTCTTACAGGTGTTCCCCTTGCTTTGCAACAGTGGACATATTTTAATAGGGTTTAAGCCCTCCATCTAACTACTTATGCCTGTGACACTAGAGTATAAATCACTCCCTGCCCCTGCCCCCGCCCCCCCGCTGCTGCGTGGAGAGAAATGAATGCGCTGAGCACAAGGAAGAGAGACACTCATTACCTGTGCTCTCTACCTGCCAAGGCAGTCACACACCCCCACCCCCCCCCATTCCTCTCACATCACATGATTTATGTCAAATTGTTTTCAGACTAAGGGAAGTTTTGGAAATGGGTAATAACCACTGGATATACACAATGATTAGGCAAGGTGGATAATCATATCCACGTGCAGAAGTATCAGCATTGCTTCCTGGTAACAGGAGAGGAAGACGAGGCGGGGGGAAGAGCCAGGAGCCAGGATTGCCAAGACAGCCTTGCTCATCGAGGAGGTGACTGCTGGCGCTCAGTTTATGCAGCAGCCTAAGGAAATGGGTAAGCAATTCAAGGTGTTGAGCACTCACCCTCAGCAGCCTTGGGCTATAAGGGCTTGACTGCCTCCCTCCTACTGTCCACCCAATAGATGCCACTAAATTCAATCAAAATTTTTACTGATGCCTCACGGAACAATTACAAGCCAAAAAGGATGTGAATCAGGAAACACTTTTTTACTGTGAGGATGGCGGAGCACTGGCATAGGTTATGCAGAGAAGTCGTGGAGTCTCCCACCTTGGAGATATTCAAAAGCCATCTGGATATAGTCCTGGGAAACCAGGTCTAGGTGATGCTGTTTGAGCAGGAGGGTTGGACCAGATGACCCCCAGAGGTCCCTTCCAACCTCAACCGTTCTGTGAAAAAGTGAAGTAGCAATGCTCCACACACACACCAAGTCTATATGGGTCTGTTTTGAAATAACTAGCCAAAATATACACGTCGTGCATAGTCCTACAGAGCTTGCAGCAAAGCAAATTATAGTCTGGAGTGAATGAAGGAAGCTGAATCAAGACATATCTCTGTACAAAATGCTTGTGGCTTAGCAGAAGTGGTCGTCGTCTTTCCTCTCATGGTTGAAATATATTGTGTTATAAGCCGGTCTCATGCTAAGAAGCACAGAGAAGAAACTGTACTGGTCTTTTAAATAGACAGTTGTGGGACCAAAGCTAATCCATAGAAAATTCCAAATACCCTTGAAATGGAAGATTTACATCACTGCCTCTCTTCAGAAGTCTGACAATGGCCTCATACTAGATGTTATCATGAAGATCACAACAGCATTTTGACAGCATTCAGAGACAGGGAGATGAGAAAACAACATATCTGAATTCTGACCGGAGCACATTCCAAGCAAAATTAAAAGTTCAAGTTTTACTCAAACCAACTGTTACCCATCAATATACAGGTGCAACTGCAGGTTGCATTGGTACAGAACCTAACCAGATTATTTCAGGTACAAATATTTAAACAGCACAGAGCTCAACGCAGGCCAAAACCCACTGGTATTTTCTACCTGGCCCCAGTAATGCTAGCCTGTGTTGGGTCCTCCAGTGCCCTGGCTATGTTGTGATCAGCCTCCAGACAGGGACATTTTAACACCTTAGGTGCATCTTTGTGATCTAAACTCTTACCATCCACACATAAAAGCAGCTATCTTCCAGTAAGAGAAATGCTAACCAATTCATATTGGTAAATAGCAACTTCTGTTATGAAAATGGCCTGGACACTATTAAGTTTCCAGGTATCTTCCATAAGATAATCTGTGCCATCTAAATGCAGCTAAGTGCTCAGCAAATATGAATAACTTTTGCATCATGCACCAAGCTGGAAACAATTTGTTTCCCTGGAGGGTCAGGTATGCCACAAGCCACTTGCTTTATCACTCTCATATGTACAGGTCCTGTTTTGTAAGCTTCCTCACAGGGAGTCATTGGGCAGCTTAATTAATGTAGTTGCACAAATCATACGGCCTTACACTTCTGTCTTGTCATCCCACCTTCTTGCACTCATAGTGTTGAATAGCTGGTTATGATTTTCACTCCACTTCACACTAAAAGGTGCCAGAATACCAGTCTAGAAAGAAGCACTAGGGAGAACATACAGTCTGTTTATTTTTAATAGGCAGATATTACACCCTCCAAGTACTGTCCTTCATGGACTTGTACCATACTGTAGTTGCATATTCTCAGAATAAAAAAAAAAAAAAATCCTTAAGAAAGTAAATAAAGTCTTGAATATCAAATCTTGTACTTCTCTGGTACTGTCATCCTTCTAGTCCTTTTGGAGAAAAACCCATCCTCTCTCAGCAATCTATATGTTTTGCTTCAGGTTTTTAATCCTTAATAGCAAAACTCCATGCACAGTGTTATCTCCTGGCACAATTAAAAGAAGCCAAACCAAAATGACCATGGCTCAGCTTTAAGACTGATGTCAAAATAATTCATGTGCTTCAATATTTGGTATGGCTTTCTCAAAGTAAACACAGTTGGGGAGAGGAAGCTACGTTTCTTTTCTTGTTTGCTTATTTTTTGATTGGTGCAATAGTAGAGCAGATAAATGAGAAAAAGCTTTCTCAGAGCATCTCATGTCTTGTGCTATACTATACAGTGTGCTCACTTCAGAGTCAGTCAACTGGTTTTAATCATCCCAGTAGGCTACCATCTTATTCCTAGCAGGGAAGCTTGGGGGGGAGGAAGAAGGAAACACTGAGCTGGCAAAGGCATTATTATTCAGATAAAGTTTTACACTGAGGTCTATCTGTTCATCTATTGCTGAACACTGTCTTGTGGGAGTCGGAGTTTATGCAGAGAGAGAACAAGGGTCACCTCAGCGTCTTTCCCAGCATCTCGAGGGAATGCTTTTGCTTGCTTAGGGCTGTGCATGAGCAGCTGCTAAGCATAAGGTGACAGCTGTGTTTGTCTGTATGGTCTCACTGCAGTACCACCATTAAAGAGACTGCTTTGGGCCAAACTGCAGGTTAAATGCATTCAGTTCACAGCTAAAATCCAATAGCATATATATATAGAGAGAGAGAGAATAAATATGTATTTTCAGAGAGTTCTTAATCTCACAGGGCTCACATGTCCAGTGTATTGGAAGAGCCTGTACTGCCCTGGCTCCGGCCACCGTCCACATGCCATCTTCTGTCACTTTTCTCTATGGCGCAAGAGTTGGACTTTTCATCCTGAAATGGGACTAAGATGACTGCATCACCCTCTTCTGGGGGGTGAGGGAGGGTCAGGTCAGAGCAAAGGAGTGCTGTCGGGACAGTGGTGACCCCAACATTAACTCAAGCACTCTTTGAACTCCTCTGACTTATGCCAGAGGCTTGGTTGGCCTTGCAAAAGGAAGAGGATGACTTTAAAGTTCCCTTCAGCCTTCCCTTGAGCAATTAAACTACATCTTCTGTTCTCTAATTCCATTGGGGTTTTTTAAGCTGATTTATTTCTCCAACACTGTTCACCGAAGGTGAAATGATTTTCCATCCTGGAAAATATTATCTCCCTAGCATACCTACATGAGCTTCAGTGTAAATTTCTACACCCTGTGCCTGCAGTAATCTTGTCTCTGTTGAAACATCTGAGGCACAAATTTAGCCTTGAACATGTGCAATAGGAGACAAAATCTGGCTCCCCTAGTGTGAAATAGCTCCGTTGCCCACTGACTCAACATCAGCCTGTTGGAAAGAATTCATTTTCAAAACTTAAAGTAGTAAGGAGTTGAGGAGAAGGAAAAAAGAAAAAACAACAACAACAACAAAAAGCACTTCATCTTTTATGCAGCCGAGTATCCATTCATATAATGCTTTGTTGAAAACATTGACACACATGATAAACTTTTTTTTTTCCAAAAATTAACAAGCATATTTTTCTGCTATCTTTCCTTTCAGCTTTGTTACTAATATTTATAAAGCACTTGTTGATGCAATCATCCTTAATTAGAATTTACAGGAAGTAATTCCCCTCATACAATCTGCATTCAGGTACCTCTGAGAGCAAACGGGTGCTACTTTCTGCAGTTGGCTAGGGTAGCAGAAGTTTTTATGCTTATTTTCATTCCATATTTAAAAGACTGGCCATAGCCTCACGATCCTTTAAAAGAAACCAAAACACAGAGCTCATTCACTGAGATTTTAATCTCCAGTTCAAGCAAAACCATGAAGTGTTTTGGCGACGCGGCAGGACACCCGGCAGACAGGGAGCGACTGCACCTGCTGCGCGTCCTCAGCTCGGGCGGCCCCGCGCTGCCGCCCAAGCCGGGGGGGGGCACATTTCCTGGGGGGGCAGCCAAACCTGCGCCGCAAAGACTCCGCCGACAACCCCGGGCATTCGGTTCTGGGTGGAGAGGCATTTTGTTGGGCTGTGAACCTGTGTATGTGAACATACACGGTATTTAAAGAGAACAAATCACCAAGACCCCCAATCTTCTTATGCAGCAGAAAATGTCTTGCTGTGAATGATGGGAATAATAGCGCCTGTTGGGTACAAGTCCTAAGTACACCCTTTTGTTACACCACTGTGGACACCAAGATGCCCCAGTGACGGGCACAGCATAGGACCCTGGTTACATACTGCAATACCAAGTCCACTATTATCCTTGGCTTCACTCTTCGTTCAAGCCTCCCGTTGCATGTTCCTCCCACCCATCATAAACACAGAAAGCAAAGCCCAGGGATTTCACTGAACAGAGCTCTGAGTGGAGGGGATAAAGCTATAGGACCTGATTCCCGGTTACATGAAAGCAAAAGATGCCAAAGTCTTAAAGTACTTTGGCAGAAAGCTAGCTCTGTATAACCAAGAATGCAAGCTCTGTGGTTAGTTTAATCCCTGGAATAGCTCTGCAGATTTCTGAGTAATATTTCACAGGGTGAATTTGACTGTAATTTTTTGATATCTTTAAATTACTTACTGCTGTATTTTCCTTTCTTGTCTTTTTGGTCTTTATATAAGCTTTCCTTTTAAAACATACAGGAGAAGTGAGAAAAATAAGTATCTGAAAACAGACAGCAACTTCCACTGTAGAAAATTTGAATCCTGGGGGAGAAATTAGTTCCAGTAGCTGCCCAAGCAGTGATGTAGCCCCATCTAGAAAGGATACATCTGCTGCCTCAAGGAGTTTTTGAAGGAAAAGATCATTCCAAAAATCTTTATTACTGTTATTATTCTTTTTATTGCCATTAATTGAGTCTTAGGCTGCTAAAGCTGCACCAACCTGTTTCTGTATTACTGTCACTCTTCTGTGCCCAGAGCAATAATGTCAGTAAAGAGATGGAGTAGAAAGGGGAATTGGAGTTGCATGAATGAGACAGATGAGTTGGAGTTATTACAGGGTGTTTCAGAAATATTTATTTTCCCTCTTTCTTCAAACACAGGCTTAGCATCTGAATACAAAAGTCTAGCTTAGCAGAGAGAGAGAAATGGCTTATCATTCCCATATGTTTCAGTACCTTTAAAATAAAGGCATGGTAATACTTAAATAGTATTAAGCTGCAAACAGCTGGTACTGTGTTTGTTACTATAATCATCTGTCTAATTATATTGGAATGTGACAAAAAAGTAAAAAAGGGGGTTGTTTTGACAGCTCTGTGTTCAGGGCTCCCAACAGGCCACCAATTAGAACCTGGAAAAAGGAAGGAACTTGTAAAAACTAATGACTGCTCAGCAATGGGATATAGACCTATTTTTGTCATAAAAGTACTTTTTTTTCCTACAAGAAATCTAGCCTCCTTTAGCTAAAGCAACTTTCTTTAGGTTACATTCATGATATATAAACAAAAGATCTTGTCAGTCAGCACTTCTTTTCTGTTTTTTTTTCAATTATATCCCTTGGTTTCTATAAACATGCAAAACCTGTCGTGAATCTTAACATGAATTCATGATGATGAATGAAAATATTCTGATTTCCAGAAGTTCATGATCAATCTGAAGGATTTAAGTCAGTGGCTCTATATACATTTGCACAAAAGGATCTAATTCCCACAGCATTCAGAGAACAGGGTTTCAACACACTCATCCAAGCTCTATCCACTGGTGACGGATTTCTTCTTTTTTGGACTCAGTGACACCTCCCACGCTTAAGAAAAAAAAAATTAGACAAAACGCTGAGCACTACCAATGTTATTTAAAGCAGTATGCAGCTGAAAAAGCTTAACAACATACAGGGTGAGATGTAGAATATGGTCCACTAAGGAAGTCAGTTGTACCAGTTGAAGGCTTAATCCAGCTGCACAGAGGTTAATGGGGATCTTTTCCCTTGCTCCAGTGCTATTGGATTTGGCCTAAACTATTTTCTCTGTAATGAAAAGAAATGAGCTTTTTGCCTCTGCTACATTTCTTTTACCACTGCACTGTAGCATCCATATCTTGTCTTTTCCACCACTCTTGTTCACGTTTTAAAACAGAACTACATTTCCACTGTATAAGCATAATAGTATGTGAATTCAGATCTCATTTAGGTGAGCGTAAATAAAGCTTTTCAAATGTTTTTGGATCTCAGTTTTGGTGCTTGTCTGAGTCTGTTCCACAATACATGGCTATTCAATTTTCTGGTTTGAAATTGCACAGAATGTTTTTCCACAGACAAGTCTTGCCTAGGTAGCTCAGTTCAAAGCCAAAGAAAGCTAAGTTTGCACAGGCATTTCATATTTTTAATTCCCTGCATTGAGGTTATTTGTACCCAGAAGCTCTGCTCAATGACAGCTGCACAATCGGAGCCTCAGCTGGAGGAAGGGCTGTGCTTGGTGTTACAAGTCTGTCATTTCTAAGTAAGTGAGATGGTTCAAGCAAGAACCATTTATCTATGTTCACACACAGCATACAAGTAATTTTGGCTCCATATCCAAAGTACTCCTTTTAATTTAGCATTTACAAACATGAGTGTTGGTAGGGGAGGTTCCTTTTTTTGCTTGGGTGGGTGGTTGGTTGGTTGTTCAGTAGCTTAACCCTACCTTAGTTAAGAGCAAAGATCCCGATTCAGCCAAGGACTTGTGCCTAAATACAACCACTTATATTAGCCCTACACTTACCCCAAGTTTAGATGAGGACTGAAAAGATCTGAATGTGAAAAATAAGAATACACATATAGTTTATACTCAAATACTCCTATAAGCCATATTTTTTTGAAAGTAACTGAACTGATCTTTCAATAAGATTTTTCTATTAACATTTTCTGCCCACTGGTTCTTTAGCACTCTCACATTCCACAGAATTTCCTTCTCCATTTTGGCTAGATATGATAACAACTACACGTCTTTGAATGCCTTGTAATGAAAATTGAAAGTAATGTCCTTTTAAAGGTATACAAAGTGGTTGTCAGTACTTTCAATACATGTATTAAAGGAGAGAACATACACAAGAGATGAGAACATCATCTTAAATACCTGCTACAATTTATAATGTGCTAGAAAAGTTACATCACTTGTATTATCAGTTAGATTGTCTCATTGGCCCATCAGTTATTGGCATGAAACAGATGTTCAGTTGCTCCATTTCTCTTCATGGCATTCCTTTGCTCACCAAATTTCTTGTATTTATTTCTGCAACTATAGCGATGGAAGACATTTACTGAGAGGAGTCACACCAATTTAAAAGGGGTATATTACATTAATTTTTAATGATTCAGAGTATTTTATTAACACCCTAGTAATAGGCATTTGGAGGATGCACCACTGAAATTGCTGTAATAGGTATTTCCTATTATTTCCAATTTTGTAACAGGAATTCAGAAGTCTTCAAGAATCCTAAAGCTTATCAAGAAGCGTTCCTATACTATAGCATTCTTTCCAGTTTCTGATGTGTCTGTCCTGTTTTGCAAGCCTGGTTTGTGAATGTAGTTGATTAGTTATTGTAGTTTTTCCATTAATGATTTCACTGGAACAGACTGAAATTGCTCTCCGAAACTAACATCGTATCCTTCCATACTCTTCAGCTTCTTTTCTGCTCTCGTGTAGCACTGAGACAGTGATTCACGTGATATGGTTTGCAGGGCACAAGTGCAAAACTCTTTTCTTTACCAAAAGATATCTTGGTCTTACTAAGGCCTTGATTGCAAAGGAAGCTGCACCAGCCTGCCGTCTGAAGTTGATATTCAAAATACATATCATTTCAATTTAAAAGTGACAGAGCGTACACAGAAAAAGGTAAACCCACAACAGATACGAGGCAAACTTGTAAAAGGCACTGGGAGCCCCAGGGCAAAGCCCCATGGCCACCCAGATCCTGCGGCTGAACAAGTTGCCGCTTGCCACCGCCTGCCTGGCCATCACCAGAGACATGCTGTGCACCTCAGCCCGGCGTACCCACCGAACCATTCACGTCAGTTTAACTGTGCTTATTTACTAACAATATTAACCTAGAGCAATACACCTTTCTAGCGACATACAACCTCTTTTTAAGCTTCAGACCCAACCCTTGTGTAAGAGGTTACTCTCTAACATGAACAAAATACAAGGGACAGAAAGAGACAAATATGCAAAAGGTACTTTTTCCCCATTTCATACACATATGCAGGACTGCATCTTTCCACTACACCTCCTGGAGATGGACTGATGCATCAGAGATTTCCATGCAACTAGTTAAATTATGTTTTCTATCTGTTTCATACAGACAGAGCTACAAAAAAGAAAAGCAGCGTGTCAGAGAGCGAATCCGGTCTGCTGGCTTTCTCTAACAGTGCTACAGCCATTCAAAAGAGGTTCAGATAGGATCTTCCAGCACACAAATGTTTTATACAGAAAAACCCAACAGTGATGAACAATGATGCTCAAGAAATGACAGTTTAGGGAGGGTTTAAATGCATTCAGTGAAACCATGACCAGAAAAGGTTGACATCTCAGTGAACACTAGTGGGAGGAAGTGGTGTCTGTGATCCACAGCCCCAAAAATATGGTATTGATGGCAACATCCAGCTGTTCTTTAGCCTTTGTCCTCAGCCCTGTCTCTGCTGGGAGCCTTCCCCCAACAGCAGAGCTGGGAGGTTTTCAGCGGACAGCTGTGGATGGGCTGCTTGCAGATACAACCCTTCCTGGTGCTACAGGTCTAGCTTAGAGAAGCTCTCCTGTATAGTAAGCGCTTTCCTCACTTCAAAAGCTGTACAACTTCCATTCTTTCTCTTCTTGCATTCCCCTTACTGCACATGCACTCACTTTTTAATCAATGTAAAAACTTTCCTTTTTAAGGCCACATCTGAGACCATGCTGTGTGCCTCTATTGGCATATCAAGGTGGTTATAATAGCACAGATTTACTCTACAGTGGTAAAATGATCATGTTACTAAAACAAAACCAAAAAGCAAACCAAACAGTTCTGTAAAAGCAGGTACAGGTAAAGCACACAGCTTTCTTCAATGACCAATTTCATAAGTTACATCATTACCCATTTCACCTCCTGCCCAACAGCTTTTTTCCCCCCTTGTTTCCCAGCTTGACTTCTTTAGATGAGATCAGCTGTTCATATCCAGTCCATAAACAGCTGGAGAAATTTATCCTGCTGTGAATGAAACTTTGTTTGTATAACTGGGGAAAATTAGCTCAATCTTAACTTCTCTGTTAAGGACAGAAAAGCAGCCTGCTGTAACAGCACACCATGAAAGCTGAATACAGGTGTCTTCAAAGTAGTTTATAAACATGAGAGCATGTACATAGTCTTTAAGGGTAGATTTACAGTTTAAATCTCTATCTCTTAAAAAAATGAAGACAATACCTCCACATACAGGTATATTCAGTCCAAAGCCATTTGTTTTCAATGTGGTTCATACAGCTACTTTTCACGCTAACAGTTCAGTGCCACTGAAAATACTGTTGCCTCCAATACTAATTAGAGAGGCGGCAGTAATGGTTTTCTAATTAAAGCTGATTTAACTTTTGTATGTTAATTAGTCTCAGTTAATATCAATTAAATAAAGGAATAATGGGGTCATTTCACATTTAAATCACAGAAGCTTCAAGCATAAGCCGCCTTAGAGGAAATTAGCTTGCAATTTAACAGTGTTATTAATAATTGCCTGTAAATGGTAACAGCCAAGCTGTTGCACAGACCATGCCTAATGGTTACAATTATAACCATCCACACAAAAAATGACAAAGGTAAATTCTGAATAATCCTTTCTCAGTATTTCAATCTGCTTATTTTGTTTAAATCTCCTGCCTTCCTAATTAATGCTACCCATCATTGTCTGTCAGCAAGACATTTATTTCACAGGGTACTATAATGTGCTCTTCCACAATACCGTCCCTGTCTGCATTCACCTGCCTCCTGACAGCAGGAGGATCTCCCTGTCCTCCAAGCTCCTCTCAGCTACACTTACAAGCAGAAGGCAATTTTTCCAACATACAGAAGTTTATTTACATGCAGCAGTTAACACAGAATGAGCCTCTGGTCATACTAGAGCCCTTAATGTAAAAATACAATGACAGAACTAATATTAAAGTTATTGTCCACCAACATATTTAAACCTCCTTTTACCTGCATAATGTCTATATTAATAGTCTAAATACACAACCAGGCAACTGATACATGCTGTCCTCAGAGAATAGATATTTATCCTCATAACAAGCTTGAAGTCTTAAGTTACATGTGTTTTTTTCCTGAAAGGGTGGGCAGAATGCCCATGTTTCTCACAATTAGATATGAGCAGTTTGGGAAAACATATAAAGGAAAAAAAAAAAAGGGACCTTATCAAAGTCCATATCAAAACACCATCTACCTTCAGGTGGGCTACAATTTTATTCAAGGACTCTGACAGTAGGAGGTTTTGTGCTGTCATACCCATTCCTAGAAGCACACCTATTATTGTGCATCCAGCACAATAAAACACTGCACCCTTTAAAGAGTTAAATTCAAATGCAAGCTTCTTTAAAAATTCCCCAGAGAAAAAAAAAAAAAAAGAAAAAGAAAGGGGGGGTGGGGGGGGAACTCAAATCTAGAAGACTGCATGATTCCCTCAGTACAGAAACTAAATACATAACTAATAATCATACCTCAAAACACAGGAAACACACTGATAGTAGTATCATGCTATGCCTTTAAGCTTCCTCCTACTTAAAGATCTCAGCTAGCTTTTATAAGTTTTACTAAGTGAACAGTTGTAGGATAGTTATTGAGAAACCAAGTAACTTCCTTGACTTCAGGAATAGAATCACAGAAAATATAAGATTCACTCAGATCAGTATCATTTGCTTAGCCAATTTCAGTGCTCCTGACCAGTCCCTACAAAAAAACTGAGAAGGCAATTTTATTGAAGAAAAATAGATGATAGCCTGCCTGAGTTTTCATCTTTGTCAGCAATGGTCTGATGAAATACAACAAAACCTTTTATCTCCTCCTTCAGCTTAGTCAGCAGTGTGCTCAGCTCAGCTGTGAATTTCTATGCCCTGACCTTTAATTAGTTAATCAAGCTACTTTGCTCTATATTGGAATATACTGATCACAAAGTATAATATTCATCACCATCCTGGAAGTGAAGTCACCTTTAATGATGCCCATTCAGTGAACCAACACGTGTAAAAGCAGAGCAGCAGCAGCCACCACACTGTGTTTTCTAAACAGTGTTTCTCTCCTCCAGACATTATATCACTGCTGCTAAGAAGTCAGACCATATTCAGCTGTGTACTGAGAAAGGCAACACCTGTTGTAGGACTCTAATGTGCGCAAAACAGCCAGAATCAATGATGGTACTGCGTTTGGATAATGTCTTAGTATTAAAACTCTTCCATAATAGGACAGGAAGAATGAAGTGGAGGAGTTGTTTTGCTGAGCTTTTGGGAAATTGTCATAGACTGCTTCCCCTAGAAAGTCAGCTTGTAGGCAGAGGGGAAAAAACATAATCCAAAAGCTGTTTTCTTGCTCCCATTTGAACTTTTAGGGACTGTGGCTAGGGCAGCAGTATGGAGGTAAACGTGCACTGGTAAGGAGCAGAGCTGCACCACTGACAGAACTGCACACCTCTGCCTCCGGCTGTTTGCAGGGGTTGTGTGAATCTGCGTCTTTTTCCTGAGAGGAGCGTCTCTCGTACCACTTACTTAGTTTATTTCAGGTTCTCTTGTTATTTGAGCCTGCTAGCTGCCTCCTCTCAAGAAGGGGCAAGAATTGCTACAGATGCACCTGCTCAGAGATCACAGTGAGGCACTTGCAACTGGATCTGCCGTATGGGAATTAATCTCTTAAACCTACAGACAGCAGAAAAACCACATGAAAATGAATGGCTTTGAGAGAGCGGGAAAGCCTCAGCTCCTTGAGAGTATTCTGTATCCTCTCTCTTTTCCATTTACAAAGATAGCAATGGGCAGCAAAGGGATAAACGTACAAGTGAATATTGGCTTCTTTTTCCAGACCTTCAAAGAAACCAATGTAGAAACCAGATCTCCCGCGGCAGCACGGCTGCCAGGGGAGCAGAGGTGGGCTGGCTGGCTGCAGCTCCTTTGCCTCACTCTCACACAACTCGCTGTGGGAGATGGCGGGGATCCCACCCACAGTAATGGCACAGCTTGTCCTGAGGGGTCTGGCTGCACCAGGGACAGCAGGATGCTGTGGATGGTTTTCCGCTGTTCTGCCACTTCTGTGCTCCTTGACATCAGCGTTAAGTGGGTGCAAATGAGCATAACCAGTGCTGAGGGGGAACATTTCACACCCACTTTGTGCAGGTGTAAATAACTATGCAAAGTACATAGTCCGGAACAAGGCCCCTTACGTCCTCCTGCTAAGGCTGTAAATAGTACATGTCCAAGTACTGTATACCAAGCACAGAGGTAGGAGAAAATATTCCCTTTGTGAAAGTTAGTTCTGATGTACTTAATGCTAAATCTCGTTACTCTTTCCAACAGGCTTATACTCCCTGGATTAATGAGAGTGACATGAATAGGATTTGGCCTCTAGTCTATGTGATCTACCTTTTCTGGCCTCCCTGTGATGATATTGCCAATAGATCTCTGATTTCTTGGTTTTCTTGTTGAAGTTAGGATTCTGGCTCCCTGAACAGGTGAAATAAAAGAACTGGAACATCTTCAGGGCTTTCCCTTCCTCACAGACTAGCCAAATGAAAAAACTGCAGCAGCATGGTTCCATCTTACCTTGATCCAAGATCGGTGTGAAGCTGGGTCTTCTGAGATATTTCAGAAGACCAGATATCTGTTGAACTATTTCCAAAATTTTTTTCAGTTTAAGCTGTTGTACAACACATTCACTGATCACAGAATAACAAGAGTGCAACTAAAACCAGTGCACTGCAAGGGTTCAGATGACTTAATGATAGATAACAGCTATTAATGTCTTAATCTCTTAGTTTTAGCTTAGCTCAACCACATTCTGTCTACAGGTGTATATGGAGAAATTATTTGGGGGAAAAAACACATGAATAAATACCAACACAACAGTGTCAGCTCTGGGAGATGGAAATCATACATGGTTGTCACTTCAGAGCAGAAAAATACACCTCCCAATGACTTCATAGGATTATCACTCTCAAAACTCATGACAAAAAGGACAAAAATTTTATTGTTAACTGTCTTAGACCACATTGCTGATGTTAGTACTGAAGTAGGTAAAAAAAAAACAAGCACACAAAAACACAGCAAAAGTCTGCCATTAAATGGGAAAAAAAAGGTATCAGAAACGCCTTGCAGTTATAAACTTCACATTGCCAATGAAAAATCACACTTCTACAGGCAAAGCCACCTACAAGTGCACAAGAAGATTTGAGTTTTAATCCATTGTGGAAAGTCATTTATGTTTCTTGAAGATGCCTACCTTGGTGCAAGCGGAAGGAACAGTTACTCTTATAAACCCTAACAACAAGGACACCAGCAGCAAGATGCATGAGCTCCCAGTGGTGGATCTGGCTTTCACACAGACTAAGCTCCTGCAGAAAGGCCTGCTTTGAAAAGAAGTAGTGTTGGTATCACCAAGGAGCCACTAGCGTTCGGACAAGAAGCAGTGAAGTAACCTTCTAGTCCTTGCTGGGAGGGTTTGAGTCATAGCTCCTGGTGTCCCTCCTCGAAAGCTCTGCTTTAAGCCCTTTTTCATTGGCTGCAGTCATTAAAGATGGGGCCATAAATTAAACTGAATTATTAAAGCAATATGTCATGACAGGTACTGGAAGCGATGGCTGCAGCCTCTGCCTTGTGCTAAGTCAGTCACAAAGCAGTGGTCTATATGTTATTTTGTGACTATCACTTAGAGAGTCACCCCCCTCATGCCGAAACCAACAGGGTCTCACTGAGGCCCAGGAAAAGCACTACATAATTCAGTGAGGAATTCTCTCTGAAAAGCCCATGAGTATGGCTGATTAATGATCTTGTTTACCTCATTTAGCCCCAAGTTCTCCAAGTAAGAGCTGGCCATGAAGAGTTCTTATGCTCTCTGATATCCAGCCGGGACAATGTGTCCTGTCTTTGTTTTCAGCCATCAGGCTTGTGTCAAACACACCCTGACAGCTGCAAAATTTTTTGGTGAAAACAATAATTCCACTTTTCCTTTCCATCTGCCTGCAGATGGTTTAAATCTGACCCATCAAAAGGAGAAGGAAAAAAAAAGGGGGGGGGGAATAATATTCCAGCTGAGATGAAATTATAATGATTGCTGATTTCATATAAAGAAAATAACAGGTTTGAGATTTGCAGAAGAGTCCTTGCAATGATGAATTAAACTGTCCATGGAAGAACTGGAGGTTTACCAGTTAATCTGGGTTCTCTATACTTCTTTTCAGACCTCTTCAAATCAGCAAACAGCCACATGAAAAGTGATCAGCAATGTCTGTCATGGATGACAGCTACTTTTTCTCCTTTACTAAGGAGAACCTTTGTTAAGAATCACTGAAATACAGTCCAAACTATTATAAAGCAATAATTTCTGAAGGGACAGATTTGAAGCTTGGGGATCCTACTTAGTTTCAGTGTTCCTTTAAGCTTCTCTATGTTTCAAATCCGAATTAAAAATTGATGTAATTCCCTGTTTGTAACCAACCACCTGCATTGCAAATGCTGCTTTGCAAGTGCACATTGTGAATGTGAGTTTGTTCATGGAGAACATCAGCTATTGCACATAAATTACTAGTCAACTGGTTTCAGTGCTTGCTGTCCCCAGCTTTGATGAGACCAGCGCATGCTGCAAAGTATCATAAATACATAGCAACAAAAATAAATTACTTTCTGCTTAGGGATATAGGAGCGAAGAACGAAATGGCATCTCTTGTTGTGCTGGTCTCTTCAGGACAACATGCAGACATTGCATGAAGGGGCAAGTGAGAAGTTCAGTGCCTTTTTCTTGAGTTGTTTCTGCCTCTGAGTCTCCGCTTGGCTCACCCATGTCTGGACCTCTCTCCGTAAGTAGGGTGTTCTGGTCTTTTGGTACCTACTTTCATACAAAAAGCAACTATTTCTCCATCACAGAAAACAACAGAAAACTAACCAGGCCACACATGAGCCACAAAACAGTAAATATTTTTCAAGTCATGGGCTTTAACAGTGGCCTCAAATACTTTACTGCATCATCCAGGCTGGAAGCAATTTCCAGTCACTGCAAAGGGAAACTGGTGGTAGAATATATGACATTGCTGGAAGATTCATGTGGGACAAGAGCTGAGGAAACAAGAGTTAAGGAACCTGTCACTTTTTAAATTGGGAGAATATAGCATTGAGGCATCGTAAAATGCTATAGGTTGCCAGAGTGTTCTGTCCCCACGGTGCTGTTTTTTTGCATTAGGACACAGGTAAGGTGGGGATGAGGATCCTAACAGTACTAGATCTCATAAAGATCCCCTCAAGCCTATTCACACAGAAATGTCATTGACAGCATGGCAAAAAGGCCAGCTAGGCTAACTGGGAGCAAGGAGAATAAGTAGCAGCAGGTCTCTGTAGGATGCACTTAAGCTACCTCCCCTGCCAGAGTAAATGTGGCTTTTTTCTGAAGAAGCCAGAATGTCTCCTGGGATCCTGCTGAACAGTGCTCCACTTCCCCTTTGCCCTTTACCCAGGGCCGTTGTTTGTGCCAAGCACTTCCATTTGCTGTTACTGAAACCACCAAACAAACAAATGGAGCTTGTATTTGTATTGCACCTTCTGACATCCACGAGTCCAAGCGCCATGGCTTATGGACAGATCAAACTCACCGAACACACAGATGCTAACTGTGTGACACAGAGTCGCTGTGTCATGTCCCTGGATATCCGCACTGCCAGACAGCCAGGAGTTTGGAAGACTGCCCTTAAAGCAGTGGAACTGGGAAACAAGAGCAAGGATAAGGGTGGAAAAAAACCATTAAAAACAACAGGTGGCTAAGTCACACAAAATAACCTGTAGAATTCAGAAGTGATGCAGAGACTTATAGTGCATACAGGATGAACTACCCTCTCTGCAAGGATGTCTAAAAAGCAGCACACTGTTTCATTTTAAAAAAAGTAATGTGAAGAGCCTAGTAGTGCTATGGACTGAGATTATTTTGGGTGACTTTCTTTTCTTCTTACTGCAGTTCTCTGGAAGTCTTCAGTAGGATCACACGTGTATGTAGGCTTCAGCTCTCCCTGGCTAAATAAAGGACTTGAGGCTGCAAAACTGTCGCCCTTTCCTAAGCAACAGATTCAATTCAGGGAATTAAGACTCATACACCAGTGACTAATGCTTTTGTCAGGCTAGTTACGAAGTACCCGCGGACAGCCACGAACACTGTGTGCTCCATGTTGTGTCTTACGTTCCCGTTCTTGAAAGGCCAAGTTCAGTCGGACCCAGGCACCATCCCACCTCTAATGAAAAGCGATTGCTGTATGCTGCCCTCAGGGCATGTGCTCCTGTACTCTGCGGAAAAGAGGTTTCACCATACGGCAGGAGGTTATTCGCAGAAGTTCAGACAGACTTTAGGGCATCACATAGGCCCATTCAGCCTCCTCCCTGTTTGTCCAGTGGGAATCACAGAGAAGTGATTATCTTGGAACAGACACAGATGCTTAAAAAAAAGAGGGGATGATGGAACAAAAACATTACACAAAGCCTCCTCACGTGAGCAACAAGTACACCCCACAGCTGTTAGATTTGTTTTACATTTTTCACATATTTACATACACAAAATATTTCCAAACATCCCCGTGTTTATTTAAATTCCATCAGTAACATGGCTGGCAGAACAGATCCAGTGCAAATATATTCACTGGATGACACTTCCCTGCATTGGCTCTAAAATGCATCAGGGGTCCAAGGCTGCTTCTACTGAAGTCAACAAAAAAATCCCAGGTTTCCTGGGATTAGGAAGGAGGAAGAGCTAACTCTATAATCCTGAAGTATTCACCTTACAGCAAAGGCCTTCAGCCAAACAGTCTGAAAATGAATGAGGCAACACTTCTGAAACAAGGACAGCCGGTACATTAGAGAAAGGGATTTTTTGCTCATGTCACAGATACCAGTTGCTTATGGGTGGGTGGTGGGGGTGGGTTGGAATTCCCATTAAATCCTTCGAAGGAAGTGCTGAATAGCTTTCCTTAGATGGTGTAGAGAAGTCAAAGAAACTGCTCAAGATAGGAAGAGGTGGAGGGGTGGAAGGTGTTGCCTCCTCCTAAAAGCACATTCCGGCTTAAAAACAGGTAGAGTGACACCTATGTACATGCTCATCTTCAGGTGGCATTAGCTCCAATTCAGAAAAGGTCAAATGATTACCTGAGGAAGCATTTGGCTATGAACATTTCTGGGTTTTATTTGTAAGATGTCCATTCTGTTCCAGCTCAACCAGCCAGGCAGGGAACTGGGAGTCCCACTGTCCCTCATCACCCTCTGTGGACACTGCACAGCTTGAAAGTCTGGCCATGGGAAAGAGCATAGGGCTGGCTTCCCGCAAACGCCCCTGATGAGAAAAGCAAGGAGGAAGGGAGCGTGGGGTGATGCTGCTGCTCCATGCTGCATCGTTGAGCTTACTTGCCAGGTGGAGCAGTCTGTCCCTCAGAGCCAAGGAATTCACTTCTCCACAAAAACAAACCAGAAAGAAAAGGGTAAAGAAAAAGCAGGGGTAGCTGTGCACCTCATGGAGTTCCCATTCACCATTGGCTCTGTTGCTCAGAAGACAGTCAAAGCAGGGCAGAAAAAGCACACCAGTGAGTGGGGAAGATTTACCCAGACTGATGCCCCAAAAGTGCTTTACTGATGAGGCTCCGCAGAAATCTCCCCATTGGCTTCTACACAGATGCCAAAAAATAAGTTCATACCTTTTACACTGGGCATTTGAGAGAGACGAGGGAGTTTCCCACTGAGAAACTGGCTTCCTTAAAGTTGAATTTTCTCTTTATCCATCTCCATCAGAAAAGAATAGAGTGTTATTCTTAAAAAGGAACAGATTTTTTGGTTTTGGCCAGATATAGGAATCTTTGTTGCTATATTTGGCTTCCAATGTAGGACACTCTGCTTGCTGGTGGGAGGAGGAAATTAGAGCTGGTGTTATTCATAAGTAAATGGGCATGAAAAACAAACCACCTCCCTTTGAACCTTGGTGCTACTATGGGCATTCACATAACAAATCATTTTCAAAGCCTGTGATACCTCTGTACATGCAATGGCCAACATCTAAACTTTATTACCCGCCCATTTTCCCATAGTGATAAACTGTTGCAGATGTACCTTTATTGTCAAGGCAAAGACACTGGTGTAGTTCCTGGTGTTGGTTTGTTGTTTTGGGTTTTTTGAAATGCAATTTCTCGCTTGTCTTCAAAGAAAGCAAAAGTGATATTCTGAAGGAGAGACAATTACTGGAAGGCTGTGGCATCCAGCCCCCCTCCTCCTCCCAACAACCCCAAAAAAGAAGTCAGCTAAATTAATCGGCATCCCAGCCCAACGCACAGCTCAGCCATGAGGAATTCTCACCAGATGTCTTGGTCCCCACCCGGCCTCCCACGTCATGCAGGCAACATAACCCCTCGGAGTCCGAGGTCCTGCCGGGACGACCAGCCCCACTGCGCCCGGGGTCTCCGGGAAGGGCTGGTGGCAGCCCTGTTCCACCGGGACCAGCCAGCCCCAGCCCCAGCCCCAGCCCCAGCAGCTGGCATCCAGCCACACTCACTGCGCGGAGGATGCCAGCCCCACTCCTCACTTTTTCCGTGGCATTTCTCCCTGCACCCGGCAGGCCGAGCACTGCTGAGGTCACCCAGCTCAGTCCTGGCTCCAAGGGAAGCACCTCCCCCAGGCACCAGGCTGGGACGCAGTTTCCAGCTGATAACACCCGAAATGAAGTTTATCCGGATGTTACTGATGAGATTCTTCATGGGCGTTAAGATCACTAAAGCCAGCTGAGTGATACTGATTTACATTAATGGAGGACGTGGATTGTCATGAATAAAATCAGTCAGAAAATAATGCTTACTCTTGAGCATCGCTTCCCCTGCTCTCGTTTCTTGAGGTAATGACAGCATGTAGAAATAACCCCCATGAGCACCTGGAAACCCAGGTGCGGGGCAACACAGAGGGAGCCCTACTCTGGTGAGAGCAGCAGAAGATACAGGGAGAAGAAAACACTTCAGCTAGTTCATCCCCTAGCTTAACACACTCTTGCTTCCTAAAGCACATTTGCTTCACTGAGGATAATTGCCATTGTCTTAAAGCAACAGGTCTCCCACATCTTTTCTCACAGACTAAACCGCAGTGTAAACAGCTCACTTCAAAGAAAGACATTCCCTGCAATGTTTATCCTAAGTTTTCTTTGACACTTAGTTTACACCAAATTTCTAAGTCCTCACATTATTCTAGTATTTTTTGATGGCTGCCACATCCCACTCTATGTCTTTCATGTATTAGCCAAGCAATTGTTCGGCATCATTTGCTTATTTTTCAGTGGTCCGCGTCTCATCTTCATCCCCACTGTCCATGGAGACTGTTTCTCTCCTGGTAGCTCCCAACCCCATTCTCTCCTACAGGAAACTTTTGAACCCAGTCTCTTCCCAGCCTTCCTTCCCTTGAGTTTCTGGCTGGCAGCTCTCTCCATCTCTTCCTTGCAGCCTAAGAAAGAAGAACACGGTGATTTTGCACAGAGGAAAAGTGCCCTGCTTTCTGTCTGGTCCTGGAAACAGGGCTTGGAGCAGGATGTGTGGGGAAAATCCTGCTCATCTCCTGATGCTCTGAAACAGAGTACATCCCATATGGTCAGGATCTTCAGAGGATTTTGCAACTAAACTCTTAACAGCTCCCTGTTGATTGCGTGCAAGTGGCACTTTTTCAAAAGCTGAGGGCTCAGCCAAAGTTTCAAGGGTATTTTTTTCCCCTCTGTTGGAACAGTAAATGATGTATCTGTGACCAAAACACCAAACCTTCAACCCTCGAGCCAGAACATAGATATGCAAACATTTCTTAATTAAACAGTTGTAAAAATTTTTAGCAAGGGCAAAGTTACCTCCTTAGTGGAAATCACTGAACTTTGCCAAAAAAAGTCAATTTGAGATAAATAACTTTTATAGAAAGTCTGTACTTGATGACTGTCAAAACTGCCAGGAAATGATAAAATTAAAAAGGGTCTTAAACTAAGTGTCATGTTGTGATTCTACTAGGTCTGATTGTAAAATAGCCTCTAGTGTTAATGCGACTTAAAAAGATATTTAAAAAAAAAAGAAGACTTTGTAGCAGAAGCAATTGACAGTATCTGAAATGGAAAGCTAGTGCCTTCATGAGAGCCCTGCTTGAAATCCCTTTGATGCTAGGCTTTCACTCCATCCAATTTTAGTAGATAACCAGTTTAGAACACTTGTTTTATAATGTTTTCAACACAAGACAAACCCTTGGCTCATGGAAATTAATCCCATGAAAAAAAATAGGAACTCAGAATGCTGTCATTTACAAAGAGATTTATGAGTTCTTTAGTTGCATAAGAATAAAAAGAAAGCATTAGCTAACTGTTGAGAAATACAGACCAAACTGAAAATACTACATAAAAATAAAAAAAAAACAATAAAATTCACATTAAATTATTTATTCAGTAATTAAAACAGTGACACTTTTCTTTATACAAAGCCCCCACATCAGTTTTGATGAGAGGGGCAAAAAAGTTCAATGGAGTTTTGAGGGAAGCAGGGTTGGAAAACAGGTGGGGGGAGGAGAGGGACCCTGATTTGACAGACAGTTTTAAACAACAGCTACAAACAGCTAGCAGGGAAAGTGCAGCGTAGTTCTGCAGATACTTTACTAGATTACTGTAAACCTCAACTGCTATAAATATTGGTTGTCTATAGGTACTAGCTACCTGAGACCAAGCTCACTGGAATCAATGCTGATTCCAATTGATGTCCACCAACGTTGGGCCAGACCCCAGGCCACCACGCTGTGCCAGCCAACACTAGACTGCAATTTAGGCGTTCAAGGCTGGTCCCAATGATCTCAATGCCATCGAAGATTTCCAAAGACACTGAGGGGAGGAAGCAGTATTCAGGCTCCTGTACGCAAATGGCCAACATCAATGATGCACAGCTGATCCACCTTGAAGGCCTGAGCTTTTGAGCAGGTGCATGAGATAACTGTGATGTTTTAATTACCCCCATCCCTAAACTCCACTGGGAGCTAAAACCATCCCATATTTCACAGGGAACTCCAGCCCAGTTTCCACAGGTCCCACCACGGTGTCATGGAGACCACAGAGCAAGAACAGGGAGAGTCATGGGCACTGTGCAGACCAAGGGCAGCTAAAACGCAGGCTTCCAGGGACATGTCTAATTCCCCTTGGCAACCAGTTCGTCCCATAAGATGGGGCAAGTATAAACCTGCCAACAGAGCCTAATTTTAACTTGTTGAGCAGTGGCTGCCCAACCATCTACATACAATGCTGGAGAGGATCATCTCTGCTCACAGCTCAATCAGCTCAACCTTTGCAAGAAAATTGCTCCTGCCTCTCCTGTCACAGGGACTGGATTTTGACCTTGTTCAGGCAAGCGTCCCTTAGACTTTAAAGGGACAACTTCCTGCCTCACAACTGTCAGATTGTGCCCATAGGGCTAACATGTAAAAGCAGTATTTATTTTTAAATACCTTCCTGCTTTACATGACGTTTCAGTTCCAAACAACATGCATCAACTTTTTTTAAAAATCCACACATAAACAATATTTATCATCCAAATACCTTTTAAAAGCCCAAAGGCTGACATATTAAAGCCAAGAAGTCAATTTTAAAAATATATGTATTTCTAAATTGTTTATAAGAAATATATGTTGCTGGTCCATTGATATGGAGAAAAAGCTTGTACCTGAAATATCATATTCAAAAAGATATGCTTGTCTGCTGAAAGGCAATATATTGCACCTCTCTACATAACTCTGCTGGCTCCATGGTCATCTTTACAGATACAATAAATCAGGGGGTTTGAAGGGAGGGGTGGGGGGAGTTTTTGTTGTTGTTATTTTTGGCTTTTTACAAGTATGGAGAAATTCCATTCACTCCTGAGGTTACAGAGTATGCAATAAAATGCCTACATTTTCTCAGTCTCAGATGAGATTTAGTGATGTCATTCACTTCATTTCCAAAGGATGTGCATTTGAAGCATGAGGGTGGCATGGAAGGAACCAGGTATAGCTACATATGTATGTGCATACATACGTCTATAAATATATACATACACATAAAAAATTGTGGGAGGAGAGCAAGACATACAAAATAGCCTGGAAGCAGAAATGCTGGGTACAGGCAAGTTGATCCTAAGTACAAGTGGGGGGAAACATGACACTTCCCTCCCGCAACTTCTGCTCTCTCGGAAAGCTGTGATGAGAGATTCATCCTCAAAAGCATGTTTTGAGGCAGAAGTAGACAACTGAGAGAAAACTGCCATTCACTGAAGAACTTCACACTATGAAAGAAGTATCAGATAAACTGATAACTGAATTTGTGTGTCTGGTGACGAGAGGAATCAGAACAAAGTGCATTTTAATATTGCCCAGTGTAGCTTGGCCAGCCTTCCAGAAATCAAATCTGTTGGCCAGTCAGTAGCTGCACTATTCCATCATCTCATTGGGATGGAAATGCCCAGCTGAAAGAAGCTGGTATCTGCTTTTCAAAAACTGGTGGACAGCTTGAACCCTCCCAGTCTTCAAATGAAGACACAAAAATTGACAACAGATTTCTCAACATTAATAGGAATAAAATCAAATCCTGGACAACTTTAAGGAGTTTAGTATGTAGATTTTCTTGAAATAAAACAATAATTTCCCTATGTTCTCCCAGAAAGTGACAGAGTACATCATGTTTTATAAGTCCTCACAAAATGAATCATCCACTTTCTTGGGACAGCATCAGAACTCACCACACACAAAAAGAATGAAACAACTCCTTTAGTAATAGGTTAAGCCACATAACTTGTCGGTGACCTGATTTTAAGGGCCTTTTTTTCCTATCTGTGGAAACATGAGTAGTCTTAACATTTCTGTTTCTTTCTCACTGCCATCAATTCTCCGTAACTGCAACGTTGCAAGCAAGTACTCCCCTCCTCTTTCAAGAACAAAACCATCACAGCATCTGCTTCTCATAAGCACATTTGTGCGTGTGTATAAGTGTGCGTGTGAGAGGTATGGGGGGGTGTAAATCTGCTGAATTGAACTTAGAAGTTTGTCACAGGGAAGAATTTTTTCTTTCCCACCCTTCAAATTGTAGAATGTAGAAGTAGGGCTACTGCTATGCACTTGTGCTTTTGTTTTCAACTTGCTTGTTAGTACAGGGGCTGGTTAGTGACTGAGGAAAAAAAAATAATTTATTTGACTTTCAAAGTCAACTGACTGGTGCATGAATGGCTATAGACGATAGCAGGTTTTTATTGGCACTTGTATCCCCAAGCCTGCAGAGCAACAGAAGTTCCTTCAGCACACTCACAGGTTCAACAGTGGAAACTGGGCACATAACAGTAGTCCTTGAGGTGGAAGAGGCAATAGCTTCACCACATACTCATCCCCACTACCCATCAACTCAATAAATCAATCCAGAAAGGGATTCTAGTGCAAACTGTGGGCCTGTTTTTTCCTGTCCCATTCTGCTTTGACATCTATAGGGAACAGGAGGAGGTCCTTCATCATCTGACCTTGCAAAGAGGAAGGCAATGAACTGACTGCTCTTGCTAGACTTTAAATTATTTCAGGAAGTCAAACACACTACAAGTCAAAATGAAACATTGCCTTTTCTTTTGCTCCCCTCACCACCCAAACCCTCCAGCCCTGAAGTTCAAAGAGGATACATTGCCTCTTTGCCTTCCGCTTTGCCAAGTCCAGAAAAAAACAACCCAAAAAACACCCAAAACTTAGATTTATTTTTTTTTCTTCCCAGTATTTCTAATACTGTCAGAATTCCTAAGTCAGAACTTTTATTCTTTAGATATTTCCTGAACTGTACTGTCCTGATACAAAACTGAAACATGGCAGCTATTACTATGTTCCCTACCATACAGTTTTCCCATTGCATTATGAATTCATTGACAAATTGAGGAGCTAGCTCTACCAGAGCAGCAATAATATATAGAACTGTCATGAGAGTAAAATTTATTAAGAGAAAGAAATGCTGATGGACTATAAAGATGAGGAAAAAGACCCCACCACATTTAATTCAGCATCTCAACACAGAAACTACAACCCTGCTATTTTAAAGTAATATTTAAGCATAGTCCATTCCGCACTTTTACGCTGTCTCAAACTTCAAATCAGCAAGGTACACACTTAAGGGTCTTGCCAAATCATGACATAATCCTAATGCCTCCAGCGCCAGCATGTCAAGCCCTCTCACGTGGCAAAGGAGAACGCTCAACACCTCATAGGATCAAGTTCAAAAAGCCTGGAGAAAAGCAGCAGCGCAGGGAGGGAGGCCTGAACCTTGGAGTGGCATGCACATCCCAACACTCCCCCTCCCTTTTGACACGCAGATCCATGTGGTCTCCACCTGACAAATCTACATTTACAATGCTCATTGCCTTAAAATTAAACTGTTTCTTATCTCAGCCATGTGTTTTTGTCTTGGTTTCCATTTAGCTGGTTTGTCCTTCAGACAGGGATGTCTGAAAACAGTGGTAACAGAACTATAATAGGTTATAAGACCCTTAGGAAATATTACAGAGGGACCCTGGGTGCACAGAGCAGAAAGGCAACATCTCCAAGTAATAGCTAGGATCTGGCAGCCCAGGCCCCAATCCTGTGCTCAGTCCCACCTAAGCACATGTTGATACTCGCTGGAGTCACCAAGGGCTGGGCACGGAGGCTGACCCAGCTCCAGCTCATTGCAGGACTGTGGCTGTCAAGGGAAATCTTGCAGCCCTTATTCAGGATTGGATCGTGCTCACTTTGGCTTCAACTAAACTCATTATTATGCAAGTCAGACCCAAGGCCCAGGCCAGAAATGGGGTTTTCCAAACACCTTGCAGAGCACTGTGGCTAGACATGGCCATGTCGTTTCCACATTCAGATTCTTACCCAGACAGCAGCCAAGCCTGAATTTGTGCACACTGAGCATGTGCAACTTCTTACAAAATTCAAGAGCTTCAGCTGGAGTCTCATGATGCCCCCAGCAAATCTTAGGTTAGACAAACAGATTTGAAGTCAACAGGAGTCAAAAATCTCAGCGCTTTCCTTGAGGTGCTTAGCAGACGGATCAGGCCAGTTGAGAACATTTTGTTTCCACAAGTCACACATTTTTATAAAACTGACATTTCTTTCCTGAACACTGATGTTGTAAGTTGAAATGGCTTAGCTGAAAGTCCTGCCTCATGACTTAAAATAAGAGTATACTGGTATTTATGACCACTATGAGTGCCTGAAACATAACCCATAGGGGACTCTGTTCAACAGCTTCAACGGAGCATAGATGAGGCCCAGACTCAGGTCTGATTTAAATCCATGAGAGTATTTGGTCCATTTTGAAAGAATGGATGGGTTGGAAATGCAGTTCCTGTAACCCCAAGCTTTGTTTCATGCTAAAGGTGTTTGCAAGTTTCTGACAATCGGCACAGCACAAAGCCACCTTTAGAAGCAAGAAAATAAAGACACCCTTACTACAATCTAACACCAGGAAAAAATATTTGGCTGAAACATCAGGTGCAAATTATACTTGCTTAAGCTAGAACAAAAGGACAAAAACATCAAAATCTAGTAACGTGGAAACAAGGGAGGTTTAGCTTTTTAAAAAGAAAGGAAAGATAGACATTTGAGGTAACAAACAAAAAAACCAAAATGCACAAACACATCACAGACATCTAAAAATAGCATTTTATACATTTTTTTGCCAGTGCTTCTCTGAGAGCAAGTTCTTTAAACAGAACTTAACAATTTTACAATTTTTTTTAAAAAAATACATCATCCTAAAATAGCCCATCAATCCTTACCCAAACTTTCTGTATTTCTACAAAAATAGATGCACAAAGAGCTACAAAATCCTGTATTCCTGAAAGGAGGCGCACTGTAGTCAAGGGAGAGTCTTCCTCCTGACAATTGAGACTGTTCATAAAAATATCAAGCTGAACAAAACAAAACACTGTTAAAGGAGCAGAAAGGAGTTAGGTTGCCCAGCTGCAGCAGGCTCAGATGAGGAAAGCAAGGAAAGTTAGGTTTTTGGTTTTTTCCAACACTGTGGGACCCATAAACAGCCTTACAAACAAAAGGCTCAATAGCAAAACCAGAATGGTTGACTCTTCATCTTCATGTGTGTCCTTTGCCCCATGCAGAAGGAGTCAACGACAGTTATATCGCCCGCCCAGCTGCGCTGATTCCAGCTCTAGCTGGTCTTAATTTATCTGAACTTCAGAACCAAGAAGTTTCCTTGCTCTTGTCCTGATGCTGTAGACCTACATTTCAGAAAAGAAAAAAAAAAAAATTAAATTTGATACAGCTTTTTCCTCCCCCTCCCCAAGCAACTAAAGTAAGGATAAACAGGTTTTGATTTTAAAAAAAAGAAAAAAAACCCACAACTTACCACCCTAGTGGGCTTTTTAGTAACATTGCTATTGCTCCCAATTTTTTAGTTTATGTGAGATAAGCTTAAACCACACTTAAGTTTTAGACTGGCTCAAGCAGTTCAGGAATGCTGATAAAATCCTGCGTGTGCTTCCTTGTTTTGACCTCATTTGGAGCATGGCATGGCATGATAAAATCCTCCAGCAAGGTCTGCGTAGATAATCCAGTACACAGCAGAGTAATCTTTCCTGATAGGGACCAGCCACAGATCCTACCTCTTTTAGAAAAGGTCTGTGACACTTCAGGCTCTCACAGTTTCTGTAGCATTTCACCTTACAGAAGAGAGGGAAAATGTTCCTGCAGCATGTAAAAAACCCAAATAATTTCACCTACAGAGTGTCAGATTTTTAGCCAAGAATGGCTAGTGCTTCCACATGGGAGAAATTAATGCTTTTCAGCCTGCATTTGTTATGAGTTCCTCTAACATTTTCCTTTATAAAAAGTGAGGACTATCTAATAAACGTGGAGCTATGTTGTGGCTTTAGCATTATAGACTTGGAACCTGTGTTATAATCTGGGATTTCTCTGCTCCAGAGGGATTCAATCTTCGCTAGGTTTACACCCAACAGGGCGTATACCTAAAATCCAGACTACTGAGGGGGAGGTGCAGATGAAACTTCCCAAAGAAGACACATTCTTGCTCATTTATAGGGAAAGTAAAAAGGAGAGAGATGCAGGCACATATTTTCAGAGGTAGTAAGGCACTTAGGGCTCATCAATTTAAAACCTACTCCTTGATGTTTTGAGCCAAGTAAATCACATTTCATGAAAGGAAGGTTCACTTCCCACTGTAAACCATCATTGCTATATAGGCACCAATGCTCCACTCTGTGTCATACTGTATATTACCCTGCTATATAGTGTACTAAGACCAATGCAACAACTACCTGATCTGCTAAGAATTTAGGGCAAATTTCACCACTAATGGAAGCAGGCACAACTCCAGACTTCAATGATGCAACCATTGAAGGTCCATGTTTATTTGATCTTTAACCTGTGAAAATTGACAGATCCATGTACTAAGCGTGGACCTCTCATTTCCATATCTGATCAAATAGTGAAACACAAGGGAAGACCCATATGTTTTCAGAAAGCCTAACAGGCACGATGGGTTCAGTTCTGACCACTACGTCCTTGTTTTAAGAGTACAAACAGTTAAATATTGAATGATGATCAACATAATTTCAGAGTTGCGCTACAAAGCAATTAACAGTCACATAAAAGATGACAGCATATGGCTCTATCCATGTGAGGATCCCTAAGCAGTGTCCAAACACTTGTGTGTCCAGCAGTGAACAGACAGGGAAAGCAGAGCACACAGGTATAGCATACCAAAGCCTGTTCAGTGGCTTTCTGCTCCATTTCACATGCACTTGCACCTATTTCTTTAGAGTGGAAAAACTGGGATATCCCTCCATTAAAGCATGCCTAAAAACATGTTTGGAGGCTCTTTATTCAATGAAGGTGTCTCCTTGCAGCTTAAGAGTTACTTGTTTTCCTGGCAGCATCATTCGTGAGCAGAGTCATAATAAACTGCTGTTAGTTTCCTTCAAAGCTCCCTCAAAGTTAGTGAAGATAATTTTGTGTTATTTTTCCCCTGCTATTTACAATTTTTTTAACAAAGACACACAGAACGAGAAAAGAAAAAAAAAAAAAAAAAGAGGGAGTCAAACAGCAGAAACCTTTCAGAGTGTAAGGAAGTCATTTAAGTCTACCAGTGGGGCCCTAAAGGCCACCACAGGCTATGAAAGCCTATAAGAAGAGAAATGGATTATATGGCTCCTAGCAGCTTCAAAAAAAAAAAAAAATGACACACACACCTGTTTAAAAGGATGCCCATCTGATAGTAGCAACTGGTAGAAGGGGAACAACCAGCTGAACGGACACCTTCCCAGTTAGGTGTCTTTGCAACAAACAGAAATAACTGTAACACGGAGGTTTAAGGTATAGCTATTAAGTCTAAACAGCCAGAGAAAACAATCCAAAAAGCCAAAGTTGCCTTAGTTACAGAACTGAATGTGGAACACTTTCCGTGCCTTTTCCTCATTATATTCCCATCTCCTTCATGGCAAGGCTATCTGCAGCCCTAATCCAAGTGCAACCCTGCTCCTAACTGAGAGCTTTCACTTGCAGCCTGCTGCAAGAACATTTTCCTCTTAGCAAGGATGTCCTCACTTGTGTTGCCTGAGTCAGTATTGCCACACCAGCACAACTCCCCATCTCGGGATACCAACGTTATAGCCAGCTGCCACACAAGCAGAATGCAGGTTCTGGGGGAACACCTAAACAAACTTAATGAGTTGTGACAAACTTGCGGGGGGGAGTGTGAACAGAGACAATTCTACAGAAGGCAGCATGCTGACTGACCACTCAAATTTCGTATTCAACGTGACACACTGACATACAGGCATTTCCAAAAGTGGACTTTCCATAGTTAGCCAGGACTAGAGGATGTCATTAATTCACCTAAATTTAAAGCTACGCACCTCAACGCGCATAACTTCGCATGGTAAAGGATGTGCACCTCAATTTTAAGATAGACTTACAGCCCCCGAATATGCCAAAATCCTGATCTGCTTTTACGGTGCGCCGGGCCCACAGGAAGCCTCCTCCAGCACATCTGTCCGACAGCAGGCCCGGATATCCTCCTAGGCTCCGCACTAGCAGGGCAAGCTGCTCTGCCCTGCTCTCCTCCCCACGGGGCTGCCCACAGACCTGGCAGCTGCCAGCACAGCCAGAGCCGACTGGTCACCTGAAGTGCCCGGTGTGCTGGGCAGCCTCCCGCCCTGCTCCTGAGGAAAACACCGAGATGGCTGTAACCATCAGCTCCACTGCAAGACAGCAATTCCCCTTCCCACCCCCCTGGTCCTAAATGCTCATCTCCGCTCGTGCACCCTTAACGTGAACACAAGGATTCAGCTCTGACACTGTGGCATTACAGCTGCAGCAGTGCTCTCTGTACCTATGCCGTGAACCGCAGTCAGTGCGGTTAGAGGCTGACCTTGCTTTGCTTGACATCGGCAGGGCAGAGAATTGTGGCCTAAAGCACAAACATGCTGTGCTTATACCGATGTGTTTATGTCAATGCTTGATATAAAACATACTTTTATATTGAGCATTATAGCTTGGGCACTTCGGCTTTGAAAAGACACTGCATACCAGCAGCCATAAACATTACAGGTTTTAACAGATTTGATGTAGACTAGCATTTTCTTTAACCCCACTTGTACCAATAAAGAAGCTCCTAAAAGGGTTAATTTGCAGCACACAATGTGAGGATTAAGCCACATTTAATGGGAATCAGGTAGCTAAATGCCTCTTCATCCTCTAAAATGGGACCATGTAAGTTCAAACAGATGTGCAAGACAGATCAATACTTTGTTAGCTCTATGAACGGTGATACGCTGATGTCCCACGCAACCTGTTCCAAAACATAAATTCCTGAACTATACTGTGCATGCAAGGGGAACCCCCTCTTAACCTTTGAAGTGATGCAGGATCACCCATTCATGAGATGGAATCCTTGGCTTAGTATGGCAGAGATGCAACAATGTAGCTGGAAGCGGGTAAGATTACAGCCAGCCTGCCCTGATCCCAACACTATCATTCCATGTAATTCAGCATGAGGAATTTTGCAAATGTTTCTATAATCGCATGTGACAGTAGCACAAGAAATGTGACCCACAGCAAGGAGGGAGGTGGACTAATTTTTGTATCTGAAGGGCTCTGAAAAGCAATGTCTAGGTATATATCAAATGAGCTTTTTTATATAAATCATCTGAAGCTCATGGAATCTGATATATTGACAGCTCCACAGGTTGATGTCTTTTATTCTCCAGGGACATATGAGGAAAGACTTCCAGAACTGAAGTTTTCTTGCCACTATGGCCTCACCCTACTCTGGAGAAACCACTTCTATGCCTCAGAAAGCCAGTACACTCTGCCAGGCCCTTCAGTTTTTAGCCTCTCTGTTGAGATTGCTGTCTCACATTAGAGTTAAATGTAATGAAATGCTGTGTGGAGATTTATGCAGTATAATCCTCCCCTGGAGTGGACGTGGAGCAAGAAAAGTTTCACCCGTGCTGGTGCGTGCTGGATGTGACTCGGTGTGGTCCTTCAGCAGCCCCCTCCTCTCCCCAGCAGCACATCTTCCCTGGGATGACATCGTTTGACATGTACGCAAAACACTGGGGCAATTAAGCTCCTCTTTTCACCATGATCATGCCTCGAATGCCTGTCACCAAAGCATTTGTCTCAAATGTACGAGCTGCAGGCAAGGCTGAAAAGGGAGCTCAGAGCCTTCCTGCCCTTCTCCAGCAAGCCTCTACTTGGAGAGCACAGGAGAGAGGAGTGTGCAGGGTAAGAGAGCAATTAATTGTAATGTCACAGGCTACCACTACCTGCTGTGTTTTGTTGCTTGCTCCCTTGTTTCCAAAGCCTTACATGCCAAACTGGGGCTGCCTGATAAGGTTTTGCTCTTGTGTTTCAGTGCCTGGCCATTTTGAATAGTCACAAACAAGTGAGACGTTGGCCTGCTGAGATCCTCTGTTCCTGCAAACCAGTCACACATTTCCCCTCTTTCTTTTCCCCCACAGGAACTCATGGACTAAAACCCACACATCAGGCATGGGCCAGAAATTAACAGTTCAGGCCTTTTCCACTGCCTCCCACACCGAGTAGACAACTACAAGACATGCAAGCCACTGTCAAGCACTGCCAAATCAGGATCCTGACAAAATTAGCATCCAACTGTAGCCCTCCATCGGGGTTTTCACAAGGAGCAGGCAGCACCAAACAAAGGGTATATTACTCCTGTAAGGCAGTGCTAGGATCCATAGTCCTTTTTGAGGTACTGTGCTCTTACAGAAAAGAGAAAAGGCGCCTGGTTCATTAGACGTACTACTACCAACGAAGTAGCAGTAAGCAAACCAACTTGCCCAGCACTGAAACAGCTCACATTCCAGACCAGACTTATACCTAAGCCAGGTAGTGGTTTCTCCTGATTAACAATCCTTCACACAGTTCTCAACTCCCCAAAAGGTAAGTCAAATACCAGAGCTCTGGAGCTGGACTGCTGGGGCTACTGTCAGACCAGGGGCTCATCCTTTCTAAACGGTGGCAGCGACAATTTCCTCATGCTTCAGAGAAGGCAGCTCACTGCCATTATGGAATTTGTCAGAAGGGCAAAACATGAGAACCCACTCTTGTCAGATTATCATTTTATACCTAAAAGCATAAAACGTAATTCCTCTTGTATCACTGGCATGGCTGGAAATGTTATTAACAGACGTCAAATTGTCCAGTGTTAAGAATCCTATTACACTTTTCTTAATTTTTTGAGGCAGCAAGTGGCATAGTATTTAGAAGAGATTATTGGTTCCCAGTTGCTATTAAGGGAAGAGGGAGATTTGTATTAGGTTAGCTCAGTTATAATGGGGTTTTGGGTTCATAGTATTTCGTATTTAAGAAACTATATTTTTTTTCTCCACCAATTCTTTGTTCCCCTGCACACTAATCAAAGCAAGGAAGTGCTTCTCAAACATTGAATCAGTTGGCTAGAGCTATCAGGAAGAGAGATAAACAGATACTTTAAGGAAAGGGGCACAGATATGCAAACCTAGTATATTTCCTTAATATATAATACGTTTAAGAAGTACTAATCTGCAAGGATTGCTGCTGGTGAGATAAATACCAAGCAGAAAAAGGAGACCTCAATAGTGCATATGAGCTCCAGGATGGATGTACTGGAAACTGTTAGTCACCCATCACCTGATCGCAAGCAACTATGTACAGTGAGGACTGCTAGACTGCTCCTAATACCGAGATGAGAGCCTGCCAGTCAAAGCTCGCAGATGCGGATGTAGTTTATGGAGGCTGTCCTATGGCTACAGACCCTACAGTAAAACGAATCTAATTCACAGACCTCTGCCTAGACCCTACAGAAAGAAGTTTAGTTTGATGGAGAGCACAGCTCAGCCAGCATCTTTACTCTCCATGTGACGCCTGGATACTACACAGGAAGGAAATGCTGATCTGTTCCAATTTAGATGAGCAAGATGCAATCTTCACGTACTGACAAGTTATGAATTCAGTCCTCATTGGAGCTATATTTTGGTGAATGCACATATGAACTAGCTGAACAAGCCGGAAGCTTCCTCATGGAAGTTTAATTAACCATTTCCCCCAAGATTTAAACAAAAAAAATGTGTATCATGTCACAAGTCATTTGGCTTGAATGGGACCAAAGCAGACAAAGGTCTCTCAGCAAGAGGCAGCAAAAGCTGGATGTTTCACAGCTCATCTGCCCTGACAGCAATTGCAGGAGAGATTCCCACCTGGAAATATATTTGGACAAGGCTCTGAGAACAAACCCTGCGTCAGCTGCAGGGAGTCCTCTTCTTTGCTCAAATTCTTCCTGCTAAAACAAGTCACAGACACAATCGAACCACCTTACCTGTGTCAAACCCAAAACTTGGCACAATGTCCACCGTTCCATGAAAGGCTCCAGCCCATGCTGAGGTAGCGCTGGTGACAGCGGTGGGATCTGTCTTTGTCACGTCGCACTGGGGAGCAGGAATCCTGGCTGTGCGGACTGAAGGCATCAGCAGGGACCCATACCTGGGGTCACGGTGCGAGCTGGGATGGTGATGGTGCACGTGTGGATGAGGGTGATGGCGATGCATGTACACATCATGCATGTGTGCATACGAAGGGCTCACCTGAGATGCTGCTAAAGGGTAATGCCAGGATTCAGATGCAGCAGGGGGAGGAGGTGGGGCAGTCTGATGAAGGCCATGTCCTGGCCAGCTGCTGGGATCTGGTGTTGGGAAGGTGCCTGGTGCAGTAACGGGGAAATCAGGGTGTACTCCACTTAAGCACGGTGGAGGGGGAGGCTGATAAGAGCTGGTCCAAAATGAAGTTGGGAAACTGCTCCTTTGGCTTGAAATTGTTGAGCTTTCTGGTAGAGAGAAGAGAAATGAAGTATGACTGAAGCTGAACAACAAATTTAATGACAAAACAATGATTTTCTGCTCTCTGAAATTTGTAACACTGAACTCAAGCTTCCTCGGCAGTTACACAATCACAGGACAGTTGAGGTAGGAGAGGACCTCTTGAGATCATCTAGCACGACCCCCTTGCTCAAGTGGGGTCACCTGGAACAGGTTGTCCAGGACCGGGTCAAGTCAGATTTTGATTGAGATCCAAACTCTACAGCATCTCTGGGCAGCCTGTTCCAGTGTTTAGCCACCCTCAACAGTTTTAAAAAAAAAAGAAAGAAAAAAAGAAAAAAAAGTGTTTTCTTGTGTTCAGATGGAATCTCCTGTTTTCTAATTCATGCCTATTGCCTCTTGTCAGCAAGTATTGCTGAAGAGAGCCTGGCTCCCCCATCTTCATTCCCTCTCATCAGGTATTTATACATATTGACAAGATCCTCCCCAAGAGGACTTTTCTTCTTCAGGCTGAAGAGTCTCAGCTCTCTCAGGATCAGGAGAGACTAACTCTGACCAGAACAGAACACATCATTTAGGAAGGCAGCTGTTGTGGCTGTAAATGCTTCTGAGGACAGAGAACCAGGTCACACTGCAGAATAGGAGACATCTGGCTAAAGGAAGAACACAAGATCTTCTCAAACTAATTGCATGCTTTGATGGGATAAGGATCATATCTAAGGCATTCTATGTTAGTCCCTCACAGAATATATCATGTTGCCCTATACCCAGTAGGATCAGACAAGCAGAAACATCTATGTAACTGAAAAAAGTCTGTGTCAGAAATAAAAGACTCACTGCTTCTTACAGCTCGGGCTCAACTTATATTTAAATAGATTCCAATACCTCTACATTATGAAATCACATTCTAAAAATTCCTCTTCTGAATGAGCGGTTAGTGGTTTTGATGTTTAGGAAAGTATTGGCATCTCCATTCTTACAATCCTCTTGCCAGCTCATGTTTGAAAGTACTGCTTCATGCAATATGTCTCAGCTCAAACAGGGGTTTTTTTTGGTCAAAGATGGAAACATAAAAATAGAGGCCTTCACCTCTGATGAAAGAACAGTCATAAAAATAGCCTACGGAGAAATAAAGCCAGGGAAATTTAATATTTGATGAGGCGAGGAATCCTCTGTTCCTCATATAACATTTAAAAAAAATAAATTGTAAATGACCTTTTGTTTTTCTTTGTTTAATAAGCAACTGGAATGAGACTTGGGTGAAGACACCATTGAGAATGAACAGATTCTTCAAACTCTCCTGCCTCTGAACTTTGTTTACACAAAAATATTATGGAAACAAAAACTGTAAAAGTGTTTTCTGACTGTATCACTAGGACAGTCATGTATCTGTTTTAAAATATTGAAATCACGGACATTTTTCCATACATCAATTTGCTCTGATTTAGGCAGTTTA
Organism: Haliaeetus albicilla; assembly: GCF_947461875.1. NCBI lineage: Eukaryota > Metazoa > Chordata > Aves > Accipitriformes > Accipitridae > Haliaeetus > Haliaeetus albicilla. Next base: position 30,619,491 of record NC_091488.1, read on the forward strand.
TTGAGCCTGATTAACTTCCAATATTGGAAATAAACTTTGCAAATGCACTATGGAAAAACGTAGAGAACTTCTTTTTGTGCCAAACTGCTTCAGAGGCTGCAAGCTTATCTAGCAAACTGTACTCAAATATGGCTTTCTTCAAAAGGTTGCTTTTTAGCAGTGTATTTATGTTGTAATTCATGCTAGAAGACTGGAGAGAGCTTCAAGCATATTACAGAAGACTCGGCACCCCTCCAAAATTGGTGTTGTTTCTTGTTTGTAAATTGTTCCTTGTTACAAGGGATTAGGCTGAGATGGAGAGTGTACATAGCTTACAGTGTTGGCAGCAGGGCTGAAGAAAAAAGCAAATCCAAGCATCTTCATGTCCAGTCTGTTGTTTTCCTCACTGCTGAGCAGAGGAGCACAGCTTCACAATGCATTGCCAGTATGCTGGAAAATTAACCACTGTAATCGAGAGTTTTTGGAAACTATCTGGCTGTTATCTGCATGGAAAAGCCCTAAACCCAAACCATCTCACTTCAAAAAAGCACAGAAAACCACAAAGTATCTGCAGAACAACCTTAATACCAGGAGAGAGCACTTTAAATGACTGGATTTGCCAATATGAATTCATCCCAGATTGCATACCAGCTTGGCTTTACCAATCGTGCAGGTCTAGGCCACAGAAAACACATTTGGCCATCTCCATTTTTCAAACCTGTGCACCATTCACAAAGCCATTACCCCTGTCAGAAACTGTCGTGGACCAGCCCCCACCAAGATACCACTGAGTGTAACTGCAGAGGCCAACCTCACTGGTCAAGGTCAAGTCATGACACTGGAGACACAGGGTCCATCCAGGTTATAGGAACATGCAAGAAAACTTCATCCACCCTGAGTGCTCACAGAGGATGCTACTAAGTATTAAGTGTGCAGCAACCCCATCAACAAGAAGCAGCTCTGTGTTGAACTACAACCCCCAACCACCACACATTTCCATGGTGTTTGAAGGGTCTCCCTTCCTTCCCACCTTTAATACAGCGAGCACAAGAAATTATCTTTACAGATACAATCATGTCAGATACCTGGCCTCTATGGGACATGGCAATGGAGAAACAGCCATTTCAGCACTGTCCTTGAGAAAGAAAAAAAATAAAAATAATCTGAGTAGCTTCCACAGGCTTTCAGGAGTGGGGAAGGAGACATTTAACAAAAATTGTCTGCCAAGAAAGATACTACAGTTACCACAATTTCCTATTTGAAGCACAGGGAGGCAGGGTGATGGCAACATCTCGGATACCACGAAGTGGTGACTAATGCAAATGTTCATGGTGGTTGGCCAACATGCACTGAAAACATGCCAAAGCGCACATGCTGTAAAGACGACAATGTATGGAATTTTCTGTAGTACAACACTACTTCTCAGTTAAGGCAGGAGGGGGGAAAAAAAAAAACCAACAAAAAACCACCACCAAGAAAGAAGAAAAACCACTTTCAGCTATGAAAAACATGTTGATAAAAATAACCATTAAGGTAATATCAGTTTCAAGGTATCACTAGTTTCATTAGCCCCTGCAAAAGATTTCAGGTTGCTACACCTACAATTGAATATTCAAAGTCCATGTTACTGAAGCAAGTTGTAGGGAACTACCTTTTTTAAAAAGTCCATTTTGAAGTTAATTTTAGCCTAAACTGATCAGTATTTTCAACATACAAAAGATGAAAACTTGCTCTTTTCAGGACAACAGGTTCTATTTTCTATACATAAGCAAAATCACTCCTTGAAACAAAAAAAACCCACAATATCACATTAATGATGAAACTACAGTTTCCTCTTCTATCAGGACACTAAAAAAGCCCCACAAGATAAAAAAAAAAACAAAAAAAAAAAAACCAAAACAACCCACACCACCAAAAACCACTACTAATCCCTCCTTTCAGGTAAAGGAGAAATAACGCAGTGAGCTGAGTAGGCAGTTCATGCCCACACTTCCCATTTAAATCTGTACCTTCCAAAATGCAAAAGCTTTTTTTTTTTAAATTTATCTTTGAGTAATTTAGTGACAAAAATTCCAACTACCCATGAAGGTTATTTATAAAAGATCTTCAAGCTAATGATACTTTAACTTCTTTAGGTAACGGGATACAAATTCACATCCATTTGCTGTAACAGCATTTTTGACAACTGTACATGAACCAGAAGACCAGGGTGTTAGTATCGTTCCTTCCCCACTTTTTTTCAAGCAGGCATCTTTCGGAAACTCATTTGGGCCGCATAAAACTCTTGTCAGCTTCTCTTCTATGGAGAAGCAAATACCCTCAGCTTTCTCAGTGTCCACAGCACAGAACCAAGCAGCCCTGCCCAGCAGCCTCCCTAGGGATTTTCATACGGCTTCAGCAGGTGCAGCGACGGCAGAGGGCAGATCCCCTTACTTTATTCCCAGAAGACCTTCAGGACACGCAGACCTCCGTTCCCTGCCGACGGCACAGGGCACGCAGGGTCAGGAGGCAGCATAGCTGAAGAACCCTTATGCCAGGCCACCCTGTCCCCTGCAGGGCTCTCTGGGGAGGGCTGTGCAACCATGGGGGAGGCAGAGAAAAACAGCAGGGCATACCTGAGGCCAAAGAGAAGACACACAACCCCACCCATGGTACGCCTCCGAGCTCAGGGAAGAAGGCTCGCTGTAGGCATGGGGTCTCTGGGGACTGCCTTGATCCCATCTCTAAAACATTTATAGCCTGTCTGGGCCATTTATAAATGCTCCAGTCTCCTTTTTAGTAAGCACAGATTCAATCCTGCTCTCAGTTGACTCAACGGAAAATTTCCCATTAACATTAATGGTCCCGGCTCAAGCCATAAATTCCTCTAGCTCCCTAGCCACTTGTGCTGACCTTTGCTTAAACTTCCTCAGATTTGTCATCATCCTTCTGGAAAGCAAGTCCTTCTGTGCTATTTTTCTCTTCACAGTGGTTTCCAAAAATCCCGTCTCTCTCTGTTATCTGTGACTTTCATCAATACACTCTCACCTCAACATCGCTGGTTATGAACGCCGCCACTCCTACAAGGATCCTCACGGTATCTCTCACTCAACTCGATGCAAGGCCATTGCTCACAACACTTAGTTTGCGTCCCTTTGCCAGCCCACATAAGGATGTGATCAGAAATAACGCAGCTGTAGATCTGAAAAACTACCTGGACCGCCACATCCAACAAAATGGAGATAGTGTCTCACTGGCATGCTTTCTCTAGTCACCACTTTTGAAATCTTATCTGTAAGGTCTACCTAGTATATCTGGCAAGATCTGCTCTTTGTTACATTGACCATGCTTATATGCATAACAAGACATACATGTTATGGCAGTATGCAAATGCCTCGCAGTACCCACCCACCATGTTTCCACTCCCTGCTTGGAAGCGGCGTAATAAACCCATCTTACATATGGGAAGCCAGTGATGACGGCCGTATCTCTCCCGTGAGCTCTGCCCATGGGCAGGCTGCAATGCACCACACAGCTGCAGCCACGTGGGCCAGGGCTTGCATCCGAGCCTGTTCCACCCTGTGCTGGCTCCTCCCTACCTGGAAAGCAGCCATAGACAAATCTTAATTGCCTGGCAAAGTCACCAAAGAAGGCTGCATGGGTCTCCTCATGTCCAGTTAATTGCCTGGCAAAGTTACCCGAGAAGGCTGCTCGGGTCTCCTCATGTCCAAGGCTAGCATCCCAAACAGCTTTGCTCTTGCCTCACAGGCCAAGTTTCACACTCGGGGCTTAAAAATAAGCCCGCAACCTTGCAGCAGACATTTGTGAAGCCACTTGAGCTCTGCCCCGTTCCTTCCAGGCCTCAGCAGAGCTGCAGACTATGGCAGAGAGGGAGAGGGAGACGACTGCTTCTTCTGTGTCCTTGGCACCTCTTTCCCCCTTTTACACTTCAGATCACTCAACCCCAAGAAGCTCCTCAGTTCTTTCAGATTTGAGGGGAATTTTTTCACCTCCACAGAGCAACATTTCAGCTGCAATGCAATATGTGTTACCGCAACACAGACCGAGTAAGCCATACCGCAGAGAGCACGTTACTGCTCCTCTTACCTCTCCACAGAGGACTTAGCCCTGCTTTGCTCTTGGTAAGGGCAGTTTCTGGATTGAAGCTACTGGCTTGGCTCAAAGCTCTTGAAAAGTGTTCATCCACTACTGAACCAATGTCTCCCTGGAAGTAAGTGAAAAGGACGCAGCGAGAGTTAAGGTACTCCATCTCGGCAGGCTGGTCTTTCTCATCCTCCTCTTGCTTGCTGGGAAGGGTCACTTCCAGAGACTCCTGCATCTTGTTGTATACAGCTAACTTCTTCTGGGATTAAAAACAAAACAAATGAGATGTATCACTGATGGCATTCAGTGCAAGCTCAACATCTGGTTTCCTTAAAGAAAAATAACTGAATACATTGAATATTCATTTCATAATTACAGTTGGAATATTGGGATATTTCGCACCGACATTTCACAAAGAGATTACCAGCGCCACTTAGAGTTTTTATTCCTCACACACAGATGGACCTGCTTCTCAGGCACGTTCCACAACCACAATTTATTGACAATGGCTTTCACTCAATACCTTCAAAAGAAAACAGACAGGCTCTGACAATTTACTTCTGACTTCCACCTGGAAAGGATATTCCCATCAGTAAAGGCTACAGAGGTCGAGTCCAGCCCTGTGGAAGGGTGGCCAGATACACAACATCTGCATTTCACCCATGGAGCTGAACACGCACCAGGTTTTGCCAGCCACACTCCCCCACTTGAGAGTACATGGCCCTCTGGACTCCCCACAGCTACTCATGGCTGAAGGTGTAAAGATGGGAGAATGTGGTGCTTCCTGAAAAATTTTCCACTGTATTATCAAAGTAAAAAAAAAAGATACACTAATTCTCACTCACTGCCACAAAAACTTTTGTCATAGGAAGCTATACTTTCAGGTGGTGATTGGAGGGGGGGGGGGGTGAGGGGGTTTTTTTTGTTTGGCTGGTTTGGGGTGTTTTGTTGTTGGGGTGGGGTTGTTTTTTCCCTTTTTTTTTCTTCTTGTTTTTTAAACAACAGCTTCTGGAAACCAGGACAAAAAATCAAGTCATAAAAAATTAAACATGTGATCTGGGGGAAGAGGGGGATTGACAAGTCTGCAAACACATGCAACAAAATCCACCCCAAACCAAAAACAGAGAGAAGCATATAAAAAAATAAAACCAGCACAAGCCATCTGTGAATGGCTATTTCAGAATCTTCTCTCTCTCTCAAATCAAACCTAAATGTCAAAATAAATGTGTGTGAAGATCCATTTTGCATGGAACATATCTTTCAGATGTTCCACTTTACCACTGTTGTCACAGAAAAAAATCTCCCCACAACAGTCAAGCTGCAGGAATCATAGCTTTTAGCTAGCTAGCTATTTCCACAGCTGACTTTACACACAAGCAGCTTCAGGAACCCCAAAACAACTACAGCACATATGTAGAAGTATTTCATAGCTTTTCTATAGAATTACAGTTTGACTTATCTTTTACGGTTTGCTTGGCAACACTTTAACACCATCAGAATCTCTTTAAGTTCACGGCTTTTTTCCCTTTTTCCAAAGTTGTTCTACAGAAAAAGTTAAACAACTACATAGTCTATAAAGTTCCATTTATACAGTAGATACACTTGTCCAATTTAGAAATAATTGAAAGTCATTTTCCAATCTTGTGTACCATCAATATATTTACATTTGGTGCTTTCTAAAATTGTCTAAGCCGATACAAAGTCTCTCATTGTAATACAAAATAGATACTCTGGGGCTAAATCTTAATTATGAATGGTTATTTTAAAAAAAATAACTATAAGAATGAGCTATTGACAAGTGGAATTAAAACCTATAATACTAAAAGCTCATAGCAACTTAGTGAAGTATCTGACATTACAGTAGGTTAACTGATAAACATAAAACAGCTCAGTAATACCTTTAATTCTGATGCTGTTGTACAAACTGCAATGAGGGATGTAAGTAATTTTATTTTACAGTTTGGGATATCCAGACAATGGTCTGTAATTCAAGTAAATCTGTGCTTCACAAAGCAAGTTATACCGTGGCTCTGCTTAGCACGGTATTACTTATTTAGACTTACAGTTTTATCCCAAGGTCCTATAATATAGAAAGAAAAACTGGGATTCATTTAAAAAAAAAAAAAAAAGAACCAAAGATGGGAACAGCAAATTAAAACGGTTTTACTAGAAACTAAAATTGCTAAAATGAAACACAATCTAAGGCTCTGAAAAATATTTTTGCAAATATACTTGCAGAGTTTGGGGTGACCTATACTTTTTTTTGTAAATGCTTTGTGCCTACTGTAGACAAATAAACAACCAAAAAGTCTCCTAACATTTGTTCCTGAAATGCTTACTAATATATCACTCATAGTGAGCTTCATGGTTTTCCCTAAGTAATCACAGAACGATGAGACCTTAGTAAGACAGAAATGGTTATAACAATATTGCATATACGGGAGACATATGCTTTAGAAATCTGTAACACATCTACCTCAGCGAGTTGATCATTCTTAAAGGTGCACCATAACCCAGATCCTCTTAAAACTGCAAAACAAGTTTTTTTCATTTTTATTTTTGGTTGGCTTTTGTTTTCTAAGTAGAGACAAAGTATGAAACAGATCCTTTATACAAGTCTAAATAGATATTGATCTATTACAACATCTCAGGCGCAGTGTATATGCCAGACCTTGAATACATGCAACACACTTTAAAAGTTGACTGCTATCATTATAGGTACACTATTTGTATTTATACTGCAAGTATGCAAATACATATACAAGCACGCAATTATATACAGAAACACATCGTTTAATATAGCCCCTGGCTTGACTTGGTTATCAGGAAGGAAGTCTTTCAATGTTCCTATATAGAGACGGGAGCTCAGGAAATTAAAACTTATCTCCAGAGTCGCTTCTCTGTGCAGGAATGTTCCCCCTTCCACAGCCTAAGAATCTAATTCATTTTCCATTTCAACTCTCTTCCCTCCCCTCCAGTCCACGGGCAGTCATTACAAGATATTCTGAGCAATTGCTGCTTTTGCAAACACCAAATCTGACTTCTTTTTTTTTTTAATAAACGTAAAAAAAGATGGTAGTACTGACGGACAAGTACAAGGCCTTGTGTACAGACTGAAGTTATTTACGGTGAAAAGCTGTGTTTTGTGGTGATTTTTTTGCAAAGGATGAGAGTTCTAAATGAAAAGATTTTTCAAACTGGCATCAAGCCTGTGATCAGATCCAGATCTAATTAATATGTATTTCAGGAAGAAATTATCAGCCTGTAATTACAGAACTCTTTAAATAAAAGACTACAGTGAGACAAAGTGACTTGACAAGTTTTCCTTGTATGCAACATATATACATCCTTTCCATTGTATGCATCCTTTAATAATGTTTTTTCTCCCCCTAACTCCCTCAAAATACCCTGTCTGCACACAAATTCCATATTACTTGTTCTGACCTTAACAGTAATCTTCTCACAGCATTTCTGACTGCACTTGTGTGAGTGGAAAAGCGTGCAAGATCATCAACTGCTAAATGAACTTGTCCCACCATCGGGGGGGGGGGAACAAAACCAAAAAAAACAGGTTAGGTTTCCGATAACTAATCTGGGCTAACCCAGTTTCGCTTCTACTTTTTTCACACAAACAGTTCTGGCATACCTTTAAGCAGGCAACAGTATCTGTAAGATCTTTATGAAGAGTATTTTCTGACCAACACAATGTTATTTCTTGCCTATGTTCAGATCAGCAATACTTTTAACATATTCATAAAACCCACCTCTCTCTTCCTTACAAACTAGAGACTGACATTAAGCAGCCTCTGAAAAACAAAACAAAACAAAACACACAAAATCTCATCTTGGCCAAGACCCAGAATAAGGAATTAAAAGTCAGCTTAGCTTACTGGGAAATAGGGAAATCCAGTGTCTATAGCACCTGATGCCAGCTTAGATAATAGACTTCAGTTTGGGGCTGAAGGATGAGTGGTACAACCTCTGGGTAAATAGTGCTGTACAGCATGGGCTGAATTCAGCTTAAACCAACATTATTTTTGTTATCTCGTATATTCACAAACAGGCTCTTCCAAAGAGAATTTAAACTCTTTAACTGCAAATTGTCTAACAAAAGGAAACTAAAGGTCAATAGCAAATCACCACTAACGTGGGAATATTAAAGAGAAGGTTCATGCTGGAAAAGCATCATCCTGTCTTCTGGAAGAAAAGTGACCACTTTTAGACCAAGAAAGCATGTGGTGCAAAATCTCACACAAAGCCCCCATCTTGAAGATTCCTGTTATTTTCTGACATACCCTATCCAGAATCAAGCAAAACAGTTCTCATGCAGTGAAATTCTGGCCACATTAAAGCCAATGGCAAAAGTCCAACTGACTTCAAGGGTCCCGGATCTCACCCAGGGTGGCTGGTAAAAATGTCAGAGCATTCCTCCTCACAAATTGAAAAAAATTCACTTCCAGCTGAAACCAGCTAGTAGGCAGGAAAACAGAAAAACAACCAAGCACAGTGGAGAACAGAGAAAGTTTTAGTTTAACCAAGTTTGAATCGAAACTTCAGGTCAGCTCTTATTTTTCATAGAAGCTGGTTGCCTATTCCTACAACTTATTATCTCCATACATGCCATCATACAGCATATGGTCCTTTATGCTCCCAAGCATGAAAGTCTGGTGTGCCTGTGGCCACCTGTTACAGATTTTCCATTATGAGAGAAAGAACAGGAACCAAAAATAAAGAATAACTACACTGAGGAAACACTATATGACCCTATCCTGAGAAAAAGGCTGTCATTTGACATAAGCTTCTGAGAAGGAATTTCAGCAACAAACTCAAGGCAAATCACAGACAGTCCTCCATTTGTGGAGCTGTCTGCCAAGCAGGCTCCTAGTGATAACACAGAAAGTATTCAAGGAAGACGACAATTCCAAGCAATGAGGGCACCGAATGCTGGGCCTGAAAGCGGTATTTACAGCATGCCCTGAAAGCATGAGATGCTAACTTCTATGCTTGCAAATGAGCAAGCCAAGAGCAAAGCCACATGCTTGCTTTCAGGTGAGCCACTGGATTTGTAGCCGTAGAGCCTGGAGTTCCTGCTATGCTCTGCTGATGGAGGGAAGCAGTGGATAAAGAATGAATTTATACATCTTTTGCTGTACATCTAAACAGAGGTGTACCATTAAAGTCTAAAGCTCTGTTTTTACATAGATAGAGGAAGATCAAATAGAATTTGGTCCCGTTCAGAATGACAAAGTAAAGCAAGCCAAATTTTTTAAATCAGCAGCGTCTCGTGGGATTAAACAAAACAAACCAACAAAAGCCCCCTCCAGGGCAAGACTTAATCCAGGTTTTACCTCCCGTAATTCTGAAAGTAGCCTTTAAAGGTGAGTTATATAGGTCTGATTCAGCTTCCAGTGAAGTCAGTAGTAGGGCAAACACCAGGCTTCAGACCAAGCTTTGAGAAAGCATCTGAACTACAAAAACTGAAATGTGAAGCTATCTTCTGCTGTTACCTGCTGTGTTAGATACTGAGGACTGCCATGCAGTATAAGCAGTATAATAAGCTTGTCCTCAAAGTTGTAAGCACATGATACAAAGAACTTTACTGAAAAACTAAGTTACAGTACGTGAATTAGGGTTTAGCTACAGCCAGCTGACACAGTGGTAAACGCAACTTGTCCTTGTCTGCAATGTTTTTAGTTTGGAAGGAAGAGTTGAGTTAGTGACCTAATTTGCTAATGAAGACAAGCCCTTATCTGGAAAAAGTCTGTCTACAGCACTGCCAGCAGAAAGTCTGACTCGAGCGTATCACAACTCTTTATGCAAGACTTGATTTAGCAAGGATGGTATTGGCTTAGCTGTCTACATCTACATACCATGGAGAAATTCCAAAACTACCATTTACTGTAACTTCCCATTTCAAAGGTCTTAAGCTCAGCTGTTAGTGAGCCAGGATGAATCCTACCTTAGCCTCAGCTCTGCAGCTTGCTATACGTAGATTGACAGGGTATGGCAAGCCGTCAGGGTGTTTCGTGTCCCCCAAGAACACAACAGGATTCTTCACTGATTATGTGTTTCCAGAGTCTCTTCAAATGAGCAGCTCTGTTACACCCATTTCTTACCCAACCCATAGGAAAGCCAAAACTTACTACTATGGCTGCACAGCCCCTCAGGAAAGCATACGATGAAGAGCGTTTTAATTTTGCCATTCTGCCAGGCTTTACCCTCACGCCCGCATGGCTCCTCAGCACGCACAGGAACACGTTCGTTTCGTAACACCAGCACACACTCGCTCTCTCTTTTGGCAAAGGAATATGGAAACCCCGATTTATCTGTAAAATTAGGGCCACACCCCATTTTCATCAGTTCCTTCTGGCATCATATGAGCGTGTATATATCCATACTCCACTTAATTCCCTCCAGCAAACACCCTGGACTTCAGCAATCTCAAAGATCTAAGGTGCTAAGCCTCCACTCCCATTAACATTCAATAGGAATTCAGGCTTCAGTCCATTAAACGCTTTTTTAAAAAATCCCATCTAAATTAATTTGCCAGCAAGTCTTTTCTTGGCTAAGGATTGGTGAAAGCTAAGCTTCCAGAAATTCTGCATTTCTGTGCAAGGCAAAAATCAGTTCTGTGCTGATTTTAAGGGAGTGAAAACTACAGATACAGAAATGTGGGAATAACTTCAGAGTGGGGTAACTTTAAAAAGGCATGATGGACCATCCTCTGAAAAAAAAAAGTCACTTCTGTGCAACCCAGGTGCATGCTAGTCCATCATTTAAAAGCAATCCAAGATCTGTTCTTTAAAAAAAAAAAAAAAAAAGTCTATTCAAACCTCTTTCACTGCAGAGCAGTGACACAATGCCAGCCACTTGCTAGAGACGTTTCTCCTGACCCATGCATGCAGCACGCGACCTATAGAAACGTGATGAAGTTACCCCTCCAGGGAGACACCGCAGTCCAGAACTGGAGCCTATACATCTGCAACAGCAGTTCCACAGCTAAGGAGCTTGCTTTTCTCTTTGAAGGATACAAAACTGGTAGCGAAAGCTGGCAATTACATATCTGTGACATTTATTACAAATACCTATGAAGATGCACAAGCTTTATTTAGAATAACACACCTACATCTCCTTGCACTGAGAAGGAAAGAAAAGCCAACAGGAGCACAGAACAGAGGAGCTTTCTCTCTCAGAAAACAAACCATTTTACTGGGTACCAAGAGACACCATAGTAGTACAACAACACTGAAAAATGCTTCAATGGAGTCCTTGGATATTTTAAGGGTGAACTCCACTTTATCAGCTCCAATGAAGAGCTTTATTTTTAAGATATCCCACTAATTCATCTTCCCTCACTGTTATTTATAAACCACAGTATCATTTCTAGCAAAGAAGAACATTCTTTAAAATGGTCATCATCCTCACGACGAGTGCAGGAGTGTTTTACATGTTGAACACATGTGTAAGAAGAAATAAAAACCTGGCAGCAGATTCTTCACCCTTCTTTCTTATGCTCTTTAACAGTTGATTAAATGTCCCGGACAGGACAACTCTGAAGAAACAGAGACTTGCAAAATGTCATACGTTACCCAAACAATAAATCTTTCCACTATGACTACAGATACATGAGGAGTTCCTTCTATGTTTACTTTCTTTTTTTTTATTTAAAAAACATTGGATTCAGATAAAATACATAAACTGCTCTAAAGCTCACAGCTGTTAGAATTAGAGGGTGCAACATTCTTAATTCAGCAACAACAGCTTGGTTTTTCAGTCTGACATTTGACTAGTTTGTGAAGTCCCTCCAGCTCCAAATATTTCAGGAGAACTGGCACAAGCAAGATTAACTAAAACAAATTGTCAATAACATGTAGGATAGCAAGGTTTAGAACGTTTTTTGGTGGAAATGGGATACATAGTGCTGGCCACAACTCATGAGCTGTATTGGCTCAACAGAGCTATCTATGTTTCTTGCCTTGCATATCTACCTCTGCTTTTCTTAAGGAGCGTAACCCACAAGAACTCAGTTTATTTAAAATGAAATTTCAAGAAACTTTAGCGTTCATGGGGGTGCCTCTGGGACATTTCGTATATAGTACTGCTTTCAGCTGATGGAGAAACTTCATTATTCCGTTTAAAAATAAAAAGCAATTGCACTTGAGCGTGACACAGCTGCTAACGATCATTTAATAAATTTTCACGTACTATGTGTTCTATGCTCCAGATCTGGAAGAGAAATAGAGCCGATCACCTACAGAGTTAAATGCCAAAAAGTTCACTAAAGTTTCAATTGCCGTTTTCTACTTCTAGGTCTCTTAGTCAAAGGGTCAAGTTATTAGAGATTATTTATTTATTTTCCCTCCAAATCACGCAGGCTAAAAACTGGAGCTCCGGATATTCAAATACTAAGTTCGTAACTAAAATTACTGAAGAGATGGAGAGTTCTGCAAGCCGTGACCTAGATTAGAGAAGAAATAATAACGAAGGCACGCTGCAACAGACAAGACTCACAAGTTTTCCAGAGCTTGCGTTTACAGTGAACAAAGTGAGCAACCTGGAAAAGTTCGCTGGGGTATCATTTCTGCAAGCGGTCTCTCTCTCTCCCAACGATAAAGAAAAAAACCCAATAACACACGACAGGAATTTTAATGTTTCAGCCCATATTCATGTCTCCCAGGCAAGTTGATATTAGGGGTCACTTCCCATGTACGGAGAAAACAATCTTCATGGATAATAATGATAAAACCTTATGGAATGCAGCAACAACCAAAAAATGTATTCTCAGATGACTACATTAGGGCCAAGTCAATATTAGTCCCACTTCACCCACGCACTGCATAGTCTAAAAATGCTGTCAGCCTGATAAGAATTTCCTGATTCACTTTGGAAAAAAAAGAAAAAAAATAATAATACATCTGATCACCAAATTCAGCTGGAAACCTGCCGGAGCCGATCTTCCAGAAGAGCCGCGCTGAGGAGCGCGGCGCGGCGCGCCCCGTCCGCAGGGAGCGGCGCAGGTCCGCTCCCGCCGGCGGGAGGAGGTGCCGCCCGCGTGCGCGCCCGCGGACCGCACCGCGCCGGCGGACGGCGACGGCGCGGCTCCGCGCCGGCAAAGCGGCCGAGCGGCGAGACTCGTCAAGTGAGGAGCGACGGCGGAGGGGAGGAGGGGGAAGGCGGCGAGGAACAACTTTCTCCCCCTTCCCCACGCCAGCCGAGCGCGCCAATACCCGCCCCCCAAATACAAGAATTTGGGGGAAAACGTGCTTTTCTTTTTAAAAGAGGTCTTACCGGGCTGCGCTGCTCTGGGGCACCCTCACCGGCTTCCCGCATCTCCAAATCAGGCCGGGGGCTGCACAGCGCATCGCTGGCTGTCGGAGGTCTCCGCCCCGGCCAGCCAGCGATGCGCTATGCAGCCCGCTGGGGGGGGGGGGGGGGCGCCTCCCCAAAAAGCCCCCCCACCTCCCGGTCCGCCCCACCGCCACGACGCGCGCGGTACCCCGCGCAAGCCTTCCGCCCCCCTCCGCGGACTCACCTGCGGGCAGCCCGCCGCAGGCGCGGCCGCGGCGCCGGTCAGATAGCGGGGTGCCCCGCACGCCGCCGGGGCGGGCTGCTGCATGGCCACGTCCGAGCAGCTCATGGCCGCGGCCGTCCCGCGCCGCCACCGCCGCCTCCTCCCTCTTCTTCTTCCTCCTTCTCCCCCGCGCAGGGCGGCCGCGGCGGAGCGCCGCGCAGCCCCGGCTGCCAGCGCATCTTCGGCGGCCGCCGCGCCCCGCGCCCGCACTTATAGCGCGGCGGCGGCGGCGCGGGGCGCCCCGGCGGCGGCGGCGGCGGGGCCGCGGGGGCGGGGACCCGCCCCGCCCGCCCCCTCGCAGCGGCTCCGCGGGCGCGCAGCACCTGCCCCTGCCCGGCCCGCGGAGGGGCCGCGCCGCGGGCGAGGAGGGGGAGGGGGGTGTCCCGCGGCTGCCCTCCGCCTCGAGGCAGGCTTGGCCCCCGCGGGCGCTCGGCGAGTCGCTTTTGGTGCGAGTCCCCGTCGGTTGGGGCTGGGAGGGGAGCGCCTCGGCGCCGGGCTCCGCGCCGGGGGAGGCCGGGCCGAGCTTGAGCAGCCGGCGCTCTCCCCAGTCGGGTGTCACCTGCAGCGGCCGGGCTTCCCCTCCCCAGGGATCCGCCCTGGACGTTCATCCGGGTGGAGGGAGGAACCCACTTGCCCCGCAGGAGGTGGCAGGTCAGATACGTTTTCCACTCGCCTAGGAAGTCTCTCCTCCCTCCCCGCACTTGGCCCACAACGTTGAAAGACAAAAAAAAAAAAAATTAAGCGTACCGCTCTACTTGAAAAATATGTGGAAAACCAGGAATGGTTGTAATGGCTCCAGTCCTACTCAAATATATTCCTCTGTATGCACACTTTTGCCAGCAAGCTGCCCTACTGCAGTCCCGCACTCAAAGGCTTTCGATGCCGTTCCTCACATGGAAAAAGGCTATGCATATGGCTCGTTCGCATTATTCCCGTTGATGAGCCTGGGAATGACTACACTTGTTTGCTCTTGTTTTCTTCTCATTTGGCCTAGAGTGAATTATTTCAAGTCTCTTTTTCACAAAATTTGAAGTTTACCTACATTTAATAGTGGCCAAAAATTGAAGCCTGCAATCAAAAATTCTAAATTTATACACTCACTCACTCTCCGTGTGTGTATACACACACACACACATATCTCCTTGGCCAGAACAGTTAGATGAATACATAAGGTGAAAATAGCTCTGTCTGACCCCAGTAGGATTCCCTGTTTATAGAAAGCATTTCTACAAAACACTCAACTGCAATACTTTGAAAAAAAGATCCAATTTCCTGCAGGCACATCTAATTTTTTTATTTTTTTATTTTTTTTTTAAGTTTTGGGCATGCAGATTTTAAGGTAGCTATATACTTTTTCAATAGCACTCTGGCAATTTGTTCCTGTTGCATTTTGTGTATCTACCTAAACGGATTCAATCTTAAGCATTAACCTTTGCGGCCATTCAGAAGTTACCGCAAGGGCACAATACACATACAGCATACGCTTTGCTATGTCAAATGTATGGGCTTCTGAGCCATTTCTTCAGGGAAAGAGAAAAACCAAGTGCTGATTGCTATCTAAAAATCTCTGGTCGATCTGGGCCCTATTAATTTCAGAACTCTCTTTCTCCTCGTTTCCTCCTGCAACACCAAGCCTAAGGCAGGACACTATCCCGACAGCAAGGTCCGTTCCTTTGCAGGAGCTGGAGGCCATCGATGGGCAATAACAAGTACCATCTTCTGAGCTTGGCTGTTCCTGGACACACGCCTGATCCTGACCTGGAGGTTTTTACTGCGAGCATACGGCCAGGCTGCCTTGAGGCATTCCTCTGGCCGCCCAGTCTCCTGGCACCCGGCCTCCTCGCTTTTGGACGACTGGCTGCTATCCACCCTCGCAGATCCTCTCAGGGAAGCTGCGCTGCTTGCCGCAGAGGATTGTGAAACATGTTTCCTGTTTTAGGTTAGATGTTGTTTAGCACCATTCTGTCTGAGGTAAAACGCTTTCAGATGCGATGGCAATAAGGCCTGATGCTAGTTTATAAAAAAAAAAAAAAACACCCAACAAAAAACACCCCCCCCAACAACCAACCCCCAAACAGCACCCTCCTACGCTTAATAACAGTAACAAAACAAGTCTGTAAAATCACAAATAGGAGCAAGTTCTTTCAATACCAGTTGATTGTTTTTAGGAGAAAATCCACTATCAGTCCTTAAAGCAGAGCTGGACCAAAATAGAAAATTATTTATCATCTACTATGCTAATGCAATACATTGAGGTGGGAGTACATTAGTGATCATTTTACACCCAAGCACGTGAGGCACTTGCAAGAGATTTATAGATGTGCTACCATAGATATCACTGTTTTCCACAGGATGCCAAAATGCTCCGATACTCAGCATACATTCCTTACTATCAGATCCTGCCACAATTCCTATCAGATGCCTTCGGGCACGATACAGTGGCGTGATACATCATGTCAAAAAGAACGGGCCCATTTTCAGGCAGATGTTTGACATGATGCATCATGTCCGTCAGCCAGTGGCACGCAGCCATTGCTGAAAAGGATTTTGACATGATACACTGTGCCAGTGCTGTAGCACAAAACTAGCACGTTCCAAAAATAGGGACAAATTCACCTCTGGCATAAGTAGAAGTAACTGCAGTGACTTCATTAGATTTGCATCTGCTTATGTCAACAGTGAGTTTGGCCCGTAATCTGGAATTTATATAAAAAGTGGTAAGTGACTGCATTTTCAGATATTTGTTATATTGCTTTCTACTCCCAGCATTCAAGCATCATGAGACAGTTGGGGTAAAACCACCACCTTTCTCAAGTTTTTCCCCTCCACCCAACAAGAAGCAGCATCAAATTTCCACTTTTAGCAGCATAACTATGCCTCAGAGTACACAGAGGGTCACTCTTTTCAGAAGCTGGGGAAGTGGTGAATTTGGGGATTTCGCAAGGAATAGGAATTTACAAAAAAGAAAGAGGATCTCCCCTTTCTGCCTCCATACTATTTCACAACATTGGCTTCAAGTGCTAGGTGCCCAAGAAGAGCAGCAGACTGTACGGTTTCAGTGGCAATTAGAATAATAGTAGAAGAATGGCAGGAAAGAGCACCCAGGATGAAATGCGAGATCTGATAAGATTTGGAGATTTCTTAAAGGGCACTGTAATTTATTGTTGTCTCCTTTCACCACTCCGGAATGAAAAGCACAGCTTGCTAATGCAGATGCATCACACTGACAAAAGGAGAGGAGGGGAACAGGCTAAGGTATGACTGGCGCAAGATCTTCTTTACAGATGAGAAACACTCCAGCTTTCTGCCACAGTCTGCTTCTTTAATGAGGAAAAGAACCACCTGGCTGTATTTTAAGTAAAGTTCATTTATCTTTACTGTGTATTCCAGCTTCTTAACTCCACCAGGCCACACCGATTCTTGGAGCAGCTGAACTTCAGCAACACTAAGGGCAACCATCAGAAATAAAGACCAGAAAATCCTCACAGACCTCTAGGTAAGCACCACAGCCCAACAGGACTTGGTACAGCAGCTACGTGGGTTGTAAAACCAAGGGAACGTGACTTGCCTGGTACGCTCTAGTTCTGGAGGACTGAGGAAGAGCGTAGCAATGTGGTGGAAGCAGTCTGTACAGGCTCTTCAACAATGCATTTTTTTCTCTGTTTTGAGATGAGCTTTTCCTGTTGGAGTTGGGGATGCTCGCCACTTCCACAGATCAGAAAATTTATGTAGAGGTCTGAATAAATGCTGGAAAAGTTGCAAGCCTTTCAAATCTTTTGAACAATAACAAGAAGTAAGGGTCCTCCCCCTCCCTTCTCACCACTATGCAATTATCTCCAAGTATTTCTTTGAGGAGACAACTCTGTACAGTTAGCAGTTCCACAGAGATTAAAACAAACAAGTCCTCTCTCTCCTCTACATCACCATCATATTCCCCCGCCCCCTCCTGTTTCCCCCTCTGCTGCCATTGTATAAGTATTTAAATCACTGGAAACCACACCCTAGCTAGTTGTGGCTAGTATTTACAGGCAAAGCCCCCTGGCTTTGCTGTTATGGTCCACTCAACAGCCAAAAACATAACAGATTAGTCTTTCCTAAAGGAGGAGACCAAATCTGAAGATACACATGGTGTCCCAAGGAAATAAACACAGGGTGTTTTCTATGCCTTATATATAAAGGAATAGGAAGGGTAAAAATAAGTTTGTTCGAACTGGCTGGGAATTCTCTGATGGACAAAAAAAAAATGTTAAAAAAAGTCAATTTTGATGAAACAGCATTTTTGTAGAGACGACTCAATTTTGACAAACACCCTTTAAAGCAAGGTAGGTTTCTGGTGGAATTTGCCACACAAATTTCTAAAGGTTTCATGCCAACTTACATGATGCTGCGTAGCCCAGCTAGGGAGTTTAGCTTGACCTAGGGACTCAAGGGCTGCTAGGCACGTTCCTGAAAAGCTGCAGTGCCATCGCTACCATGATCTATGCTTCCAGCTGATACGGTGCAAGTCCCAGAAGTGCAGGAGGCAACAGAGAGCTCAAAAACTCCTGGGTTGAGCTCAGGTTCTCCCCGTTCACCAGGGAAAATGCACAAGATGGAGGCAGGCAGGCACTCCCTTT
Organism: Haliaeetus albicilla; assembly: GCF_947461875.1. Lineage (NCBI taxonomy): Eukaryota > Metazoa > Chordata > Aves > Accipitriformes > Accipitridae > Haliaeetus > Haliaeetus albicilla. The sequence goes on from NC_091488.1 coordinate 30,637,740, forward strand.
CATTCCTGAAGAAAAGGAATGGAAACATACTTAGACTGCCCCAAATATTTGAGGGGGGAGAGAAGGATGAGAGTTATTTCCTTTCCAGAGGGCAAAGTTTCTCTCTATACATACTTATATTGCTCCAATTTGAAACAATATAGAAATTGAAGGCTTGGGCGTTTGGGGAAAAAAAAGAAGTGTTCCATTCATACAATGCCATTTTCATTCATACAGCACCTTGGGAGTACAGGAAACAGGCTTAACATTTCCCTTATACATATAGCAGTTACACACCAGCGAGGTTTTGACCCCTCTGGAGTGGGAGGCAGCAGCTTGTGTGTGTGGCAAGTACATTACCCTGAGATTTTAGAATCTCTCGATTCAAAAGGCAATGAAATACAGCAAACCACTGGCCAAAGTTATGATCATGAGATGCATAGGAACCTCTCCATATGATGCAAGGATCTGGACACCTCTCTAGTCCTCTCCTTCATAGTTTGTAAAATAAGCAAAGCTGCAGTGCCGATTACGGCAAGTATCTTTCTTCAAGCCACTAACAGCTTTCACATCTCACGCCTGAAATCTTCAGCAAACAGATCAAGGACTGTTATTCATTTTAATGCCTAAATGCATTATATCTATCCTTGTTATAATATTTTCTGTTACCACAGAAAATGTTTGGCTCCCAAAGAAAAAAAGGGAATTGTGTCAAAAGTCCAAATTCTTCCTTGAAACGCAAACATTTTTAATGGCTTTAATGGAAGATATGCATTGGAATCCCAGGGCACAATCTGGCACTAAAATCCTCCATCTACATTGGAATTTTTCACCATGTCTTTTTCGTAATATATTATTAAACGTGTTTCCATCTCAGCAGTTGAATTTTGGGGCCCTGTTGCATCTAAGAGGGAAGTGCAAAGCAGCTGCGGAGTAACTATAAAGGAAAAGCAGAAAACAGATTGAAACCTTCAGATGCTGGATGATGCCTTTCTCTTCCATCCTCCTCCTTATAGGAAAAAAGCACATTGGGATGCTCCTTTTGAGCTTCCAGCTGGTACAGTAGCAGCAGCTGGCCCAACACAGGGTAGCTTCAATGCCATTCCCAGTCACCAGGAAGGTTTCTTTGGTCCCTAGCTGGCCACAGACTGAGCATTGACTCTCACTCCCTGCTCCCCCTGCGAAAATCTGGGGCTGCAGCAAAAGTGGTGAATATGGAGCTATTGAGGATGAAGCCCAGCAGCTCCTGGCAACCAAAAAGCCTGAGAGAACATGGTTTTATTGTTCTGCAGACTGGGGACCCATGACCGGTTCACGAGCACCAACTGACATTTTGCTCTGTAATCAGTCCTGTTGTCATCAGCATAGCCGCTCACAGAATATTACAGTGCTCCTCCATTCTTTGATATGCCACCTGTAACTGCTGAACTGCATGCGTACGAACACTTTTTTGATGAATTAGCCAGAATATGATATAAAGCGTCTGCCAGTTTTATGCAGCTGGGGGCAAACTGACAATGCCTTGTCCGGCATGAAGCCCATAGCAAAACATTAGTCCAGCAGCACATTTAGAACAAATCTGAGCCAGCAAAGTGAGTTTGTAGCAGAACATGTTTGCATCAACTAACTGCAAAGGGTTTGATCCAGTCCAACAAGCCCTAAGGTTGGGCTAAGGCTTTTGATGACACTTAAGCCATAGATTGCTATATTTAAAAAAAATCCTATCTCCTTGCTTACCTTTGCTTCCCCTCATGTCAGCACCGATGTGCGTCTATAAGATTAATAGGAGAGAGACACCAGTCCAAGCTAGGTCTAGCTCAGTAAAATTATGATCAGTTTTTATCTTGGATTAATTCTTAGTTTGAAAAAAAACCCAATCTTACAAACTGACTTCACCACACACAAATGATGCCTAGATTTTCTACAACCATCCCTGCTGGCATAGCTAACATTTCCCCCTCCCAGTCCTGCATTCAGATATTGCAATCTGCAGGAAAACAGAAATGATTTTACACTCCTGCTTCACCCTCAGACCTCTATCGCAATTGTACAGTTTTGTCACCAAACATGGCAAATCCATCTTTCTCAGGTAGGATACTTCAGATAACTTCTCGTGAAGCAAAGTAATTGCAGTACTGCATCCAGTTGAGCTGCACCCATTTTACTTCCTCCTCCTTTCCCGCTGCTTGACTATAAGAATTCAGTTAGTAACACTCCTTGTGTTTTATTGGGTATGATTAGTGACTACAGGAGCATTTGATGAACACTCGTTTGCAGAAATGGGGCAATGCAAATCCTTTCTTTGGCTTAAATGACAGAAAGCATTTACTACAAGAAATGCTGCCACATTTTTAATACCACACACTAGTTCCCAACTCTAAATATATACGTTAAATGCAAGTGAAAAGTTCTTTTGCTGCTGCAACACACAGTTTCATAAAGGTGTTTAACAATTTAACAATTGCTTGGGTGGGGGTTTGGGGTTTTGGTTTTTTTTTTTACTCCTTTTGCCAAGAGTGTATATTAGTGATAATGTAATTTGCTCCTATACTAGGTTATTATAATAATCAAGACTGTCAGCATTTCCCAGTTTCTTTTCATACTGCTCTTGTGATTTCATTATCACAGGCTTTTCATTAGCTTTTCTTTGCTTATCAGAAGAACGTGTGTGTATGGTGAAGGAAATGGTTAGAAAAATACTTCTAGAGTACTACCAGTCCCTCGGTAAATAAAATGCAGCTATCAATAACACTTAGCCAGGTCTTCTCAGTTGTCTATGGCATCACTCTTTTCCCATGCCAAAACCAGAATACTCAGTACAAGTGGGAAAGCAAGTAGTTAATTCTTAGTGAGTTAATACGTTGTATAGTAAAACGTGTAAAATATTTATATACAAATGCACTAATCTCCACAATGACTACTTGACCTATCACCACTATTTCTTTTAGAGTTGGAGATGCAGAAGCTGTGGGCTTAATCAGCTCAAGATCATGGCCAGAATTTTTGCCATTCATGCATGGGCTTAAGTCATGCAACTTGTTTAGTCTCCTGTGGGGAGCAAGATTCATTGACGTGGTTCCCTACTCCATGGGCATCTCTGTGCTATAGGATGTGATTGCCTTAATGAAAGAGGAGGTCTTTAAGTGAGTAAAACCAGCACCCTGAAACTATCTGGGAGAAGCAACATAAAGAGGAAGTATATTGCTCACAGTGATGTTTCTTTGCTTCCCAGAAAGCCAGAGGATGGGGAAAATACAGTAGAATGGCTTTTGCTTGCACCAAAGCTAAAGCAAACTACTGAATAGAGATAATAGTCACAAAGTCAGGAATAAGAGAGCTGACTATTAAAGTCCATCTTTTTCCCTCATAATGGAATTTTCTCACCTGTTAAACAGTCCTTGCCCCTATACACATACACACGCATTATCCTTAGCATCTAGAAGAAACATTGTGCTTTTGTCTTAAAAGTACATACAATATATAATGCATTTCAGGTTTTTTGGAGGATGTGGGTCCAACAAAACATTGCTTGGTGTTTTATTTCATTAATGTTAGCTTTTCTAAAAATTTAATTTTTAATTTTTTCTTCTAAACTCATTTTTCATATTTCAAAGTGAAACAGAGAATTGTCACCTCTGGCAAGGTACACTTGAGGCAAACAAACCAGACAAGCTAAGAGCACTGGCATAGCTACTATAGCTCGGTATGAATAAAAAACTCAATTCTCCAAGTGTATCAGTACCACAGTTCCCTTGAGCACCACCAGTTTTGGTGAGGGTTTGAGGGGGTTTTTTTAAGCTTGCAGCAGTACATTAGAGAGACAGGAAGTAGTTAACTACACTAAAGACTAAACCAGGGCACTTGAATAGCACACTACAGTTTATCTCGGACGTATCTTTACAATTTCAGTAGAGCATACTGAGGAGTCTCTCTGCAGAAACACAATCTTGAAGTATTTAATTTTGTGAAGAAGTCCTAATTGCCTTCCAAGTAAGAGAAGGTTGCACCACCAGAGAATGAGCCACGCTCTTTCACTCTAAGCAGCTTGATCCTTGCAGGCCTCTCTCAGAGGTATTAAACACCAACATTTTTGATTGCTGTTGCCCTCACATCCCAGCCCAAACAAGCAAGCAGCAAAGAGAAGTTGCTCACCTGTTCTTGAAATTCTTGCAGAGAAAACCCAAGAAGCAACATAAGCAGGATACACAGGCAGTGATGGAGAAACATTTCCTCTCCCGGGCCAGGGAGCACAGCAACACCCCTCGCTGACAGCATTTTGCTTGGAAGGAGAATAGAAGCCTGTTTGTCTCCTCTGTCCTTACGGCTAAGCCCTGGGGTCCAAGCCGGCTGCCATAACTCCGAGTTAGAGGTGGCGAAGTCCTTTCACTCTGACAAAAGGCAACTATTTCTTCCACCAACAGCATCTGCATATTCCCAATCAGGGAATGCTTTATTAAGCGGCACATCTGAGAAAGGTGGGCTGTAGAGTCCTAATTAAATGGCAACTGACATATCACTTTTCAAACTAAACATCCAACTGGGATGCTCTATCTATACACATGGTTTGTAAACAACTGAACAGAGCACTCCATAGAGCAGCCCTACACACTTCTACCGTGAAATGCTGCAGGGGCTCCCTTCACCCTTGTAACAAATGATCTAACGATTCTCAGGAGGAGGAAACGAGGCTGATTTGTAGCTCTCTTCAAGAGGCTAACCCAGTTAAGCAAGACTTCTTAATTGCCTGCTCTTTATTATTTAGTGCATAAGAAAGTTAAAAAAAACCAAACCCAAAACAACAAAAAAAACCAACTTAGGGCCAGATCCCAAAAAAGTATTTAGGTATCTAAGCAGGCAGCTAGGCAGAATTTAGCTGCAATTACAAACAGTGATACTAAAAAACCTCTGCTCAGCTGCTGCCCAACTCTGAAGGCTCTTAAACCTAAGTAGGTACCTATTTCAATTTTAAAGTTCTCCAGGTGCCTAGCATTCAGCTTCTGCAGATGCCAAGAAACACTTCATTCCTGACAGCGCCGAGGAAGCTCATGCTGGCCCAGTGCTGAGCCTCTCGAGAGCCAGGAGAAGCCTGAGAGGTTTCAACCATGATGAACATTTCTTCTGGTAGACAGAAGCATGTGAAAGTCTGCTTGTAGCTCTTGAATGGGTTATAATGTCAGCCTAATTATAATGTGGCAAGCAAACAGGCCCGCTCAAAGACATGTCACAGATCCAGCAGTTACACAATGGGAAGCAATACAGCAGAGAGGCAGTCCTAATGCTTTCAGAAACACTTAGAGCTGCAAATTGTGAAGGACAAATGAGCCAGGTACCTCACCCATGGCAAGGCAAGAAACATGCTTTTTAAAACCCTGCATCTGTCACGACCCAGACTGGACAGACCAGGGAGTGTGGTGAATTCGAAATTCCCTCGGGCTAAATTAAGGTGAAACGACACCAAACGATCAGTTAAGGATTTTATTCATGACAGAAGCAAACTGAACTGGGGAGGCATAGTAGTAGGCGGCAGGGTTTCTTACAACAGGAATTGGCATAACTACTTCTGTAAACCATGTAACCCAAGGTAACCATATACATCAATTCAGGGAATAAGGAGATCCCTCCCGTTGAGTCAGGAGGTTCAGAGCAGACCCCCTTGCTTTCCAGACTCCTCCTCAGAGAAGGGCCCAGGGGCAGCTGGATCTACTCCTAGTCTCAGACTTGGTCAACGGTTTATGTCTTCAAATGGATGAGGTGTAGGGATTGTGGAAAAAGAAAAGGAAAGAGAGAGGAAGACAGAGAGAGAGAAAGGAAGAGAGAAAGATTTCACCAGTCCTGGGTCCAGCATTGGTCCAGTCAGCCGATGGGTCCAGTCCCGGTGGGCTTGCGCACCCGGGGCTTCAGTTTGTGTCCTTTTATCATCCTTGCCCCTCCTTTGGGTGGGCACCCGAACTCGACAGGTTAATGAGCAGTTCGCGAGCCTTTGGGCTTGGGGGTCGTTTGGGGAGTAACTTGTCCTTCCCTGCAGACGTGGCCATCGTTTGATATTTGTATCAGAACAGCTTATCAGAACAGGGAGCTGCGCACCCTCCAGCACGCCCCCCCTGCTGTTGCTGATGTCTGAGCTGATGGGCTTTTCACCTTGGCTCCTTGCTGTGTAGGGTTTGTCTTCAAGCAGAACTTGCCCCACCACAATGTTTGAGACATTAACTCTTTCAGTCTCTCACAGCATCTTCTCCCTTCAGACCAAAGTGTGAAAATTAATCCTTTACATTAGTTGGACCCAGGTCAGACTAATGATTGAAGCTCATCAGCTGCAGCATCTGAAAGCAGGGAGGCAACCCCTGTAGCCTTTCCCCACTTAGATTCCTGCCAGGAACAAGGAGGGAGACACAGGAATGAGGGTGGGAGCGCTTCGTTCACTCTACTCGCACATCCGATCAGTGTTTTTATACAGAGATCATCTGAAAAATCTCACTTTCCCAAAGAATAGCATTTGCACCATGCAATTTAGATATCACCATTTTGAAAAAGTTTGTTGTTCTCTTTTGCCACATATAATCTTATTCTCATTGATATCTGCTTGAGAGGGATGGGGCACTCTCAGGAGAGCATTTGGGACTGAGCTATGTTCCACATACAACATCTAATAAGACTTATTGCCATATTTCATTAGTTTGCTGTGAATTCAGGTAGTGCACTAGTGGAACAATGAGATAGACCCTTGACTTGGTAAATACGGAGTCAGAAGAAAAAAGGCTTATGTAAGAGCCTATAAAAACAAGATGGTTCAGAAATCCGGCAGCTGCTCTATTCTTGATTCCCTCCTTTGTGACTGAGGATGGACAGACAACAGACTGCCAGATCTCCTACGTGCATTATTGCATTTTGTAAAGTTTGGGCATAATGGAGAAAATGGCAAAGATGAAATAGTAATGTTAACTTTTCTGTTCATCTTCTGACACTTTAAATCACTTCATATGACATCGCACTCCTGGGAGATTTGATTACTTTTAAAATTAATGCTGTGTAAGAAAAAAATGTCCCTTGGGCATATTGCAATATTTATAAAGGCAATTGCTCTTTTCTCAGAATATTTAACCTTGGCTGAGATATTCCACTTGTTCTGAATAGCATCTATATAGCAAAGCAATATCAAAATACGTCTTATGGTCCAGGAGTAGTTTTGATATACGTTTCACTTGCTGTCATGGTCAGTGCCTGGAGATCACTCCAGGACATTGGAAAGGCTACCTAATGCTCCATACTGAAAACTAGTTGGAAACAAAGCCTGTTTGGCATGAGGTTTCTGCCTCTCCAGAGTGAGAGCTGAGCTCCCAGAGCTCTATAGAGCGAAGGTGATGCAAATCTCTAGAGAAGACAGAACTTTCTGCAGATAAAAAGGGGACAGCCTCCCCCAGAGTCCTTGCAAACTTCAATACTACTTCCATCAGATATAAGGAATTGCTTTCTCTAAAACATACACAGCGACATGTATAGCTATTTTAGTAATTGAACCAACTCTGTGCCTTCACACCTGCACCTCTCTGAAGAGAACGTAAACATTACCATGCACAGCTGGAAGATGCTTAGATATTATAGTACTTTTTTCTATTGCTATATGCAAGGAATAAAATTGGTGTTCTATGAATAATAGTATTAACAGCAATACTAACATTTTTGATATGCAAAAGAGAATAAAGTTTTACATTCATTCGTGGCTTTCCCTCTCAAAAAAAGGAAGCTGAATGCACATGGTGAATTTTAAGTAAGTCAAATCAGAAAGTTAAACCATTGCATATAGTTAAGCACCAACACACACCAACACATCACTTACCAATTGTCTAGTTATTTATTATGTTTTTGAATTGTTCAAATGACAACTTGAGTAGGCTTTTGTTGACTTTCTCTGTGTAGAGCAGCCTTAAAAGGCTGTTAGAACTGAAACTTGTTGAGAACATGTAAGTGTTTTTCATACAGAATTGCTCAGTTGGTAACCCTGAAGCTTCTCACTAGAGGTATTCCATTTCAGTGGAGCTTCTTGACTGTAACAAGCATACAAAACACATCACAAGAAGAAAATATCTTGTCAAATTGCAAATATCAATTTTTAAGAGAAGTTAATGGTTGGGAACGCTGCCCTACTCATTCAGCAAAGCATTAGGGACAACACAGCTCACCGGGTAATTAATTAGCCTGATACAGGTACTTGAAGGAGAAAAAGAGCATGCACAGCAGGACACTTGGTGCTCCGAGACCATCAAAACAAGACTTGCAACCACTTTCCAGTTACGCTGTGGTCACAGCTCTTCTGTTAAACAACTGAAGTAAATGATCACTGTGTTGGCTGGGATTCAGAGACATGGATCTATCAGTTACTCACTTCACTCAGGCAGCACGGGTAGAGAGAAGATCCAGGGAGAATAGATGACTGCAGCATAAAGGCAGCAACAGTGCTTGCCTTTCCACGTTGACATGAAGGGAGAATGTGAAATGCAGCAGGATTCCCTTTTCTGGCAGTCCAACACTTTGGTTTGGTGCCACAAAACATTTTACTTTTAAATAATTTTGATTAGATGGTCTCAAAATCGCATGACATTTTCAAAAGGGTTTTGTGATTTGTTTCTTGTTCTCTGACCTACAATTACTTCAATGGGTTGTGGTAGTCAAGATGATGAGGGACTTGGGATACACACAATTAGTCTTCATAAATAAAATTGGTACGAAAACCTGTTTGTTAATCATGCTAACTCAAGATTTCACCTTTCTGTTTCACAGGGCTCCTATTGTTAAACACAGCTCAGGTACGCTGTGCTATTACATATGCCAGCTGTACATCTCCTAGGCAGCAAGATCTAGTGCACACCAGTAAGAGGATTCATTTAAGTCTCTCAGGAGTCTTCCTGCTGTAATGTCTGCTGAAGCAAATGGAGAGGGATTGCAGAACTGCGCCTTTAATTCATTTATATGGTTTAGATCTCTCAGACAGTGATCAGTCATTCTTCTCCAAAATTTCTACGTGCTCTCTGGTGGTAAATTTATCAGCAGGGAACCAGCCAAAGTCCAGATTTTGAACTTGAAGAAAACACCAGCAGCAGCATCAGGATGTAGGTAAGCATCTGAAAAAAAAAAAAAGTGAGACTGTATCTCCATCAAGAACGATAAGCTTATTGAGAAAAGCAATCCATCAGAGAAACTCTCTCGCAAGCTTCGAGAATTTGCAAATAAACCTATCTCATTTAAAAAAAAAAAAAATCACGTTTATACATATAGGCAATGCTAGCATACCTGTTAAGAAGCCGTTGGGTTTTGCTGCTGTAATATCGAGTTGTGTCCACTAGATGGACGCCATTTTCAAGAAGTTGAAAGCTTTGGGTCTGCGCCCCGCTCCGGGGCTCAATTTAAAAACCCCATACAGTGCACTTTCGTTCCTGTTTTAACGCTTAACAGAGACTTGAGAAGAGATAGCTGAATATAATCATCTCCACTGATGAACTGGTATGTCCATTCCTACATTGCCATTGTCTTAGCAAACAACAAGCATTGACTGACTGTGAGTGTTTTGGAAGGTTGCCCGCGAGGTAAGAATGGTTGGTTATTTTCTCCATTTTAATAACCCGATTATAATAAGGCACTATTTTTGGTCTATTGCAATCAAAACTCACGAGTGGGTGTGCCCCTAAAATCACAACTTAAAATGAACTTTAAAAAAATTGACTTGAAGAATGAGCCCATCTGGATTTCTTGTTAGACTTAGGGCTTCTGAGCTTTTGGGTTCATTCTGGTTTTACCCTGCCTTGGGTTTTATTTGGTTTGGATTGTTTGGAAAACACCATTCTGGTGTTTTCTCAGTAACTGTGAGAACAGAATTTGTTTTCCATTGTAAATGAAAGGTAAGGAACGTAAAAAGTAATAATTGCATGACTCAAAGAATAGATATGTAAACCAAGCAAATACTGTGTGGTTTGCAACAAGAATAACAAGTTTTGGCAAAACTAGAAGAAACAAATTTCCTTTTCTTACTGTTTTAGGCTCATATTTGGCATTATACATTCAGGCACTTTGGTAAACACGTGGCTTTGCTTGAAACCATACATATTTTTGAACTAAGACTTGAGCTATAAAAGCTCCTTTTGAATAACCTGCAAAATAAGCCTAGCTTCTTCTGGATCCGAGTGCCACCCGGCTTCAAAAACAGAACTAAATTCATCAATGGATTTCTCCAAGAAATCCTGGAACATACTGAACCTCTAAAAGAGGCATTTTGCAAGAGCAGCATGGAAATGCAGGGCAGTCTCAAAGAATGAATTAGTATGGTAACCTGTAGAAAACTGCAGGATCAGACACGTGATGAATTCAGTTTATGAGCTCACCCAGCAGTTTCTTACCCAGCTACTACTTCCACTTTAAGGATTAGGTTCTGGTTTAAATCAACAAAGTGCTTGGTTTAGCCAGAGTACACAAGATTTTGTCAAACATTTGGCTCAGTATGAGCTGCCACTGTGTATGAATTAGATGGATACCCTGTTAGTTAACACTACAAAGCACTGCTTACTTGAGAAGTTATTGTTTCTAGCAAGGCAGTCTGGTGAAGGCCAGCCGGTCAGCCTGCAGGTATTTCTGCCTCTGGTTCAGCCAGCAAGCCAAAGAAGGAAGGGAAGGCCCACAGCGAGACCTGTTGGGTTTGAGGGACAAGAGAGGGAAGGCAGTAGGAGCACTGTGGAGCGAGCAATCTGAGGGTGTTACTTGGGAGGGCATGGGAAAGATCCTGGTGGGAAAGGTAAAGGACGCAGGGTACAGACCTGTATAAACAAACTTCATTATCCTAAGGATCATGGAATAATTCATTAATGGACCAATCTGCATTTAGCATAGTTTTCCAAAAAAGCAAGCAAGTGAAAGAAGCTTTAATAAAAAGCCATTTGTGCAGCTTGCCAAGGAAATATAGATACAGTGCATGTAAATTAATATTTCTAGACCACTGCCATACAAATGAGTGCTTAAATCTGTAAGCTTCTGAAAGACAAACATACATTAAAAAATGAATTAACCTCCAGGCTGCAAAATTTTAATAAAAATAGATCTTAAATAGATGAAGGGCAATGCTTCCCAAACCCATGAAATTAATTTGCTTTTATACATCCTCGTTCTTCCTAGAGCCTTACCTCTGAATAATATTTTCATTTTAATTGCATCAGCAGTTTTGTATTGTTCTTCAAAGTAAATCTTTCATAACTCAGGCTATCCATGAATAATTTTGTTTCTCAAATGAAAAATCAAAACCTGGACTATTTTAACTGGATAATATGACAACTGTTCCTCAAGGGAAATAAAAATACTGCTCCTGACCGTAGTCCAGGGTCGTACTGAATGATGCCTTTCCATGCTTGCTGAGAGGAAGTTGCTTATCATGGGAGAAGAAATTCAGATGGTGACCCTAACCCGTGGAGTTCAGTGGAGCTGTGGAGTAACTGATACCAACGCCTCAGGCACCACACCAGCAGTCTCCTAAGTCAAACCTGCATTTTTCTGGGAGCACAGGAACTATAAGGCTCACAGAAAGGGAAGTGTCCTGGTTTCAGGTGGGATAGAGTTAATTGTCTTCCTAGTAGCTGGTACAGTGCTATGTTTTTGAGTTAGGTTTTGAGAAGAATGTTGATAACACACTGATGTTTTCAGTTGTTGCTAAGTAATGTTTAGTCTAAAGTCAAGGATTTTTCCACTCCTCAAGCCCAGCCAACGGGAAAGCTGGAGGGGCACAAGAAGTTGGGAGGGGACACAGCCAGGGCAGCTGACCCAAACTGGCCAAAGGGGTATTCCATACCGTGTGACATCCCATCAAGTATAGGAACTGGGGGCAGTGAGGGCGGGGGGGTGTCACTGCTCAGGGACTAGCTGGGCATCGATCGGCAGGTGGTGAGCAATTGCATTGTGCATGACTTGTATATTCTAATCCTTTTATTATTACTATTGTAATTTTATTAGTGTTATCATTATCATTATTAGTTTCTTCTTTTCTATTCTATTAAACCGTTCTTATCTCAACCCATGAGTTTTACTTCTTTTCCCGATTTTCTCCCCCATCCCACTGGGTGGGGGGGAAGTGAGTGAGCGGCTGCGTGGTGCTTAGTGGCTGATTGGGGTTAAACCATGACAGGAAGCTAATAAACTATCCCTCTCTGAACAACTACAGGAAACACCCAAAAATTGTCTGATTTCAGTCTTGATGGGACAGCCCAAATTGCAGGAGGAGCCAGACTTCAAGATGAGTCTGTGACTTCTTGGATGTAGGTAAATAAATCCACTTCATAGGTGAAATAGGTTTAACTTCCTGATAATGCCCATCAAATGTGATCATAAAACAGTCCCTTAAAGTATCAAAACTGTGAGAAAGTTTTATTTTACATTGCAAGAAAATTACTTTTTTTTTTTTTTTTTTTTTTTAACAGATATACCTTTATTACCACACTGGGCTTAAATCAGTTCTTAGTAACATTCATGGAAGTTTAAAGAAAGCCTACTGAGGATGACAGCAGGTGCTGAAGAAAATCTTATCTGATTAAAAGTGAGTGATATGGATGTGCCAGTTTGCTGGGGAGTACTTGCCACAGGATAGTCAGTGACATGATATCAATCAGGGGTACAGCAGAGAAATCTACAGTGATGACTTCCTGATGGAAAGCCAGGGGAAAATACCAAGTCTCTGCCAGGCATCTAAAACATGGATTTATAAGTACGAAATGAAATGCAAACTACCCAAGTTAGCTGAATTTTATTCAATCACACCTGTCTATTTATCTAATTTTCTTTTAAGCATATTAATCTATCATTTTCATATTCATTCTGTAACTTGAAGCGAGGTTTCCTTTGAATGATGATTTCATTAGGATTTGTTCTGCCAGATAGCAGTGCCTCCAGAGTTATGTACTACATTAATTCTGGCACATCTTTTACCTTATTTCTATTTTTATTTCACACAAACTATAGAAAAACCCCTACATGCTGATAAGTAGAGAATGCTACTTTCATGTATTTCTCATAATTTAGATGAAAGTTGAACCTTCAAAGTAAAACACAGTTCACAAAGTAGAACTGCTTACCATGCTAACTGAATGAGACTGTAACTTACTAGGAAATTATTACAAAAGACAAGAATTACATTATTTGGAGTCAAAGTCAAGTAAGCCCTCCCTACCTTTAGGAGCTCTTGGAAAAGTCAACACTTTCAAAACATCCTTTGGTTCAAGCTCTGCATGCTCCTTACCAGAATCGAGTCATTCTTGCAGTTATATTAAGCTGCTCTTTCCAAAAGTCAAAAACTATGAGAGAAAGGTCATGATAAATCATTTAGTCACTCGAAAGCTAAGTAATAGTAACCAATTCAGCTTATCTGCCCTGTTACAGGGTCCTCCCATTTGAAAGAGAGGTGGAAGGGAATACACTCAGTATAAGGACTATGCGCTCAAATCAGGTGGGAACATTTGCATTGCCCCAGCATGAAGAGGCACTCACTGTCCAAAAATGAAAGTGAATTAGACTCTACAAGCATCCCTACTCCAGCAAAGAAATTCTGCCAGTTCAGTTAGAGCAAGAATATCTTGTCAGTTTTCAAGTAGGGACCCTTTGGACCTTGCCAACAGAAGTTGTTGAAAAAAATGTGATTGATTAGCCTTTTCCTTCCTACACTACAGGCTTTCCCCCACGAAAAGAGTTTGGGGAAAAGGCATAATATGGGGGAGAGCAGAATGGGCAATTCATCATGTTCTCAATCCTTTTAGGCTTTTAGCAGCATCATCAACTGTCATAAGTCTTCTCCAGAGAAGAGGGTCCTGGCCACCTGGCTAAAGCAGCAGCCGTCAGTAAACTACACTGCTGAGCTAAACCCATCTGTTAAAAAAAACCCAACGTTTCACACTCCTGCATCAAGGACACTAAAGAGAACTCTATACAAAAAAAAAGATTGGTCTTATTGTGAAGAAAAATGAGCTTGCTTTTAAATTAGTACCTATGGTATATTAGTTCCAATTTGAAGTAGGAAAGAGAGATGATGGAATAACTAAAACTCTGTTGACAACAGGTGAAGAGTTTGTGGTTTGCCTAGTAGTAGCCAGCATAGGTTAGTTACCCCTCACCCAGGCTCAGGTTTTGGGTTGTGCTAAATACTGCGCAATACCTTTTCATTTCCACTAGTACAAAGTGTTGATTCTGTTTTAAGCACACAACATATTGAGACAATAGACACATGGAAGTGCATCACACGCTCTGCAACTAACTGTTCCCAACCTCTGTATCATCCCCAGATGACTGTCAGATTCAATTCAAGCCCAAATTCAGTCTGCAAATGAGTGACATACTCAGTTCAATGGCTAGGACTGATGATGCAGTAGAAGAAGATTTCGACCCAGTAATACATGGAAGCCCTTCTATATATTAAAAATGGGGAGCTTTAATGGGCTACAGAGGCTCATTCTGACTTTGTGCTGTGAAGTCTGCAGAGGAGGTTTCACCCTGGTATGTTGCTTCTTTTGGTGTATGGGCATGGAGTAGGACCCAGTAATCTGTGAAGAACCACATACAATAGCCTCACACCAACACACACTAACAAAGCAGTTCAAGACCCTGCGTGCAGAAAGCCTCTGAAGGAATTGCTGCGAGCACCTTACTTGCTTGAACACTGCAGAAACAGGCCCCAGCTAGTTGTTTTTCTCATGTTCTGTCACATCAAGGTTTGTTGCTAGCTAGGGACAGCTGTTTGATTCTTCTGCTCTTACTTCCTTGAATCCAGGGCATTTAAGAGAAAGCAGTGCATTGTACAGCTGATCAAATACAGAAGGTGTAAAAGTCACCTAAGAAATTGTCATTTAATGAAATGTTTCCACACAGTTGTGGAAACAGAACTTGTATTCCTGTTATATTTTTCATGTTCTCTGGCAAAATAAGGTAAGATGATATGACTACTGATTGCTGATTTATAATAAATTCAAATCAGCATCTGATGTGTCCTCTCATTTTTTAGAACATTACACCGTTCAGTGAGTATAACATGAAAAACAAACAGTCCATGGAACAATCAAACACCTCATTACTAAAAATATTGTGTCAAGCCTTACTGAACAAGCCTTGATAGGAAAAAAACCCTATTAAAATCCTCTTATAGTGCTTCAGTGGAAACCAGTCAGCAATTACAGACAGTTCTCAGCAGAAGTTCTTTGCTGGTGGATAGGTATTTTAGAGATTGGCATTAGTATTTATTTTAGTGAGGCAGAGGTAAGGTAAGGGAAATACTGCAGTGTGAGAAGGAGAGGTGCAACACCCTGACTAACTTTTGTCTTTTTACTGTAGTCACATGAAAACACTGGGGTAAAGTCATTAGCACACATGGGTACAGATCAGGGTACTGATAATAAACAACAGAAAGAGTCAGAGGGGGAGGGAAAAGTCAGAGACGAACCAGAAGAAAAAGAGGTCAGAGAGCTTTCAGCTAAGTCCTGACTGCCAAAACCTTCCAGGCAGTCTGAAGGTGGTCTAAGCAGAGGGGAAGCATCAAAACTGAAGGGTCTTGTGCATGATAATGAGAGAATTTATGATGCAGCAGAGGCACATTGAGCCTTGCAAAGAATATCAGGTGAAGATCTTTGTCCTTACAGCATTCAGAACGAGAAATACTCCACTTTTAAGTAGGCCCAGCACTGTGAGATTCGAGGAGATGGCAGCTTGGATTTGAAGGGATGCCAGAGCTACAGCCTTCTTTTTACCTTGTATGAAAAGACTGCATTAAAGCAAAGCAAGTTAACTAAACTGATGACAGAGACTATGTGAGTCCATGTTAATGATAGTTCACTGTGGTTTAGATTCTTAACCAAACCAAAGCACTAGTCTTAACCAAAATAAGAATACACAGATCAGTGTTGGTCCTTTTAAATCATTCCTCAGGATCAAACCAACCTTCTATTTAAA
Source organism: Haliaeetus albicilla (assembly GCF_947461875.1). Classification (NCBI taxonomy): domain Eukaryota; kingdom Metazoa; phylum Chordata; class Aves; order Accipitriformes; family Accipitridae; genus Haliaeetus; species Haliaeetus albicilla. Next base: position 30,653,673 of record NC_091488.1, read on the forward strand.
AAGACTGGAGGTTTTTAATTCAGTCATTGTAAGACAGTAAAACAAGTAGCAATGCTGTTATATCCCCCTAACATGGTAGAAAAGAAGAATACCCTGCCAAATACAAGTGCCGTGTAGAAGAATCCTGACCTCGCAGTCCACTAGAACCCTAAATTTGCAGAACTTCACAGGAAAATCTGAGAAATGTTGAAAATTTATAACCAGGTTAGCTGGTGTGAGATTCTTTAAACTGTTTCAGTACAAGAGCTGATGTTTGAGCTCACAGTCTTGACTCCCTTTGGAGGAGGGGAGAAATGGATGCTGATAGGGTGCAGCTTATCAAACCCCACGGTTGGTGGCTGAAATAGATCAGATGCAATTGAACACTGCTGGGATACGAAGCTATAGGTATGAATAGAAAATACCACACTTCTATTAGTTTCAGAATAAACCCTCCTTTCCTTAGCCCAGGAGGAAAAAAGGCTCAAACTTTGCACTCAATATAGCATTTCTTTAAGGACAAAAAAAGGCACTAAATTGATGCAGGTCTACAAATTGCTGCATTAAGTCTGCTATACACAACCCACGCACAATAACATAAGGGTAATGTAAAAACATGCATTAGGGATGAAGAATATTAGATCCATCTCTCCCTCTATGAAAGGATGAGATGAGAGCTGATGGTGGGTGAGTACTGTTAGCAAAGCAAACACTTCACTCTCTGTGGGTGAACATTTCATGCATGCTCTTTATTATAAAGCCCACTGAAAACTTAAAGCTGCTTTTCTGAAGGAGCTGTTGTGTAACTCTGACATCTGGGGTTTTTAGTCGCTGCCCTGTTTGAACTGGTTATGGAACACATTAAACCCAGAAGGCTCCACTTCAGCTGTTTACAAACTTTCCCCACACCCTCCACCATCCCAGCTTTGTTGACAGGTTCCAGGTCAACACTGGGGCTGAAGGCTCAAGCTTGGCTTTCTTGGATAAGCACTACCATGGGCTGCAGCAGGAAGGAACCCTCATTTAAAACACAGCATATTCTCAAGGGTCTGGCAGAATCAGGACTGTTGTTTTCGGAAGTTTAATCTGCTACTCTACCTTTGGATCCACCCAAACAAGCTGCTGTGCCTATAAAAAGGACCTTTGATTCCACATATATGTAAAGCTATGTATGCCTATAACTGTATAACTGATATAACTTGCATATATGCTTGGAACCATACACCCTACTTTCTTCTGTTTGTGTTTCATTATTATTATAGTCAGGAATCAGACAGTAGGTCCATGTGTATCATGTCAATAGCATTACTAAAAACTCTGAATGAATAAATGAAACCAAATCATTCCCTCTTTCTGTTCACAGCTTGTAAACATGCTTTGAATTTGCTATTCAAAATAATCATGGGTTTATCTATACAATTCCACACACACACACACACACACATAAGGCGCTCACAACAACTTAATGCAAATGCTAGAGCTTCAGAATTCTTATGGAGGAAACAGACTGTCACAAAGTAGTTTAGACGCCCAGACTGTAAGGATTCAAAAAACAACTAGATAATTTCGTGATAGGAAAATCCAGCAAGCTGCTTACTAAACCCAAAGACCACCACTTTTGGATCAGGTTGTCTTTGAGTTGCAAGACACTGGAAGCTTGGGAAAAGTGCTGGGAAAGTAATATTATAGTACTCCCTCTGCTTACGATCTACCTTAAGCATCAAGGCCGGTGTTGGAAAGAGGAGACTGGATGAAACCCATGACTGGCCATACCTTTATCTGACCCACCACTGCCTTTTTTGTGTTTCAGTGTCTTATGACATAGATAAAAGTATCACTCTGCTTTGCTGATTTGCATGGTTTGTGCAGCTGTCTGCTACACCAGAAAGTCAAGGTATTGACAGATGATATTTATGGTAGAAATTACCTTTCATAACACACTCAGAAAGCTTGCTTATCTTTGTGTAACTGTGGTATTTTAAACTGAATTTTACCCTTCTGGACTCGCCATGGGAGTTTGTGGAAGCAGAGAGTATCAGTAAGTTCAAAAAGCAGCTGCACACATTTGTGGACAACAGGTCCATAAATGGATACCAAGAGGAATAGACAGGTATGTTCCCTCCATATTCCTAATTCAAAAATTTTGACTCTGGGGCAGCAGGAAGGGAATGAACAGCAGGATGTGGACAGGCTCAAGTGTTCTCCCCAAACAGCCACTCTGATCGCCCCAGCCATGGACACAACGCACAGCTAGTCCGAGCCAGCAGGCAATTTCTTAAATTCTTATGACCACAACCATTACAAGAAGGGGACCTGGCTGCCTAAGCTGTTACTGCTTTCTCTAATATGCCTTGAATGCTGAGTAAAGTGAACATGATCAAAGAGATGATCATGGAAGCAAGCAAGAAATCTCAGCCACACACGTCGTCCTGTGGGTACTGCTGTCTAGTTCAGTCAAGGGACTGTTACTGCTTATAACAGCAGAGGAGAGGCGAGCTTCTCCAACACTTCAAAACCCTTACAGATGCATTATTTGTTCATTCTGTTGAGGACAGAACCACGAGGAGTGGAGCTGTCAGGAGGAGGGTAAATTGGTAGGCCAATATCGCCAGCAGGAAACTCATTAAACCGGCAGTGCTTCCAATTAAGGATAATCATGGAAGTCATTATCAGGACATTCAGTGCAGAAAGAGCAGTTGAAATACAGCACAACATATATACAGCACCACAGTTCCATGATATGGGCCAGCAAACATTTCCGACTGTAGAAAAAGAGAAAAAAAAGATCTAAAGCTGGGCGTGCAGAGTAGTTCCCTGGAAATACTTTCAGATGCATCTCTTTGACTCTAACTTTCTGAGAATGATCTGGATATTGTAATTTTGTTTGGCTGTAAGACTCCAGAAAGCGTAAAATAAGCACCCAGATTGGATAATACAGTCTTAGCCACCACAAAGGACGAACAGTACACAAAAACTTATTACATCAGACTTCACTAATCTTTACACAATAAAAAACTTTGTTTAGGGAAGAAAAATTTTATATTTCTAAAAAATTAATACCTGTGAACAGCTGCCAACTTATAACCATCTCGTTAACTAAGAGTTACACTAGTGGTAATACAGACAGGAAGTGATACAAATAATTGCATAGAAATGTATGAGTATATGGATAATATTGCGCTTTGCAATGGTAGACACTTGGACCTGAGACTTCATCTACCCTGAACAGAAAGGGTTGACTGCAGCTTGAGTAACTCTGCTCAAACTGACTTTAATTTAAGCGGGTCAGGTGCTGACGCTTGTGTAGCTACAGCAACATGGATCTCAGCACAGACTGGTGGGCTGGATAGGTACCAAGCCTTTCTGGCAGCTGCACTATATTCTGTGCAGTGGCAGCTATTTTCTTAGAGGGACCCAAGCAGCTAGTTTAAAGCTAATTTGGGAAAAGCTATCTGTGCAGCAGTAACATCATGAAAGCAGCAGAGTCCCGCTATGAGTGATGCTTGGTACTGCTCTACTCATTACTCTCCTGGTGCTGGGTAAGAGGGTGCTTGGAACCAAAGAAAACTGCTAGACAAAAGACTTGGGGCCTACAAGCACCAAAACTGCAATACATTTATGAACAAGCCCAGGAAGATGAATTAAAATTTACCTGTAGAATTAAGAATGTTTATAGCTTCCAACAAAGTCCAAAAGTTTCTGTGTAGCTTACCAGCTCATCTGTGCAACTCTGCTGGACCTGACTGATTTCACTTCTGTCCATTTGAAGCAATGGAGTTATGCCAGCACAAAGTCAGAGCAAAGTCAGAATCGGGTGCTTCTTACTGCAGTATCTACATGCTGATATGATGTTATGAAACCACAATACCATTCCAAAATGGTATACAGCACATTTCTTGGTATATGAAATATGTTCTACAATAGGCTAATCATTGATAAAAGCCTCTAAGATGTTGCTGGTTTTACCTGTAGAAAAGCTACTAAGAAGAATAACAGCCCTGACAGCTAGATTCTTGGGTCATGTGAAGTATGTACAGGTTGCTGTGCTTTTATTACCTAAGCACTAATGGCAATTTCAGAAAAGGCACATAATAGGAGATCAGTTATAAGAGTAGTAAGTCATGTTAAAAGTCAGGCAAGTGACTAACATTGACAGGAATATAACCAGTCAGCTAGCTGGGGTTTTAAAGAAATTAGCTAATACCTTTACTGCATGAAAATAAAGAAATGAAAGGATTTTGGGGAACAAATAGCATTTAAATCCTCAAGATCAAAGTCTATCACATTACCACTCAGTTTTACAGAATCCAAGAAATGCAAAGAAGCTTCTGAAAAAGTCAACCAGAACATCAACTGCAGATTCCAGATTAACTCAGGAATCTTGCCTCACTGTGGTGTGTGTGCACCTTATTTACCCAATGACAGTGACATGGGTTGCCTGTTTGTGAGGAAGAGAGTGCAAGAGTCTACCTTGCCTGACTTATGCCATATAGCCAGCTGTATTTTGATACAGAAAATCATAACTTAATCAATGATAACCTACTCGTAAGAAAACATTCCTTTAAAGAATTGAAGGGTTCCCCACAATGGGACTTTGGAAGTCAGACAACAGAATTCCTCATCAAAATGCAACTCTGCTGCTAGTTACATATAGCAGAAACAAGTGCTGGATTCAGTCTATCTTTATAAGCATACTTCTATTTTTGGCTTTGGGAAATTCAACTAAATTTTTCTTAGTCATTTCACAGCTGATTTTTCCAATCCATAAGAACTCAGCTGTCCTTTGGGAACACAACACCACAGCTGCCTTCTTATATGGGAAGAAGTATAAAGTAACCAATACCTCTCACATACAGCCCTCTATGGACTGGCTTTTGTGAACAGAGGGCCACTTAGGGCCTTAAGTGGTTTCTTTCATGAAATATGTCCACACGTACCATGCAGACATTGCAAATCCTGATTTACTGCGGATAAAATCAGTGCATGTAATACTTCCATGGGTCTACTGGAATATGCCTGACTTACGACGGACTCAATTACTTGCTTCATACGGACAGCAGTCTGCTGCTAGCTTGCTCCCTGCCTGCGTGAAAAGCGCAAGTAAAGAGCCTAGGAGGGGGCTCCTTTCACCAAACATTCCTCTAGCCTGAGGCCTCCTAGAGCATAGGTCCTATATATTGTGTGTTTAATGATCTCTAGTGATAACACGTTTAATGCTGCCCTGCCATGCATTAGCTGTTTGGCCATCAGCACATTTCCAGTTACTGTCTGGCTAACTGTGATTCAGGGCTTATGATCACCCTCCCTATAGATTCCAGGATGTAAAATGACAGAACAATCATGCTCTGTCCACTATCCTCTACTCTCTGCTGTACTTGCTGAGCATCAGTCTTATTACCAAATTGAAATTATCCAAGCATAAAATTAAGATGACACAGTTTAAACAATGTGTAGCAGCTTCCTATTCACTTTCACAAATCCAAGAATCATAATAATTGTTGTTTATACAGTTAAAACAAACTCTAACCAAAGCAACAGATTTCAGTTAATCCAAACCAGAATGTTTACTAATGAGGTTATAATTCACAGAGGTTACCTAGCAGGAATTTTTTTTCTCCTCCTTACCCCTGCCCCTGCTCAGATTGGGAAGCAGGGAATTCCCTTGCCTTAGGTAGCCTGGTCTCCAGATTTCAAAAGGAAACCTGCAAGAAAAGGGCTCTGTAAATAAGTGGTACACAATAAAGAAGATGCAGGAGCACAACAAATGCAGATTTCTAGAAACATGCTGGAAGCCGAGTTTTTTTCCCCAAGTTTATTTTAGGACAAACAGTGAAAGCCTCTGAGCAAACAGAAACCTTCACTGAAGCTAAAGATGCCATTTCACACACAGATTGCATATAAATCATGAAAGAAGTTTCATGAAAGAAGAGCCATTCAAATCATTGTCACATTAGTTCAAGCATTCATTTATAACAGTGCTTATTTAGCAAGCCAGTCTTCATATTTTGCAAATAAAAAGCTTCTATTTAGCTCAAATGAAAATAGATGGGTAGAAATTACTTGACAAATTTAAGAGAGCCAAAATCTGTATGGTGACCACCAAAAAACAGTTTGCAGAGTATGACTGGTGATATGAGCTCTCAGTTGGGGGCACAAGGAATCATGATGGAAGAGGCAGCTCTCAGCGCACCATGAGAGTGTAGAGACCTGCAGGATGCCAGGCTATGTTACAGGGGATGAGATGATTTGGCATGTGTCATCTGGTGTGTAATATCTACTGTGATAGTAGTACAGGTATTAATGAGAAAGTCTGCAAGTACTTAAAGGAAACTATAGTTATGAATATTAACCAGCAAATAAATCATGCCAGAGACCCTGACTAGGTACCTGATCAAATCATAAAAACTTCTGAAATGGAAGTATAGCACATATTATATGTAGATTTCATTAAAGTACCTGGTGCACAGATTCATACCTTTCATATATAAAAACATATTTTTCAGTTAATGACAAAGGCTAACATGGGGAAGCTTTATAGGTACAATTATTAGTGTTAGATTGATTGATTTCAACAATAAATTGATTGCCCACAGCAGAGAGGCCCTCTGGCAGAAAAATGAAAGGCAAAATGCTAAGTTAGAAGATACAATTTCACTAGACAGGGATATATAGCTCTAGTTTGCCTGGACAAAACTGTAAAATGTGCATCTGGACAGCACCACCGATAGCTCCACTCTTTCATAACTGTTGTGATGGGAAGAGATGTTGCCCTCCTGAAAAGCACAGCCTCATGAGGTGGGATGACAGTGAAAGATCTTGTCCACCATTTTTTTAAGGTTGCAGTACATTAACTGAGAGATGAGTAATTCAGTTATGTTGTAGAAAGAAATGAAAATTGATGATCTTTTCAAGGCCAGGCGATGTAAGTAATGACTGAGAGTGATTTTCATCTGTAAGCTTTTTACATGTTTACATGAAATAAATTGTTCTCTTTCCAATGATGGGATGTTGCCATTCCAGAAATCCTCACAGCTGGCAACTTCAGTAGAGTTCAAGAATTAAGTATATACAGACCCCACATTTATCTGCATAGAGATACTTGGTTGGGGTCAGGTCCCATACACATCAGAAAGGTAGCATGTGGAAACGTCTTGCAGTTGTGTATTCTGTGCTTCTGTGGATATAGAGAAAGTCCTGGTTTGAAGCTGGTGTTTATTAAAGCTTCTATAATTAGAAAATACACGTTTTCTCTATGCACATAATGTAAACTCTGCGTAGTGTAAATGCAGTAACAGTGAAGCGAAAGTTTCCAGTACATAATTTTTGTACGTGAATTTTAAGTGTCTGGGTACCATTCTGAACATTTAAATATTGTTTTCAAAAATCTTTTATGAAGATAGCTCAGCAAAGCATCTACAAGTAAAGCTGTTTCACTACAATGCAGTGTATCTCATCCTTTTCAAGCTGAAAAGACAAAAACTTCATTATCTCTATAAGTTTACAGTAAAAGTAATGTATAAATACTAAGCAGCTGCCCGTATAATGTGTTTTCGTAACTCAGCATGTTGACAGAGAATTCTTGATCTCAAAGGATATGGTTAATTGTGAGTTGGGGGAATGTTTCCTTAGTTTTATTGGTCCTGCAGAACATATTAGAGCGGGTTTGGGCCCATAATAACCACAGCTTCATTGACTTCCCAAACAGAGGCGGCTTGCATCCAAGCTGCTCAAACTGCATGTGTCCATACAGGTGTGCTGTAAGGACTCAGCCACGGTACCAGCAGGAGACATTAGTAGAACAGGACACTCAATCTAATACAGCTGAGTTTGAAGCTGGTAATGTAAACATCTGGATTGTGTTGTACTATTCCTGCCTTGACATGATTTGCACTCACAAAAGAAGGACCATTGCTGCCTGTAGCCGCTGAAGTGTAGCACAGAGATGTCCAAATTAGCTTTAAGCATGGCAGCTCAGGCACTCTACTGTAGCCATTACAATGCAGAGACCCCGGCTTCTCAGCAGGGTGATTTAATCTGCAAGGGCTCTGTGCTGCTGTCACTGTCAAGTAAACATGCCCTAACTATTTCTCTTGAACTTAGCCTCTTTTACATTAATGGATTTCACTGCTTGAGGTATTTTAATTGTGTTCTATTGCCAAAGGCTTTCTAATACCTTGATGATGTTTTATGTAGAAACAGAAGTTTCTGGTTGCTTGAAGACTGAGATGACATCCTGAGTAATTGCACAGCTTAGGAAGATGGTATCTGAGCACATGCCTGACAATTTCACATTCACATTTGATAACCCCATAATTTATATGAATAATCTAAAAACACGACAGAAATGCCCCAGTGGCTCTGATGCATTTATTTTTAAATGCAATTAGCATACAGGCTTCCCGACATCCCCAGCTATCTAGCCAGCTTTTAATACAAATGAATTAGACACTGATAAAGAACAGAACAGCTTGATGTGGCTGGTCTCACCTGAATTGCCCTTAGTAGGACTATTTTGCTAAGTGAGATTCCCATATTTGTTGAAGCATGGTCAGCCTGTGGCATCAGTAGTATTTGGTGAGGTGACAATTTCAAATTATGAAAATCCTTTTGCATTATTTTAATGCAGACAGCACCCCAATCTTGTTCACAGGATTGTCCCACAAACACTTGTGCCAGCACAGCTTGGCAGACACGGACAAGGTCTGTGCCACAGCAGTGGAACCGAGCTGGGGAAGCCAGCTGCCTAACATTGCCTAATGCTGCCTAACATTTTGTACTGAAAAATTATGCCTACATTAGCACATAATTAACACAATTCCTAAGGAAGGAATACATTCAAAAGAAAGATTTGGGAGATAATATCTTTTGCTGCTTTCGTTTCAGTTTTGGGAGAAAGCTTCATCTGCAACATTGGCATCTTAAAGTCTGAAACATAAGATAAACCATGAATAAAGTTATGTGGAAAATATTACTTACAGATGAATGAAGATGCTTTAATTCTCCCTTCCAGCCTTACTAGCACTGTTGAGTAAAATGCACTTTCCCCTCACATATGATGTGGTCACAACTGTGCAGCTGAGCAGCATTTCCTTTTAGAGCAAGACTTCATCCAGCCCTGATACAACTACTGTTAATTCATGCAATACAGATATTGCTCTCATTGAAACCCATCTCACATGCTCATTATATTTATGTTATATGTACAAAGTCAACCACAAAAGCCAAAGGAATGCTGCATGGCAGACTTGAAATTTTATTATTTACAGAGGTTCTGCCACTATGTAATTTCAGTTTTCACCTCTCTTGATGGTTATTGAAGACATTTACATGAGGATATCTGTACAGATAAGATCCTCAGAGAGTGGAAAACTGAAAGTCTAGCTCAAGTCAGAACTATATCAGTTTACACCACCTCAAGATTTGATCCAGGTTTTGTGTTGCTCAAAAGCTTGCTTGTTTCTCGCTTGAAGTCAGTGTTCACTGTTTGTAACGTTACCATGTGCTGCTTTAAAGATAATCTGGTTGCCAGAAACAGTGAAGTATGTCTGCATGAAAGAAATAAGCAGCAGGAGAGGAACCCTTAACCCACAAAAGACTGTAATTTTCAGGAAAATGTACTTAGTAATTAAAAACAAATGGAAAGGTATGATGAAAACAATGTATTATCAAAACTGGTGGTTTAGAAATAAAATGTTTTCCTGGTTTTTTTCCACTATTTACCAGCAATTTTAAACCAAAATGATTAAATTTTAAAATTATTTAGATGACTGTGAATTAATCAACATGAAAATAGATAACATAGTTAAGGTAAAAACATATGATTTGCTTAGTGAAGAGTAAATGTCAAAAGAATGGAACAAACCACAATATAAAAATTGACATGATACTGTCAATTAACATTTGTAGAGTCTATTATTCTATAGTCAGCTAAATACAAATTCATTTTTCTATTTCATCCAACATTCAAACAACATATTACACTACTGTGCTTGTCTCTCTTTTTGGCACAAAAAATAATGAACACCATTAAAATGCACACACAAATGAGTCAAAGCTCCCATAGAGAATTACTTCATCAATACATTTTAAAGAATTCTCTTTAGTCTTGCATTTTAAATAAAGTTGCTGTTTTGCTCTGCTTAGAGATTGGGATGACTTTTCACATTACAAAAATTCTTAACTCTGTTTGAACTATTCCACCAGTATTAATCCTTCCTCTGTGGTTTTTAAGTATTTCAGTATCTCATTAGCAGATTCAAAAGTCTGAAGATTTTTAGGCAGCTGTGAAAACTATGGCATACATTTTCCTTCATCTTTTCTAATTTGATATGGAAGTTACTCTTTTTGAAAAAAACACTGTGAAACCAGTAAATTATCTTGTACTCAATCACACAGCCATCCTGGTAAAGAGGGACTACTTACAAAAATCTGAGGCAGTAAAAAGCAAGTGACAAATATTTTTCACATTATTTCAGTCTACCAAATTATTTTTACAACTAAATTTATAAATGGAAGTACTGACACTTTCAAAAATTAGAATTTCTGTAAATCATGGGCTAACTTCTCTGCTGATCTAAAGGAGGAAACTTCACTGCAGCTTCTGTAGATGTATTCATCTGTACTAAAAGCCATTTACTATTGTCAAAGCTTGTCAGTTTTTTGTCATTTGGTGGACTACATTCTATTTAAAACTGGGAGTGCAATCAAGTACAAAGTACCAGAGGACTTTCCTGCTTTGTCTTCTGTGAAGTGGTCACCAAGTGATCTGTTGGTAACAAAAACCTTATTATGCCAGAAGAGGGCTGGAGGGGGTGATCCAACATTGACCCATCTCTGCCCACCTCTTCTGAAACAAACTCAACTTCTAAATAGTTATTCCAGTCATTTAATAAACAGATTTATTTTTCTAAAGGAAAGCAGGGGAACAAAAAGTAATCAGTAAATAAAAAAACCCACCTGAATTAGTAAATAAAAATTCAATTCTCCTTGATCTAAAGTGGTCATAATCCAGTGCAGCTACCAATAAGCTTTAGGGTTTATAAATGCTAATACACTAACTGACCAGTATTTAATCGTTAAGGTCTGTCTATAGCAAGGAAGTGGACTATATTATAAAAGGCATATGAATCAGACATATATATCCTCATGCTAAATGTTTTACTGTATTATAGAAGTAGAGAAGGTGAAAAAAAAGTTCATTTAAAAAGAAACACTTAATGCTGAATATACACAACAGACTGTACATACTACTAGTTAGTTGCCATAAAAATATGCAATTAAGAACAACTTTTATAACACACTGAGATGCTTAAATTTACGGAATTTACCAAATGAAAAAACATTTTTCCATATGTGACCGGCTCTTTGAATTTCAGTAGTCTACAAACCACTCCTTACCCTAGCAACGCATCAAAAAAGGAGACAAAACTATATCCTATCTCCTGTTTTGATTTATTACTGGTTTATTTTACATTTCTTGCCAGAGTAAATGGCCTTCAGCAATATACATAACAGTTAAACTAATGCCAAGTAAAATCAGATAATTTTGTCACAAGTCCTTAGCTGAAAATTTCTTCCATGTAACCTGGAAAGCAATAGTGTGGTTTTATTAACCCCACTGAAAACTTGAAAATAAGTTCCTCCTATTAACAAGGACTTTCTTTGTATTTAAATAGATACAATTAATACAATATTCACTGAAAAGTCTGTTTTAGAAAATACACAGGACCCAGTCTAGTGCTATTTGAAAGCTGTGGACATAATGAAGTACAAACTTAGATAAATCAGCATTCCAAAAGGTGTATAAATTAGTTTAAAAACCCCCTATGTTCTTTTATATGTCTCATAAAACAAGCCTATTTAAAATTAAATTTAAAGCAAGATAATGTACATTAAGCTCTAAATTTACAACTTATTAAAATTTGCAAAACATAATTTAACATTTAATGTTTTCAGCAGTTCGTGTTTGTGCTTAAGTTTTAAAGTAGGCCAAGCCACATGATCAATGGGAGAAGTCATTAAGCAGACTGAAAGTTTATTGAGGTGATATTTCAGTCTTTGGCAGCAGTAGCTCCACTTGCAGGTGTAAATAATATTCATTCAATGAAATTATTTCAATACCTAGCTCTTACAACATTATGAACTAATTGGTAAATCAGTTCAGCAGAACTTACTTTTCTTTTTTACTCTAAAAACTGCAGTAAGATCTTGTAATTCTGAAAAATGGACAAATATGGTAACCACAATATGTGTATTTAATAATCATATGTAATGTTTCCTTTGGTTTAGAAGCATAGCGAAAAAGTTGCAATTCAAGAACACTTTTTAAAGTTTTATTGACTTGAAATTATTTTTTTAATGTGTTTGTATGTTTTAATTGAATCTTATTTTGCATGAAGATCTAATTGGGTGGAAACTAAATACAATTAACACTCTTTCAATGATAAATGCTCTTTTCAGTGATTCTGTGATTCACTATTGTCTAATAAAATAAAATGAAAAAAAAAAGGCCAAATGCATTTACTGTATTACATAATTTTTTAAATAAATGTTCATAATATATCCCGCAGCATATTTCCTAGTGGAAATATGATCTTTGTACTCACTTGCAATTGACACCTTTAATGGCTGCTGAAGAAAGGAAATCAACTGTCCTTTAGAGAACAGACTAAATCAGTGCAAATGCAAGGCAAGTTTAGAACTATTATTTGATTTTTGTCTTCCCAATTATTGATTAGAAACATAAATACTATTGATGACTTAATCACTTAAGTTTAATCTTTGCAGGTTTCATTGCAATGAAAGGATTGCTGATTGAGTCACAACTGAGATATTGCACTGTGAAGATGTCATATTTATAACTTATCTATCCCAAATCTCAATGCTCGAGAAACTGAAAGTGTCATAAGGAAGACAGGCAGAAGGGCATTCTGGCTTTGGAGCTACACAGACGACATAAGCAATGTCTGGGGATGCCAGAGATGCTCAGCCTTTCATGCGATCTTAATTTTCATGAGAACCACAACCATTTGCTTGCTTTTTCAGGCAGGATCCACACAATGAAATGCCCAGTGGCTGAAAGTGCTGTCACTTATAAGAACGTATATCTGCAAGGTCACCAACTTTAATATACTGAAGTATCAGAGGACAACATTTTGGTCAGGAACTTCATGAGGATAATCCTGGCAGGTGCAGAGCTGCACGCTTTAAACCAAGGTCACTGCTAGTCCTCTCCAAGCTAGAGTCTGCATCGGTGGCCTTTCCATGCCATAAACAATTTTTAAAAGAAATACAGCTACATAATATAGTGTCTCTTCTGTGCCCCCTCCCCAGCTGCCCCCATCTGCTCTCCCCCCCTCCCTGTGGTCTGTTCCCATAGCAATGAAACCACCTTCATTTGCTGTTTTGTTGTGCCCCCTCCTCCCCGTCCCACCCCCACCTTGTCACGCCCCAAACATGCTGAAGGTGGAAACTGGCCAGTTTACTCATATTGTTAAAATTAACAGTCTGGGGGCTAGAAGGATGTAAACTCAAACCTCCTCTTTCAGATGTATATCACTGATAGCCCTCCTGGGGCTTGAACAAACAAACAAAAGCAAGAAATGCCAACCATGTGTCATGAAGTTGCTTCTTCACGTAACCATGGCAAAGTGTAGGCAGCTAAGCAAAACTGTGATCATTTTGAATGGTTTAAAATATTCTTCTTGTCATTAGAGAGGCTAACTGATGGCCAAATAGGGTTTAGACCAAGCATGTGATTCAGGATTAGAGACCAAACTGGGGCTGGCATTTCTGTTTTCATTGGACCTTGCCAGAAAATTTCAATCTAATGAGGAAATTCAAAATTATATTTAATTTTTAGGCATGAGTCTTTTCCCTTTATCCCCCAGGTTCTAAAACTCTGGACTGCCAGGACCATGAAATCAAAGTAAAAGGGACACAGTACAGGTCCCTTTGCCCCCTCTTTAAACATGCTGCAGTAGATAGCCATCACTGGCAGCCTGCTGGCTTTCTGGGAGTTTCTGCATAACTAAGCCAATGATATGACACATTTGGGAAAATGTTCCTAGGACGAGTCTGCTGGTTAGCAGCTATTACTGTCACAAAGTGTAACGGTAAACTAACAGTGTAAAATAAGCGTAAGTTTTTATGGCTGCTTGGAAATCTCTTATTAGCTCATCTGAGCCATGATGTTTCTATAGCATTACTATTTTAATAACAGTGTCTGCACACCAGTAGACAACCCTCATGTTTTTTCCCCCTTTCTGTTGCAACCTGACGAAAGTTATTGCAAACTGCTATACTCTCATTTTTTCAAACAAAATCCATCTTACCTAACATTGCTCACATGTTACAGCTGCAAAGCAACATCAGTAAAGCAGATAACTATGCAACTTCGCAGCCCAGTAGACAGAACTTAAATTGACGTACATAAGTGTGGTTTGGTTTTTTTGACAGGAAGATGACTGAAGCAAAGACACAGGTGCCTGATGCCACTTGAGAAAATTGTGGTCTTTCATCTTTATTGAGTCACACTGAATTGCAGAATGCACGGGCATTTGGTTGTGTGGGCTCCGTTCAATTGTATTCTGAGAAGCAGAAATGGCTGATTGGCATCCATATGGTTGACAGCTTGATATGCCGAGTAACAAGGTAAACATTTTGGCAGCAGAAGAGGGCAAGAAACATATTTTGAATACAATTCTTTCAACTTATTCATTTAGCAGGAGTAGGTAGCTATCAGCCTGCTGTCTGGCTGGGAGAGAATAACTACCAATACAGCCCATTATTTTTAGTATGTGCAATACCTGAATAGTTTGAGACAGTTGTCATCATGATAAGACCTACAGCTGGAAACTGGAAATAGTGATGTGACTTACAGTGTGTTAAGATGTTAGCAAAAAAAAACCCATTAGATTGGACTTAGCAAATTATGTCACTGGATCGAAAACACTAAGTACAAACAAGAATCCTAACATGTTTCACATTTTATTTCTATCAAGAGGCTGTTTCCGTAATACATAGTGGACTTCTTGTACACACAGCATGTTTATATAATTCAATATCAGCCTTGATGTCTCAAATTTCTTCATTCATGAAAAATCTGACACTCTAAGACCATCTCTGCACTGCGTTCTCGCTCATAAGTACACTCACTCCGTCTGAAAATTTGATCTGTCTTTATTTTTTCTCTCTCTATCTTTTCCTCTCATTTATCTCTGAGGAAACTGGATGTATACAAAATGCTTAAACAAAATTAAGGTAACATTTTACTCCCAAGAGGCTATAAAGCATAAAGCAATGGAATACCATACTATGTTACAGTTTTCAGGTTAAATAAGTAAAAAAAAAAAAAAAAAAAAAAAAAATTATGAATTTGCATATACACAGTTTGCCAAGATCCGGAAGCCAATGAAACCTGACCAGAGGATCCCCAGTAATTTTAGATCAAAACCAGTTTGGGCTGACTAGATTGCTTTCTACCTAATGCCAAAATAGCACAAGTGCAAGTATAAAGACATTTGCAGAAAGTATATTCTTTACTCTTATTACCTAGAGGATTTACAAACTGTACTTCTCAATAGATGCAGCAAATATTATTACAGAGTTTGCGTCCCTTCATTCAATACAGCATTCCAGAAAAAGGGCAAATAATTGTGACTGGGAAATGAACCCTCAACCCAAAACTGAAGCCAGATTCTAACATCCTTTGCAAGTGCCCATAGTTTCTTCAATTATATCTAAAACTTCTAAACAAGAAAGTGTTTTACAGATGTACTAAATGGCTAAATTTTAAGTCATTGGCCAACCTCCCCCTCCCCTACCTCTTTTCTCCCTCCTCTCCAAGATCCCCGTGACTTAACCATGATTTATGCAAAAAAGAGGTGGAATTCTTTGGTGATGTCTGTGATCTAGAAATAGTAATAGCACCTATGGGAACAATATTATTTTTATTATTTTATCAGCTCTAGGCTAGGGGGCGATCAACACTAACAATCACTCAAAAAAGATGACATGGAAATAAATTGAAGAGAAGTTATAGAAGAAGTAAAAGCCATATATTCATTCTTTCATCTTATTTGCTTCATGGAATGCTATCTTTCCATTTATTACTCCTATCCCCAAATTATAATAAAACAGGAACCTGCAAATTAGAATAGTTGACAGAGTGAGTTATACTTCCTCTACCCCATACAACACTGCATTAAGGACCTCTCATTTCTAGTGTAACAGTCTTCCAATTCACTGCATTTTTTGTAAAAGATCCAACTTTCAGCATAGATATTTTCTGATACACAGTTTTACATGCACAAGTAATTGCAGGCATACTTTTGCTCTGCTCAGCAACCATTTTTAGGCCCATTTTATAATAATCAGTGGTCCTATTACGTGTTGCATTTGCAATCTAGTACTTGGATCTAGGTGACCAAGTTTCAGAGATCTGTCCCAAAACCTGTTATTACCTAGCTTATTATTATCTTCAAGGGCATACCACATATGTCCAAGAGATGCCACAAAGAAAATTAAAAGTTTTTGCTATCAATGTGCTTGTCACTGTGCAGGAAGTCAAGGGAATTGCATAACTAGCACTGCTTAAATCTGACTTTGTGCAGGATTAGCTTTTGATTCAGAGCATAGCTAGGGCATAAAAATAAATGTACAGAAGATGTATCACAGAAAGGTTGAGGTTGGGAGGGACCTCTGGAGTTCATCTGGTCCAAGCCCCCAGCTCAAGCAGGGCCACCTAAACGTAGTTCCCCAGAACCATGTCCAGACAGCTTTTGAATATGAATATCACTGAGAATGGAGACTCCACAACCTCTCTGGGCAACCTGTGCCACTGCTCGGTCACCCTCACAGTAACTAAATGCCTCCTGATGTTCAGAAGGAATCTCCTGTGTTTCAGTTTGTGCCCGTTGCCTCTTGTCCTGTCACTGGGCACCACTGAAAAGAGCCTGGCTCCATCTTCTTTGCACTCTCTGTTCAGATAATAAGTATCAGTGTACAAAACATGGATGAGCTCCCCCCGCACCTCTTCTCCAGGCTGAACAGCCCCAGCTTGCTCAGCCTTTCCTCCTACAAGAGATGCTCCAATCACTTAATCATTTTAGTGGCCTTTTACTGGACTCTCCCCAATAGCTCCATCTCTTTTGTACTGGGCAAAAGTGCAGGAACATGAAACATGATGCAAAAAGTAATTTTTTTTTTTTAAAGGCAATTTCTAATGCTAATTTTGGATGAACAATTTTAGAGGAAGAATTAGGGTTTTAAATCAGCCTCTGAATAACAGATGCTGAAGTAAAGAGAGTGACCTAGTTACTTCCATTATCATATCAGCTTCCCTTTTATTTGATTGGGTTCATAGTTTACAACCTTCAGTGGACCATCATAAGATATAACTTGTGATTCAGACCCTGCAAATCCTACAGGCATCCTTCAGGTACCTCACATTTTACCAGAGAACACCCTGTCTTATCTGTGCCCTTGTTACAGAGAAGTTCCTGATGGTGACAGTCTTCATTTTCTAGTCCCTGCTGAGAGCAACTCAGAGTAAGCTGGGAAGGCCAGAGACCCCAGTTTCTTAAGCTTTGGCAAACCAATCCTGCCTCCTAGCAGGACATGAGCACAGCTCCTTTTAGACAATAAGGTTATCCAAAGTCAAATGAGAACATTTGCTGTAACAGATGCACTTTACATCTCTTTAACAGTAATGGATAAGCCTTAGAAGCAGCAGAATAGAAGTTTAGGCATATATTTGTAATTATTAAGAATGTTTATTTAACTTCTTGAGACATTTGTCATGTTCTTATTCTTTTAGACCTCATTCTGTGTCTCGTACAGCTTATTAAGGACAAAATCAGTTACTTCTGAACCTTCACAAACCAAAATCCAAATCCAGTAAAACACAAGCACATGTCTAGACCAAATAAAAAGGCTCCCTGTAACTTTGCACATGCACACTTCCATGTTTTATGCAAGGACCCAGCTCAGTCTGTTGTTTTCAGACATTAGGTATGGAAGAAGAGTCTCAATAAATTACTTGATCCAGCATCTAATTTTTATTAAATGCCCATGTCTTATACAGACATTATTTCACCTCCTTGCATGTTCCCTCAGCACTTGTGTTTTCACTGATTTGTGCTATGTATTCTGCTTATTCGTTAAATCAAAGCACGTGACTTTTAGAAGACAGGGATCTCTTATTTTTCTGAAGTGCTGGGGTTTGAAAACATAGAACATGTGTTACTCATCTGCAGTAGTAGGAAAGAATTTTTTAAATTCTCTTCTTTTATTTGTCTTTTAGGCAACACATGTAAACTTTTTCTCATTTGCTTTGCAACACTTAGATGTGCAACAGTAAAAATGTTTTTGGAGTTAGTCACTAAGAAACAGCAGATATTCATTCCAAATACTTTAAGAGCATCGCATAGCCATAAATAGATTTAAAAGTTATGCACAAATGTCCATGAGCACAATAAAATTCCCTAGGAAAGTTCGGAAACAGTGTTAAGCACTGTGGGAGCAAAAGAGTACAGGTGATTCTGACTGAGATTACAAGAAACAGAAGGAGCTGTATGTGGCACTTGTTAACAGCAGTCAATGTCCAAATGTATAGAAATATTTGTCTTCAGTGGAGCAGTTTAGTGTGGATACTTATCAGCACTGCATAAGCAAAGAAGTCTGCTTGCTATGCCGAATTTATCAAGCTCATCTTCAACTACAACAAATCAACAGAACTGAAATAATCTTGGTCTTTGCAGGAGATGCCCTGTACTCCTAGGCAGCTGTGCTCAGCAGGCTCAGATGTAGTTAAAAAAAGCAAAACAACAAAGGTACCATGGGCAAGGCCAGCAGATATTTTCTTGGGGACCTTCATGAAAATACATAGAATTTTCCCACAATAAGTATAAAACCATTGAATTCAAAATGCCACAGATATCAATGACTTAACAGCATTCCTTCAGCAACCTACATGAGTTCAATTATTGGGACTTTTTTTCTGTGTTTTGCTTTAAAAAAGAAAAGAATTTGAAGGTATATAAAGCATTATAAAAAAGCCAACCCGCCCCTGAAGAGATATGTTCTTCTAGGCTGGAAGTTTCCACAATGGATCAGTTTGGACTTGTTTTTATGCTGAGAAGCATCTGGTAATGCTCTGAGATGGATTGTGGGTGCCTAAATGTAATGAAGAACTGTGTAATAGGAAACTTTTTTTTTTTTTTTTTAAACCCCTTAAGTCTCCCTTCACAGGAGTACTCAGTCAGTGGAAGTACACATTCATTCCTATGGAGGCTGCAGATCTGGAAGTCTTTATAGGACAAGTAAATTTAAGTAACTGAAAATGTCCCTATATAAGGCAACTCAAGACTACTTATGCTTTGTTATCAGTGAAGGGCATCTTGTAAGGCTATCCTTCTGCTACTCTACTGCTATTGTTTTGCTGAAAGATTTATTAAAACAAAATTGAACCTGAAGAATCTCTAAAATCTGTGAGACTACAGAGACTGCTCCATTTCCACAAGTGCTCTGAGAGGCTTCTGGAAAAATTGAGCTAAAAGCTTAAATCACCCAGAGCTAGTCTGAATTAATTTGTTAACCTGTTTAATTAAATTAAGCTGCTTTTGTGCCCATAGTTAAACAATGAGCAACAGGGAAATGTTTCTCTTCTCTTCTGCCTACAGCATGATTAAAGGAAATTTCAGACCAGGCAGAGGCATAAGTTTCTTGACAGCTTTCCCTTCCTCATCCCTCCTCCATCCCGTCCCTCCTTCTTGAAGCACAACAGGCCACCAGGTCAGAGCAATTTATTCTTTTGCTACAGGAGCCTCACTGAGCTGGTCCCATGTGAGAATGTGAAGATAATAGGAAAAAGAACAATAAAAATGAATCTCCTTCTTATAGTCCACTAGGGGGAAGTTTGCGCTTGGAGATGCTTCCCCAGCCTTCTCTTAATCTTTGCTCCTACTATGGTGCATAAAGCTCTGAAAAACAAATAGATCTATGTGTAAATTGGAACCAAAGAAGCCTGACTCTCTAAGGACAGAAAAGCCTAAATTTGGAATACTATCAATTGCTTGATAGATAAAGGAAAAATGCACATTCATTAAGACTGAAAGCAAAGGCATGGAATTGCATAGAAAACAGGAAAGGAATTAATTCTTTAGTGAACAAGTGTTTCTGAACTAGCTGAAGCAGTTTCTGGAGCAGTTCTTTTCTTGTTCACTATAATCATAACACATTTTTATTTTCAGCAGATGTTGTTTAGTTGTTCCAAATCTCACTATTTTGAAAATCAAGGAAAAACAGCAACCTGGCTTCCAAAACTCTTAGACAAGTCTCAATGTCATGATATTTGTGATTATTTAGCTTTGGTTTTCCACTTTTGAATCACAGCCTACAATCAGCTCAATATTTAAAGAATTCCTCTGCAAAGGCAGACTGCAGATTTTCTTATGGTATTTAATTTTAATGAAAGCCAATGTTCTCAGTGCAATTTATTGATTCCAGTAGTTGAGCCTTTTGGGGAAACATCCAAATCATAAAACTTATGCAAGTTATCATTAAAGCTGAAAAGAATGTTTATAGTTTTTTTTAAATACTTAGATTTATAAATGCTTCCACAAAGAAAGAGCAAGTACAAGGTAACACCATCAAAGTTTTAACAGCATCATAATCAAATCACAAGTGCCAGACTGAACTGAATACAAAGACTGTCTATCCCAAAAGCTGGAGAACATTGGCTATTGTGTTTATATCACTTATTAGAGAAAACTGATCCTTGAAACTGCTTCCAAAACACCTGCATTTGCATACGAAATTAAGGCTTCTTTCAAAGTAACTTGAACATGCTTGAAAATATCCCTCCTATATGAGTTCTCTAAGCTGTTACACTTTCTTTTTAAAGTTATGCCTCATAAAGCTAGTATATTAATTACCGTGAATCCAACTGTTTCGAATGGGGAAAGGAAAATGCTATTGCCACTTCAAAAGATTAAAAAAATCTCCTTGCAAGCCCTATATATTGCTAAATGCCCAGTCACTATTGCAGGCAGCCAGTTGGTAAAAATGGCCTGCCTGACAAGGACCCCCAGCTGCAAACCTCTCTAATCCAGAATTAATGTTAAGAGCCTTTATTGCTGAAATCAAGGTGTTTTTTTTTCTTCTAGAACCATATCTTTTTCCCCATCACAAGGTGTGACAAAAGATATTCCAATTAAAAAGATACGCAGCCTCTTCTCCCTTTCTTTCATAACATAGCAACATAAACACAGTGGTATCTTTTTGCTGAAAGATGATAAAATGTACATAATAAATACGTCTTTAGGCTGGGCAAAATGGTCTTTGAATTTAGCATATCCTACAGCTTTCCTAAACATTAGCGACATTACCAACCTCTGTCAAGAGATGGCCAAACTAATTTTTCAGGGGTCAAAGATCATGTCTGAGATGTATGGGTAAATTTATAACAAAGTTTGTGAACGCTTGACAAACCACTCCTATTAGTACCCACTAATCACTCTTTGCTGAATGTAAATTGAACAACGTTGCTACATTTCCAACAGCCTTTGAGCCAACTGCCAGTATTTTATCCAACAGACTACACAGACACCAGCTTTTTAAAATGTAAAAGATGCTAAGTGATAAATTAGCCACCAGAGGGAGCATGTCCAGCTTCATAAAAATAATCCAACCCAACAAAGACTGACCAAAAGAAATACACTTGAACATTAACATATTTTAATGCAGACAGCTGCAGGGTTCAAAGTGCAATCCAGGTTTCACTCTGACCTTTGTATACATAATCTAAGGTGTGCATGGGAAATCTGATTTAATTTCCTTTTTTCTTGTCTGTGAAAGCAGAAAGATAGCACATTGCATCACGTGTTTATCTGTTACTAACGTACCTCTTAAAATCCTTAGAAGCAGCACTACGATGAATGGTGGTCATGTATCAAAAACCTATAAACAACCGAGATTGCCGTGGCAACACCTTGGCTCCCCAATTAACATAAATCCTGGGTAAAATCCTGACAAATCTGAAAAGGGGAGAAGGACATGCAAAGGTAGAGAAGAGCATCCTCTTTGCCAAGAGACATCTCAAGACAGCTGTGCACAAAAAGCAACTGGAATGATTACTACACATGCCCATCCTGCTGGTGAAGCGAAGCAGTTTAATCTCCGCTGAAGGCATTATTGGCTGACGGTTATGACATTACAACATAAATGTTAAATGCTGCAATTACATTTACGCTGTTTATAAGTCTTGTGTATTGCTTTAGTTTTCTGTTCTAATTCTCCTATCTGGAGCTTCATTTCATTTTTACAGACAAGGCTATCAGTTACATTTTCACAAATGTTTCAGCCATTCAAGCTCTTCTCTAGAAAAGTCCTATACCAAATAGCAATTATGAGTTTATTGTTGTTCTCTCTGCCTTCCAAGAAAACCCCATATGTACTAGAGAGTAATTCCAAGAGGGGGTTTCTGGGTTTGCTGCTATAACCAAACACAAGCTTGATCATTTGCTTTCCAGAATTTTTGGTTATAAGAGGTTACACAAATTCCTTTAATAGTACTAACAGTTATGCATGCTGCCTGAGGACAGCATGATAGATGTCCTAAAGAACAGAAACCAACGAGGCTAAAAATTCTATAGGAAATTGGAAGGTACCTGCACATAAGCTGAAGAGAACATAACGGTATGGGGCAATATGTAAAAAGCTTATTAATACAAGGTTTCTCCAGTCAATGAATAAATTAGAAGGCACAGACCAATATAAGTTAAGTTTCTGTCAAGAACGACAGGAAGATAGTAAAAAATAATCTGTTACCTGTAATAAAAAGATAAGCAATAGAGATACAGAGTGTGAAAGCTCTCAGATCAAAGATTTATCCTGGGTAACAGCAATAAAACTAGCTGCTGCAATTTAATTATGAAAGGGAAACATCTTGGACAACAAATTTACAGTGAGGTTCCAGCACACAAATTAGGATACAGTACTTTGTATCTTATAGAATTATCCCTACTCATCGTAAATCAACAGAAGATGAAGCTCATGCAAGGCCCAGCAAAGCTGAACAGAAAGCTACCACTGCCTTCCTGAGGTTACAAAGCAAGTTCTTAACTCAGAAACTTTCCTTTAGAGGAAAAGGAACAGCTGCACTTTTTTCCTCCTACTGTATTCTCAGGTGATAAAGAAGTGCACATGAGAGAAATGCTGGCTTCTTCCCTTTTTGAAAAGCCAGGTTAAAGAAAATAACTATGACATAAAACGCAAGGACACCTTAAAAATCTACAAACTATGCTGGAAGCTGCATGGGGTGGGATTCTTTTAGGATTTAGAAACAGTGTTTCGTTTTCTGAAGCCTTCACTCTAACCCTTAGGTTTTTATTCCATCAAAGGTATAATTAAGAAGTGTTGGATTTCAGAATTCTGCATAAAAATTTGGATTCACATTTACTCCTTTTGGACTTCTTCATAGGGGTTCTCAGGGACTGTAAAATATAGATACGTGTGTTGAAGGAAATCTAAGGCTTTCTGGAAAACTTTTAAGAATGCAAAAGCCTAATGCTGCTCCCTGTTGACTTTAAGGAAAAATTCCATTAACTTCCTTTGTGTCTTTGAAATCAGACCTAAAATGAAGAATAATTTATTCATTTATTACTGCTGATTTCCAGCAACTTAAAGCCAATCAAAAAGAGAAAAAACATCCATACTTATAAATAAAACCCTACCAAAGGAAAGCATTGATGGAAAAGGGCTAACAAATCCTAGCTTAATAAAGTAGATATTTATTAAATTTTGCAACCTTGCCTTGCACATAACCCAGCCTGACCAGAGCTTAAGTACTTCATGAAATCTGACTGGATTTGAGCATGTGCTTAAGCAACATGCTGACACGGGCCTTGGGGATGTCTAAACAGGATTCATTGTGGAACAATACATTTATTTAGCATCTGCTGAAGAAGGATTTCAGTCTGTCATGGAACACACTGTATTATGATACAGGAGAGGCTTTGGATGGCATGTTGGTTGCTTTCCTCGCATTCAGATCCTTGCTGGATGAAACTTATTAAGTTTTAACATTAAACAGTTCCCTAATCCAGTTTAAAGCGATGCAGTGTGAGCAGACAGCAAGCCAGTGACTTAAGCACCCAGTGAGGTGGGGCAAGGGAAGCAGAGCGGCTGTGCAGGATTTAACTGCACTGCAACAGATTCATTTTTAGCTACTTTTTATATTCTATAATTATCCCTTACACTGTCATTCTAATTAGCCAGATAGATGTCCTCTGCTGACAAGCACCTATAATCATACAGCTTAATTAAAACATAACTGAAATACCTGTGGTGATAAAAATACCGCTAGGACAAAAAAAAGCCTTGAATATAAAGGAAACTCACTTTACATTTGCTACTAGATCCTACAGCTTCCTTCTTGCACCCTCACAGCAGAGTTTGTCTTGGTGCTCTGCAAGTTAAGCATATATTTGTGCTCAGTCACCAGAAGGAATTTGGAATAATACTGCTATTCTCTTATTAGAAAATAAAACCTGGTTCCAAACCTTACTCACATTTTATTTAGTCACATACATTTGTGCAAAATCAGTCAACAACTGGTGAAACCGAGCAATTCAGAGCAGTAGTATTTTAGAGATGCTTTGCACAAGTTACATACTGACCATCCAGGGAGGACGACTGTGGAGAAACTGGCCTGAGGCTGTCCAAAGTATTCAGACTGATAAACATCTTTACACCATAGCTGGCCTTTCAGCAAACAGGCTATAGACTAAGAGCAGTTAACACCCTTCAGGATAAAATAATAAATACTAAAACACAAAAGCAACCTTTGTATCTTCCTAAAGTGGCATCATCTTGCCAAGGTAGCTGGGACTACTGTGAAAGAGAAGTGGTGTGCTATCTGTGAACACACAGAGGTGATGCTTCCCCTCAGCCCTGGCGAGGGCACAGCAGGAGTGTGGTGTCCAGCTCTGTGTTCCCCACATACTGGAGCAAGTACCGCAAAGGGCCAAAAGACAGCTAAGGGACGGAACATCTCGCGTGTGAGGAGAGGCTGAGACAGCTGGGACTGTTCAGCCTGGAGAAACCTCAAGGGTGATCTTATCAATATGTATAGATGAAGGGCTGCGAGGGGACTGAGATGATGAAGGCAGACACTTCTCAGTGGTGCCTGGTGAAAGGACAAGGGACAATTGGCACAAATTGAAATACAGGAAATTCCATTTAAACATAAGAAAAAAACCCCTTCTTTATTGTGAGGGTGGTAGCGCACACAGTGTAGTCTCAGCAGTCTCTCTTCCATGGTAGCTAATCAAAGCTAGTTGTCTACACTGCACAGCATTTATCCCTTCAAAATTATATAATGGTTCCTTTAAACTCTACATTGCTCTCTCTTTCCTTGTGACTTTATTTTTCTTTTCTCTGTGTCCAGGCAGGTCTTATTCCTGACACTTTCTCCATAATGTCTCATTCCGAAAATCTTATTAGCAATTCAGATAATATAGGAGAACGTAGCTGCTCTAAGTCATCATTTTTACCAGTTGATGGTGTTTTCTATGTATCCTGAAGATGCATCTTAAAGTTACAGAACACAGTCAAAACTTACTATAAATTTGAGAAAAGAGAAAGGTAGACTTTCCAGAAATTAGTGCAGTATACTTTTGATGGAACAAGCTAAATTGCATAAATTTTCAAAGTGCCTTTTACCTCTCCACTATTGTATACATCTGTTAAACTGAAAGGATCACATGCGGTGCCTGTTCTACTTGAATTATTCAAATTCAGGATTGAATTATAAACCCCCTGAAAATCAGGAGTCATTTAATATACTAGCAGGAACATTGCAGGTTAAATTTATGAATATGTATCCTTATAATTTGTTTCATTGCACACGTAGGCGTGCACAGATTTTAAGCACTATAATAAGACATTAGGAATTTAAATGAAATATTAATTAGAAAGAAATTACTGAGTTTAGCAGCAGAGAGTTCCAGACAACAATTTGCTTAAGATTTGTTTCTAAGCCACAAGAGAAAAGGAGACTCATAGTGCCATCTGTTGGTCATTTTAAAATGGACATCATTTAACGGAGGTTTATCGTCTAAAGTAATAGCTGTTATGCTTAATGTAACACCAGCGAGGTTAACCACCTGACTAGTCTTAATAGTGACCCACGCTGTACTCGCTTCACAGTAGTGTGTGTGGAGCACAACACCCCAATGCAGAGCCGGGGGGTTGAAGTACTGCTCAAACACGCGCAGTTGACCTTAAGAGACTTTTAATTGGATTATTTTTTTTTATCAATGCATCATGTATGGTACATACCAGAAGACAGTTTTTCAGAGTGGGCTTCGTTATTGTTTTACTGTGAAGCAGAAGGGCACTTGAAGCAAATCCTCCGATCTTCCCTGCTAACTGCACGCAGGTTCAGACAGTTGAGCAGTGCGCAAGAACTAGATTGCTGTTGGCGATGTGCTCCAGGTGCACACATAGCACGCTCCAGTGGCTAATGGGGCAAAAAAAAGTCTGAACTAATGAGCAGTTTGTACAACCGTGAAGTCCTCCAGCACATTCCCAGCTTGCTTGATGCAACAGACTGCTCTCAAACTATCGAGAGCTCATATGACATCCCAAAGTACTTCTTACTCTATGTAAAAAGTCAGATGGCACCTAGGTCATTACAGCTGGCCTCTGGTGGGCCATGGTAACACATACAGAAATGTTTGTGTTTGAGCTGTTTGCTTCACACACCATTTTCCTGTCTTTCTCTTCACATGTCCTATTACCTCCTGTGTCCCCTCTCTGTTCATTTCCACATACATTATGAATCATGTTGGCTCTTGCAGGAAATAAAGTTTTCTTTTCCTTTGAACAGTTTTGCTGACCAGTTTCTCCCAATCATATTTTGGCCTTTGCTCTCTACCAAGCAGGTATTTTCTTTCTAATGAAGTAGTGGGGATTTTGGGTAATGGAATAGGCTGTCATGAGGCTGGTAGGGCACATTCACTTTCCAAATAGGTGTTTTTAATCTTTGCATGAGAGAATGGTGTGAAAAGCTTGGCCAGTAAAAGAACATTCACAATCAGCCATCCATACAGGCTGTTGGCACATTGTCATAGACATCATGTCTCACAGACAGGCAACCACAATCTGATTGCATTTCAGAATGACATATAAAAAAGGCCATTTAATTGGCCATAAGACTATAAGTCACTCTCTATGCACAGACTCATAAACCCAGGGGGCCAGAAGGTGTGTGCCATCTCTGACAACTCTCCAAGCACCCAAATAATGCAAGTCACCCTGTCCCTAATTGAAATGAAGATGCAGAAGGCCCTTTTCAGTCCAAAGACTAAACCACCACCATTAGAGAATTTTCATATCTTCCTGAGATACCCATGACCTTGCTTTATTGGTGTACCGTGGCCTGCAGGACAATCTCACATGGTAGCCCTTGATGCTTACCTCATCCTAGGTGCCCTGAGCTAGCCATAAAACAGAACTGTGGACGATTTCAGAAAATCCTACACAACTCAGGAAACCATGAGGAGTAAAGGTCTAGTCTGCACTTCCCCCATACGCTATTTGAACACAATGGACTTGTGCATGCCTTCGGAGATTTTGATCAGACCTCTCCCACAATGCTCTTGCCCACCACAAACTGGTTAGCTGCTGACAGCTGGGAGTGGTGGCTCACAACACACCATAGGACCAGTCTTTCAAAAACGGATTCCTGAAATTTCATCTGATGATGCTCCAGCTCCAGTGCCAGCTCACAGGAGACAGCATTGACCATGCCCTTCTGACATAAAGTTCTGCACGCGCTGCTATTTACCCCACATCCTCGGGACTAAGTACATTGCCTGGGCCCACAGCTTCCTGCCAGCTGAGGACATAGTAGTCTCTTGACAAGGACTTCCAGACTGTCAGTGTCCATCAGACAACAGGACATCTAGGATGGAGAGAACCATTTCTTGGGGCGGGGGGGTGTCTTCCCAGAATAGCTGCAAAGCCTCAGAAGGAAGAAACTTTTCTCCAGACAGCACATCTGTTTGCCCAGTGACAAGACTCAGCATCGGAAGGTGGTTGGGTAGTAGGCACCACAGTGCCATTTGTAAAGATGCAGGGATAGAAGTACAGCAAGAACACAAGGAGGAATGGAAATAAAACATGATTTGCATGGGCGTACAACCCACATGCACATACAGACTTACAGGCAAACGTTTCTCTGTGAATCCTCACATAGGAATTAAAAGATTAAATAGCTAATGAATATGCTGGCAGCAAGTAGGAGCAGTAATAGGCTTAGACAGGATGCTGGGCAACAGCATGATATGAAGACAGAGTGAGGTTCTTTTGTAGATTTAATGTCAAGGACATCACTTTTGAAATACATTTATATATTTAGATTTACATTTGTTTCACAGCTAATTTTTGCAGCTAAGCCGTTGACTAAGGGGGTAGTAGGGGAACGAAACAGACATTAACAGATTATTAATTTCATGTCCACTCACAAAAAAAGCAGATTTCTGCTTTAGAACAATAATGTTTCAGTGACTTAGCAGGCTTGTCTATACATAATGGAGTCCTTGCAGGGAGAGGGGGAGGAAAACACTGTATAAAACTTTCCCTTCACTGCATATGTTTTGAGTTGAGAATTAAAAACACTGTCATATCTCTGGATTATTTACTCCATATGTATATGGTGTCTTGCACATGAAACAGCCAATGTACTCTATTGTGACAAAGTATTTACTCCAGACAGTGCAAGAGAGTACAGCAGCATGTTACACTCAATAACAGCTTTTGGTCAGATCATCAAAGGACATAAATGACTGTAAAAATATTTTTACAGTTTCACCAAATTCAGTTTGCTCTCAATAAGGATTTGACCTTTTATGTTTGCCATAGCAAAGACATGCTCTGTTACTAAACATTTTTTTCTTTTTTTAACTTATTTAAATAAGGACTAGCGTAACAGGGGGCGGAGGGAAGAAGCTTTAGGCAATTGACTTTTCCAAAGTGTTTGCAGAGATAATTGGAAAATGTATTGAAAATGCTGCCAATCACCTTAATAGATGCAAAAATCTCATATACTTCCAGAGAGATGGAGATGCTCCTGAGGGACACCAGGAGACAGCTTCACTGCATTTGCTAAGAAGTTTCCATTGGAAAAAATTTCAGGCTACATCATAATTTCATTAAACTCCATTAGAGTCCATGTCTGCTCCCAGTCATTCTACTATATCTGCTAATTATTACAGAACAAACCTTTTTTCTTCTATTACACAGGAAAACATTAAAACATAAACACACACCCCCTCTGAATGAAAGCACTTTAAGAATTTTGTAGTGTGAAAACTTCCCTGAGGTTGAGAAAACCAACGACAGCAGTCAAAAAAATCAGTAGTAAAAGAGATGCCTGTATTATTTCACTATTTCTTTACAAATTTTCTCTCAGATTGTGGTGTAAGACTGTTTCAAGTC
Source organism: Haliaeetus albicilla (assembly GCF_947461875.1). Lineage (NCBI taxonomy): Eukaryota > Metazoa > Chordata > Aves > Accipitriformes > Accipitridae > Haliaeetus > Haliaeetus albicilla. The sequence goes on from NC_091488.1 coordinate 30,683,157, forward strand.
TTTGTTCAATATTCACTTTTCCAGCGTCTACAGGACATTTTGTCACCAACTACAGAAACACTCTATCTTTTCTTGCATCTCTGCACATACTGAAATCAGGGACATGAGAGTGAAATGATGTTATAGATATTATCACAGTATTTTGTATTAAGAATCCTGTAGGTTTTGAAGAGGCATTTTTTTCCTTTTAAACTTCACACATACAAAAAATTTTGAATTAAAAAAAAATCTGTTACACACCTACATAAAATGGTCAAGCAATTGATCTTTTACAGATTCACTGCTTTTGCCACACAATTTGCCTTCACTTACCATTTGGAATTCACCAGATGATATATTTGGATTAGTCTTCTCTGGCTAAGTACTAAAGAAAAGGAATAAACATCACAAAGAAACAGATCTTCCACCATTACTGGTATGTTTTCCAAAACAAATATTATAGAAAACAGGGAAGGAAATGGACAATTTGCTGATTGCATCCAGCTCAAACAGTGGGAGCTGAATCTAGTAAAATGGCAATGTAGAAACTTGCATGGAATAACTGTTAATTTTCAGAAGAGCAAGTGGCTCACTAGATACATAGCACAGTCCCGACTTAAAAGATAGTTTTCTCTAAGCCCTACTGACAGTTAGCCCAAGCTGCATTCATCACTAAAAGCAAGGCATGGCACAGACTGCTCTTTATTCAGCTTCTGTAATCCTGTCTCAAGCCTTTGGTGCACATAAGAAGAGAAGCGCATTTATATGCCAAACTGACATGTTGTACAGTAAAACATTGTACTGAGATGTCATTCTTCATACAAAAAAAAAAAAAAAAAGAAACACAAGATTCACTACTGCCATCCTCAGTGAACTAGAAAAGCAATCGCAACAGCGGGTGGCTAACTATTTTGACTTAGCTGTTATCTAATAAACTCACATAAAACCCATTTTGCATACCTAAATCTTCATTACAATGGCACTGAGTAAAATTGCAGACCAAAACAGGGCTCCAGTGTTTGACAGCTGAAAACGCCTGGCCAGAGAAGTTATCAAGGATCACACAAAACTGTGGCAAATAACAGGCTATGTATTTGCTTTCTGACAATAGCACACAAAACAACTGCAGGCTAACACGTTTTTGAGCTCAGACAGAAGCTGCTTGGCTACAAATGAACAAAACAGCAAATGCACACATATATAAAAAGAGACCCATAGAATGTGATCCTCCCTCTCCAATAGCAGTTTGAATGCCACCAGCTTAGTTTAAATTTTAATTAGATTTTACTGTAACAAATATCATAGATTGTGCATGCATACATGAGTACTGCTGCCAAGACTGCCAATAAAATATTACGTCTCTTCACAATTTAGATAATCACAAATCTGCCCTTTTCTTTCAGCCAAAACCCCATTCTTAAAATTCAGAATGATAGGTTGTTTTAGGTTGATGAAATATCCAAGATAATTACAGAAACAGCTTGTTTCTCTCACAGATGCAAAAAATGATACAATGATTGTCCCTTAACCACAAAATCCTGTTTATTATTTCTTAGGACATTTGCACAAAATCTGGAATGGAGCTTTATGATGCTACTTTTTCGACCATGCCATTATATCCTCTTTCATGCAGTGCTTTGAAACATATACATATTAGACACTTTTGTGCTCTACATAGAATATTTACGGAAGATTTTAACTGCAAGTCATAAATGAATTAATAATGGTAGACTGTAACACCAAGAGCCAAAAAACAGCCCCCACAAAATACTATCTTCTCAAAGAAGTTAATGACACCCCTTTATACAAGACAGCAGCCTATCTGAGATTACATTTTTATCCTGAAAAAGATTGTTTAGAATATGAATACCTAGGGGGGGGGGGGTTATACATTCAGCTTCCTCAATGTGATGATACACTCTGTACAAGATATCTGAACAAGAGAAAGTTAATTTGGATGTGTTACCCAGTCATAAAACCGGACCTCACGCCTTCCTTTATGTCAAGGAGAAACTTTGTTTCAGATTCATGTATCTGCCTTGAAATAGTTTTGTTTTGCAAAATTTTAAAGTTCTCATTCTTTGAATGCTGTACAGATCCTTTATATAAGGGCAATGCTTTCCAGATAATATCGGCTACTTCTATGTCTCTACTTCAAAGTACACATTTTTGTTGTCCACTAAATGCTAAAGTGATATACTCTTCTTTCAGATAATTGTTTAAGAAAATTTACATATAGTTGCAAGCTGTCATATAATAATTATTTGATGCAGCTTATATCAACATCAAGGATATTTTGTATGCTAATGAGAAGAGGGGTTTTGGTAATATAATCAGTTGTAAATGGAAGATGACATCGCAATAAAAACACTGATTAACTGATTACATTTAGAACTATTTAAGTTTAAAGACTAATATTTATTCAAATACAAAATGTTTGTTTTATTTTATTGAATGAATATAGCAAAAGAGGAATTGGTATTTGTTTGTGGGTGGTTTGTTGTGGTTTTTTGTTGTTGTTGTTCATCATATTAAAACTTCTCTAGAGCTGAGTTAATGTCTCAGGTGATGTAAAACTCTAAAGATGTTCTTACATCTTCCTGACCAAAAGACAAAAGCGAAGGAACTAGAAAGTTGAAGAGTTGTGAACTTCCTACATGTTCTTGGGCTGGAGCCACCAGTAAAATCATCCTATGACACCTTTGATCCAAAGGAAAGATGACAGTGGTACTTGAACTGAAGCAGTATTGGAAAAAACAGTCTTTCACCTTTTAAGAGATCTTGAATGAGAAGAATATATTTGCATCTGAACATGGACATTTCTGCAATATGACTAATAATTCAGGGGCAATCGTGAGATGGGGTTTCTAAAAGCATAAGATATTTATTTATTTATCAGCAATTTCTATTTATTTTAAGCAAATTGAAGGTCTGTTAAAACTTAAAATGCTAGGACATTGTCCTGGCACAGACCAGACTGATCAGGCTGTATTTCCTGAGAGAGAGATGTGAATTGACCTTGTTAAAAGGCAAAAAAATAGTGAAATTTGATTTAAATGCAAGTGTGTTAATACTAGTTGGTTAGTTGTTTCAGTATGAGACTCCAAGGAGCTGTTTTTAAACAACAAAGTTTATATACCTTTGTTAGGTTTGCAGGCTGTAATTAAGATCACTACCTTTTCCCATTGATGCACTCTATTACAGAGAGAAGTGGTTTCACTAACACGGAAATAGAAATTCCTTTGCCAACTCATAAGCTGATTTAGTTACCCTTAATATATTGTTACAGAATAGAGTACAGCTTGGTCTTATTTTACTTTAGTGAGACTATTCCTTCAGATACACACTTTTTGCACTAATATGAACAGGAACATTTTAGCATTTGTCAGCTATGCTTTGCTGAGATAATAACTTTTATAACCACACTTGGGACTGATAGATACCTACACAGATCTGCTTTTCTTTAGTGGGATGGAAAACACTAAGAATTACCCAGTAAAAACCTTTGAAGCATTAACTGGATAAAAATAGATGACCATGAGCAAGTGAGAATAAGCAGATAAGAATATAATAAAACTCAAATGTCATACAAATAGTTTTTGTGACTATATTTAGCAAAAGAGTGCCAAGAATCCTCCATTTTTTTTCCTCAAGAGTTCCCATTATTCTTGTCCCAATGTTAATGTCATTTTAGGGGTACTGATAACTTTGATGTGAAACCCTAGATACAAAAATCCAAGTTCAAAAATTTGTGAGATTCGCTATTTTGCAACTAGCTGTATATCTTCAAGACAAATTAAATTTAGGATGTTTTTCATTTACAGAAGAGTTTTTAAAAATAACATATTCACAAAACAAGGCCTCACAATTTTCCAGATGTACTCATTTATAGAGGATTCGCCAAGTAACCAGAGGACAAGGTTCTCTTCCAGCTTCCACCAATCTAAATTAGGACAACTGAAATTAAACTGAATGATGGCATTGTAACAATGGTATAAATGACAAAAGGGTGTTAATTTTATTGCCTAAAGCTTTCAGAAAACTGTAGACAATACAAGAAAAACAGAATGTGTGAAAAGCCTTGCATAATACTTCATCCTCCCACCAGCCAAGGGTGCAATCTTAGCAGTGCTCTGAGGAGTGAGCTGTGCATCATCTATTATTTCAGCACTTTAGAAAATCCATACATCTTGAAACATGCAATATCTCAGATGCTAGTGATTAAAACAGATAACTGTTTTGTCCAGATCTCTGCAGGCATTAAAATGTGTATTTGTCTAGGAAGGCTAACTCTAGGCAAATAACTCTCAAGCTGGGTGAAGGTCGCACAAGGGTTAAGAAAAAGTTTAACAGCCATGTTATATTGGAGTAATCATTGTAATGCCAGTGCTCTGGGCAATGACAATCTGTTAGTTCTTTTCTAAACCCAGTACAAGCATTTGTAATGCAAATGTTAGTGCACTGAATATATCGCACTGTTCCTACACTCATTCATACCAGGGAGGGGAAGAATCATGTGGCCCCATCCTCCCTCTGCAGGAGATTGCTCCCTTTAGCTCTTGTTTACTTCCCTGTGTTTTCTCTAATCTAGCTTTAAATGTCATTAAGCACAGAGATGGCTGTTCAGGACTGGTTATAGTATTTTTTAGCCTTGTCTCTCCTTCCCAGCATAGAGTAGATTGATGTATACAGTGAATAAGCACAGTTCCCCTTTCAAGTGATTTTTAATGTGGTTTTGTTGAGCTGCATTGGTGGTACCCTGAGTTTAGCGCTCTATAAACAATTTGCCTTTTAGAAAGTGGGAACAGGAAAAATGGCCAAGTGTTTTGAAAGATTTATGGCTGGATTTCCTTTAAATCTGTACACTTGGTAAAGTACTTAGAAAAACTGGGAAACTGATGCTCCAACTGAGAAAGGTTCAAGGTTAAAGAATGGCATGAAGGAAAATGATTCCTGTTTGATGTTGTCATTCAGTTAGCCACAGAAAATATACAGATAAATAATAAGCATAGAGCGTTTTGTGTGTATCACCACCCTATAGCACTAGCTTGCAACCATTTTTTGTTTGGAAGCCACCTTAAGAATTTTACCATGGAAGTGTGGAATACCTGCAAAACCAATTTAAGCCCACTGCAGAGCTTCTTTTTCTGACTGACTTTTCATGGACCTGCTAGAAACAGGCCTTAAGTTTGTTGAGGGCTCTGTAGAACAAATTGGAAAGTTACATACACATATCTAGGTTTTTTCTGACAAAATCCCTCCAGTGACAGCTCACCATGCAAGTGAACAGAAAGATTGTTTCCAGCTTCCCATTGCCCTTGATTAAAATAAACAAACCAACCTGCCAGGAATAGAAGAAGTTAATCTGGTTACTTATCTTGGAAGAAATTAGCAGAAAGTAGTGTATGACAAAGTACATTAGTCACATTCAACAGTTTAAGCAAGATCTGACAGGCAAACCCACAAACTGAAAACCAAATTTTCAACTTTTTTTTTCTTCCCTTCAAATGTATGTGAAAACTAGGAACCCACCAAATGTTCAAGGAGACAGCCAAGTTCTGCCAAGGTAGACACCTCTGTCAGAGCAGTAGGTATGAAATGGAATTTCAGGGTTTTTTTGCACGACTGCTAAGATACAGTAGAATTCATGGCTTCTCACCTCTAGATCTACAGAGACAAGAACGTAGTGATAATCGATGTGACTTAAGAATTACACTGGAGCAGCTGCCATGACACGCATGCTAGCTGAAGGACACACAGGAAGAAGATGGTAAATGGTCTGCACAGAGGGTGAACAGATGTAATTAAAGCAGCAAATAGTGCCTGTTTTCTCCTCAAAACAGGAATAAGCATATATGTACCATTAGACTATAGGACTGAACAGCTATTTGTGTTGATACAGTTAAATGAACAACTTGAACACAGGCAAGTCTTGTGTGACTGAACATTACCTGTCCCCCCAATAGACTCATGCCCCTAAATGAAGCTGCTTATTTTGAAAATCCAACACTTCATGTGAAGGGCTTCGATGATTAAACAAAGCACTATTTTTCAAATTCTCTCATTTACAATTAATGACCCACAGAAACCTTCTTGGTTTTGTTCAAAATGACCCCCAAGCATGCAAGTAACTAAGAATTGGTACCCTTCACATACCGGGCTATATATCCTGAAAATAAAATGAAAATAGTGAACTGCCATTCCTGAACATGGCTCAGGGCAGGACATTTAACTTTGTACTTTGTAGAGTAAAATAGTTGAACTAGTCAAAAACTACCTCAGAGGAGAAGACATTTTAGGATTGATAGCATATGGCAACTTCCCTTATTATATTCCTAATTGTATCAAACAATTCCATTTTGAATGGAAACAAAATTATTAATACTTAAAAACAACAAGATTCATATTTCTTCCTCAAAGTAATTATTTAAAGACATTACCATTATTTCTTGGGGGGGGGGGGGAATATACAATTCTAATTAGCATATCAATGAAATCAGAAGGGAAGTCCTATTGAAGGACTAACTCTCCTTAATGCCCTTATTCTCCCTTCATTATGCCATTGATGTCCCATGACAACAACATTAATGTGACATGGATGAGTTATGACCCACTGTTTCTTGCACAACTCTCAAGAAGCCCAAGGCAGGGTTTTCTACTTTGGGTATTGGGGCCAGAAATACCATGCATAAAACCAGTGTAGTAGAAGGACCAATTAAGCTACAGGTTGTTTTGCTGTAAGCAGTTAACCAGCTGTGCCTAATAAATTATTTGATTATACAACATCCTATAGTTTTGACATCGATTATAACCATGCACAAAACTAACATTCAATGACTTAGTATATTTGCTTCTGTGATTATAACATTAATTCCTCCTGGCACTCATTAGTGCACCCTGGCAATCCAGCACTATTGGGTTTTCCATACAAATGGTCTGCATGCTCACAGCACCTCAGAAACATGGACTAATAAAATACAACAATCCTGACAAAGAAGAGGGAAATGATTGCTATTCCTATTCGCTGATGACAAACAGACCTGTGCGAGGCCACTCGCACACAAAGCAGAAATAAGTAAGAGAGTGAAACTGAGGCATGTGAACAGCATATGTGTATATGTATACAATGGGCATACACACATGTAAGTACACATACACAAAACACAATTCAGTGGAGATATCCAAGAAATTCCTGAACTAGAAGTCTGAAAGAGATATTTTTTTTTTTAATAGGTAGAATAACATGCTCATGTACACACTCTGTTTCTGGCACTTGCACTACTTTACTCAGTGGCTTTCCATCATCTCTATATGCACTGCTTCATGCTTGGGAGCTGTAGCTATGGACATCACATTTCCCAGTCCCACACTGACTCTGTACTACCCTGCCTTCTCACAAACAGGGAATTTGCTCTGATAAAAAAAAGACAGATTACAAGGTCTTGCACAAACTTGAATTTAAAAAAATCAGTGTGAAACAGGCTTCACTACCTCTGCAATTCTGAACAGCTGCCCTCTCCAACTACGTCCATTTCCTAAGAAAATACTGGCATGAGGCCTCTTCATAGAGGAGAGCCAGCTTTCCATGTGACCACAAAGAACTGTGGATGGCTGTAATTGTTCTCTAGCTAGAAGTTTCTGTCCTCCAGTGAGGACCCAGAAACTGTCAAAATGACTCGGAGGACCATCACACATCGCATGTAACAAAGCAGTGAATTAAGCACATCTCAAAAAAATTCAGACAGCAATTCATAAACTATTAAATGCAAGATTATGAATAACAAATGGATGAATGTAAATTCAGTTCTTCATGGATAATGCATGTACAAAAATGCTAATTTTTCAGGCTAAATTATTCACAACAAATGAGTCAATCAGCTCTATTCCCTCACAGGCCACTATTTCCAGGAGCTGTTTGTAAGCGAGACAACATTGTTGTGCTTGTATCATCTATTTCTGTGCAAGAGGCAAGCGCTTGATAATCCTCTCTCTATTCCTTTATTGAGGCATTCTGTGAACAAGAATGACAACAATGAACACAAGAACCAGCTGTAATTGATACTGCAGTGAGAGCTAAATTGCAAATTGGTGGATTTGGCTAACATTACAAATTTCAGGAGTTCTGATCAGGCACTTAATAACAAAATACCTCATTTATTAGGTGAGGTAGTCAGCAGAACTCTGAACAAAACAGCCTGTTTCAGAATTCTGTCACCATCATGTAAAATACTTGCTGTACAGGGACTATTCCTAAAACCAAAATATCCATAATTCCCAGGAGCAGTTACAATCGGAAACCCCTATTGAAAAAAAAGGCACATAACAGAGCTGCTCTTCCCTGACTTCCCAGCCAGCTGTATTTCCCCTAACGACAGGATGCCCTTCTACTTGGAGGGACTTAGGTCTCCTGGGCAGCAGGAGAAGAATACAGTTGAGTTTTTTCCCTCTGCTCCACAGAGCAAAACTTCAACATAACACAGTTTGCTGCGCACTGTACAAACCAGCAAAACCAGACCAAGTCTTCCTTCTCAGCAGAATAACTGTATCTCTGATTCATCTCCAAAACTGGAGCAAGTCCTGATAAAAGGACTTTTTCTGCTGAAAGACAGATCAAGCACTTGCATACAGGCTTGCATACAGATTCAGAACTTTGCTGAACTGGGACATCAAAACCACCTGTGCTCCATGCTCTCCCTCTAACGTCGGACCAAGAACACAATTGTCACACACGCTTTTTTGGCAACTATAGCCCTATCAGAATCAAGGAGCAAGTTAACATAGTGATACTATTTTACAAGGAAACAGTTGCTACATTAGTCACTTCAACAACTTGATACAAGTTAAGAAAAAAAGAGCCACCTCAGAGACACATTTTTTTCAGATACGATTTAAAGGTTAAGCCAGGTAAGTCCCCTGAATAGGGATCTAATTAGATCCAAAGGCTCAGCTCAGGAGACCGATGTTGTATGAGCAAAGGAGAGGCTGCTCCACATCACTTCCATCGGTGACAGCTGAGTCTCCCAGAAGGTTACAGGCACTTGTATGTGGATCCTGGCTACCTTGTCTACCAATGAAACATCCCAATTAATTTATAAAGGGATTACCAATGAATCCCCACTGAAATTAATGTGGCCAAATGTCTTTCCTGGCTTTATAGAACTGAATCCTCATTTACATGTGGCTGAGCCCCCCCCCCATCCCATCCCTGGAAATGACACGTTTTACCCTAGCTGTACAAAGTGACGATGGCATTACACAGTTAAGAAAGAAATTGTAATCATGATGTAAAAATAGAGTTTTAACTAATCCAATATAAAACAGAATACCTTTTTAAACAGTGAAAACAACACTGGTCTAATTTTTTCAATACTGATTCACACACAGACAACAAAGAGAACATAGATTCAACTAAAATCAAATGAGATTAAAAATTGCCTCCAGAGTTGGTGCTAAAAACAAAGCATGCACAAGGGCCTACTGCACTGCACTCTTGCAAGGCATAAACAGGGTCTGCAATAAACTGCTTGATGCTGTCTTGCTAGTCATAAAGCTATGAAAAAAAGGGATATGCCATTTTTTATAACACTTTAGGGTCCAATGCAATATAAAATATATCTGGCTTTCTGGCAGTATATGCTTTGGGAGCAGATTCTAGTGATTTCGAGTTTTATATACACTTTTGCAGTACAGGAACTGAACATATTTTTTGTTGGATTGGACCATTAGGTAGCTATAGCTATTCTCAAAGGACAGCATTCTGAACCCCAGTGAAAATATAAATCATTAACAAAAAGACCAAGATAGGGAATCCTTGATTTGACATTTCCAGTATCAAGAGAGATTTTTATATTCCTTTTATACTTCAAAGAAACATGAACTTTTCTAAAAATATTAAAATGAATTTGTCTTCATGTAAATGCAAGAATACCATCAAAACTCTACTAAATAAGTGTTTGTTTCTTCTCACAGCTATCAAAAGACTGAATAATAAATGTTTTAAAGTATTGCAAAATCATCATAACAAAAAAAAATTATCTTACCTTCTTAAGGGATGAAGAATATCATGCACTTTATTTAGAATAAAATTAAGTAAATGGTTCCACTTTATCAAACTTTAAAAAAAAAATCCCCTCCATAACAATAATTACAAAAATGCTTTAAAAAAAACCCCCATAGATTGAAGATGCACCCTTTCATTTTCATGAGGCCCTGTCCTTGCTTTCCTTTTTCTCTATTCTGTTTCTAAAGAGTCTCATTCATTAGTACAAAACCTCCACTATCCCACTTATTCTAATAACTTATAGGTCTGCTTCTCTACTTCAGGCTTCTTTTTGAAGAATGTGAATTGAAGTGTCAGTCTCTGTCTACCATTAGCTTATAGATATTCTGCTCCACAGGGCAGTGCTTCCACCTTCTCCCTTTCCTAATCAGTACAATCACCAGCACCTTCACCTCCATTATTGAGGGTGGTCAGCTGAGCACCATCTCCAGGTCCACATCATTTTAGTTGTATAAAACTCTTAGCACTCCCTCTTGCAGGGCAGTTCTGCTAGACCAGCCTTTCCAATTGAGGCACAAGGCTGAAGCTTTAGTGCAGATACTCATTACTGCGGTGCAAGATGAGTACAGTATCTTTCGTCACGTCCCTGATGAATCCAATCCAGCTCCTTCAAAATGTTTTACAAAAGGCCATCTTCTTAGATGGTTGCTTTGACCACATTGCCATTTTCATTGCCTCCTTCCAAGTGGTTCCTTTGGTTATTCACCACAGACAGTGCATCTCTATTCAAGGCCCTCCCTGGCCTACCCCAGTCTCCGTACCGCCACCACCACACATTCACAGTCCACACTGACTCCCTCCTTCAGTTCTCATTACTTTAGCTTTTAGCATCCTGTTATTGTTTTGCTTCTGACAACCATCTTTCCTCTTCTCCTTGCCTACTCATCACTGTTGGAAGGACTTCTTCACAAACTCACACAAAGATCTTTTTTCAAATGCTTACCATCTTTTTACCTTGGCACCACGCACAGACAGTATGTGAAGCTACATAAGGAAATTCTGGTTTCTCTGCACTGTCCAGTCTGTTGATGTCCGCATATTATTTCTTACTATATTGGGACAATATGTTCTCTGGGGGATGGAGTGTCTTCCCCCCCTTCCAACATTTACAGCATTCCTAACGCAAAGCAGTCATGTTCCTAGATAATAATGTAAAACAAATAATGAACAGTAATAACCTTAAACTAAATTTCCTAGGTTTGTAATGCATTGTTATGAACAACTACTTGTAGTGTCTTTTACTTGAAAAAAAATTGTACACACATTCTCAAACCTGAACCTATTTAACACAGGTCTTGATGTATTAAATCTTGATGTGTAGTGAATTCCATCTAAGTTAAACATAACTTTACCATTAATGCAACATTTTGCCTGGGCAATGTCACTAAATATTATCTAAGATACACATAGGAAGTACAAACAATAAGAACATTACCAATAAGGTTTTCTCTTTAGGATCAACAGATTTGGGTTAAAGGCAAATTATTTGAAAACAAGTTACTGAGGCAATATTCAGTCAAAATTACTACTATCAGCCATAAACATACAGGACCCTTTAACTACCCAGGGTAATAAGTCTTGTATATTATTGCTGGGAATTCCTTCAAAGCCCAAATCATGTTTAGTTCGCAAAGCTCTCCAATTTATTTTCTGCGGTTGGGAGGAATCTGCTGCTAAACTAAAAATACAGTTTACCCCCCCATTATCTCTGCACATAAAGAGTCACTGAGCTTCAGGCTAGAATTAACATGAGATAGGCTATTATGACTGTAAGAACATTTAGCAGTCCCTGTTGACTTTGTGGTTTGTAATAATACATATCCTCCCCATAATCTCTCGCTCTTTTTTCTAAACTTGATGCCTTGAGGAGTTCTTGAAGCTTGTGATAAAATGCTAACAGTATTTACCTATTTTGTTGCTAGCCTGGATTTCCTTTTCTCCTTGGGCAAAGTCATTTAAAGATACAATATTTGCAAACAAATGCTTTTAAAAGTATAACCCTTGATTTCATGAATGCCCTACAGAAATATGATGTCCTACTGTACTTGATTACTGAAGCAAAACTAAATCTGCTTGTACAAAGTAATAGCACTATTTTATAATGGAAGTGTTCACTCTTTCACCAAGGAAGAACCTTGCAATCAGGTGTGAAGGTTATGAAAGACGTAGTCTGCAACTAAGAAGTATCTTATTATCACCAATCAAGGTAATAATTAAAACCAGATTTCTGTAAGGAAGGGTTAGGCATTTAGAGGGTTTCATAAAGCACTGAACTTCATGCACATACTAAATGGTGCAAAGTACTTATACTTTATTAAGAAGATGCTGAAAGTGACTGAAACTAAGGTGTAATCTTGCATACATAAGTATCTTACTTTGATATGCTGCAACAGAAAAAAAATAACTTGCCTAGTCTCTCACATGTATTAAGAATGGTTGGGGTTTGGGGGGGTGTCTGTTTTGTTTTTTCAGAATTGTTCACAAATACATTCAGGAGTAAGAAATTAAGATGAAGACAACATCCTTTAAATGTCCAGGGTTCCAGTTCACTAAAAGCTCTTTGGCAAACTACAGTAACGTTTCACATTTAAGACACTATAGCTTTTCTTTGACTCATTCTTGCCATTTTTTACTTACTCAGAAGTCTGTCAAGTGAATTCAGTGGATTATCAGGCAAAACATGCACTTCACAAAGCCCCTCTCACATAAAAAGACAATTGCAGCCTCCATAAATGTCACACAGTCCTCACAAGAACAAATTCAATCAAACAATGCTTCCACAGCTGAATGTGTATTTCTCTCTATCCTGTACACCTTGTACACTGTAAGGCATAGATGAGTAGCAGTCTATTGGCAATTGATCCTTTTTAGGCAGAGAAAGAAACAATTAAGTTATTCATAAATCCCACAATACACTCTCTCTGCTTCACATACATGCCCAATTCAACTTAAATAATGAACAGATGGGAGGGAAGACAGTCATTCATATTTCAGATTCACCACATTCCTCAATATTTTCTTAAATTAATGAAAAATATCCTTTTTTTGAAAATGAAAATGTTTAGAATTATAAACTATTTTCAAATAGATAATCCACTGTTTGTCCTGTAGCTCACTGACTTGATTCCCATTGCAACCTCATCTTTTTTGGCACTGCTCTTAATTGACAGCAATTCACTACTGCCATTATTTGTAGACATTTAAATAGTTTTCCCTTACGAAATCTCTCTCATAATTCTACTTTAGTGTGTCTAAGGGTTATTTCATACCTGTGTATTTGCTAGATGCGACTTCCCCCTTTCTTCCTGCGAACAAGGTATTTTTTAGTTCTCGTGAGCTTTCCACAAAAGTTGCTGGAAAGTTGTCTAATCTGCAAGGTGGGGGTGAGATATGCTATATAAAACACTTTTTTATACTTGTACACATGAATAAGAGATTTCATTCTGAACAAAGCAAAGAAAATGAATTTCAGAACCACAGCACCAGAGGGAACCTCCAGCATCTTAACAGCTGCACCATTTCCACTGCTTTTCTCCACCTTCTTTATCCTCTCCTCTAGGGCCTTCTTCATTTATTCCTATTGTTTCTAAGTCTTTGTTCTTTTTCAAGTTTCCACACACACCTTTTGTGATGGCCACTGATCCTCCCCTGCCTCTTTCTGCTTCATCTTCTTTCCAGCGTCTCACATCTTCTGCCCACAGAGCACGTTGCCATCACATCTTCACCCTAGAGAGCACGCTCCAATTTCCAAGTACCATTACTAATGAATGCAATTAGAGATAACATCATGACACACACGCAGACTTCAGCGGAACCATACATTTAAACACAGCCATAATACTGAGCCTGTGCCACAGCAGATTCTTACTTAGGAAAGAAATTGAAGTGCTGAGTTGAACCACAGCCTGAGCTTCTACAGGGCCTGCAATTCTCTCCCTCCCTTTTCCTTTCTGTCCCCCTCCTAGCTCAGCCTCCCTTCATACGACAAGGTATGAGGTCACGTAGCCTTTAGAGCACGATCTCATGAACTCTTACACGTGTAAGTGCCATGTCATTTGATTTCAGTGGAGCTCCTCCAGGATAAAGTAAACTGTTAGCGAGTCCTTGCAGGATTTGGAAGAGGGCCAGTAGCTCAGGCCACAAAGACACTTCTCATAACCTTATTTTACATCTTAAGTGCTGTGCATTTCATGTAACAATGCATTTATACCAGTCTTTGATTATTTATCTCATTCAGGCTCCTGTAATTTTCAACTTACCCACTTCATTCTTTACTACACATGGCCTCATTTAATTTCCTTATATCTGCAGCTGAGAAATTAGACAGGCCCAGAATAGATCAAACAGAGCACTGAATTTGGGTCATTATCCGCAAAGCCTCCCAAGACAGTCTGCCTTAGCTTGTCAGCGGAAGTTCACTTGCAATGTTTTCCTCACCCTCGAAAGGGAGATATGGAACACTAATAACTTCATTAGACAAGCTGACATAGCCAGAAAGCTTGAAAAGATTTAACGCATAACCTTAAGAGTTTCTTGAAGACTCACATGCCTGAAAGCTCACTTCTTTTTCTGAGAGTGTGTCAGAAAAGTATTTTTCCAAATCAGCCACTTTATCTACTGTTCTAAAGAACATTACCTGAAAGTGCCAATTTGCAAGGGTTTCTTCATAGCAGCCATTTCATCTGAGCACCTGAACATGTTTAGCTTTAAGCAGACTGAACCTAGTTAACAATGTGCCTAAATACTTCAATGGACCAATGCTAGAGTAGCTTTTATATATCTATCTATCTATATATCTTTAAAACCAAACAAACACCACCTTTTTCTAAGTACAACTCTAGAACACAGACCAGCTTTCCTGCTGTTAATCTGCTTTTATTACCCAAATTCATTTTTCATACTTTGCTCAATTTCAAATTAATACAGGATATCATATGATCCTTCTGAACCAATTTTTGTGTCCTATTTCACTCAACATCCAACAACCAGAAAATACAGTCACTGCTTGTTTGCTATTGATATTTGCATACAGTCACTAAAGAAAGGCTATTTATTGCATCTGATTGATTTTTACTTTGTCTATAGCATAAAGGACTAAGATATTATTTTTATATTTTGATTTGCGAATAGAACCTGAAACAGGACACTCAGAAGCTAAGAGAAACACTGAAGTTTAAGCGTTATTCTCTTAAAAGATAAATTCAAAGCCTTCTCTTATCCTATCACTACTACCAAAAAAGATTCAAATCAAGTATACGATAGAACCCCAGCGTTCAGGCTTACAGCACAAAAAAGTAAGTCTTGGCAAGCAATAGCTCAGGCATACTTTATACATCGCAATCATGAAGCCTATTACAGACATCTTTGCTTACCTCATCACAAATAAACATTCATGAAGAAATATTGTGGAAAAATGCTTTTCTGGTCTCATGGCTAATTAGCACAATTTAAGAGTAGCCCATAGTTAAGCTGCCCAACCTTTCTCTCAGAGGAAGGGGGGAACTGAATCTAAATTGCAAGCACTCTCCTCCCCTTCACCTGTGCATTTTCAAAGCCAGGATTTCAGTTTTGCTTACTAACTCATCTCTGACGGATCTGACCTAACAGACAGTACAGACATACAGGACTAAACTTGTAAAGGGTATTTTATTTAACTTATCTCATAGTGAATCGCTAAACTTCCGTAGTATCTATGTCATCACACATGATCTGGACTTCAGTCTAGCACCATTAGTGAAAAGCAAGTTAAAGGCCACGTGAAAAACAATGAAAACTTGCTATTTCCAATAAAGTAAGCATTTTCAGAAAATCAAGAAATACTTACACCAAATACACAGTTTATAGCTTCCTGTGTCCACATACATCTCCCCACTGTTATTATAATATTCTAATAGATTGGTTTTCCATGCAAGGTTATAAAAGTGTGGTTTATTAGGGTACTGCCACCATAAACTTACAATTCTTCCTCAGGTTAAATTTATATCTAGCTATCAAAATGCATTACTACATTCCAATCACTTGTTTTTTCTTGCAAATTAACACACACACACACACACCCCCAACGCTTTAAAGCGAGGGAAGGCATATCTAGCTAGCGTTCAGACCAATAGCTCCGTATTTTCTACCGTAGCTCCTTTTCTATTTTCTAAGGTCGTGATGTGTACGTAGGTAATTGACAATGATGAAACCACAGCTGCATTACAAACTACCTCGTTAAAAATTAAGGATTGCAATTAGACACCGAAAAGCAAGAAAACCGTCGTTCCTTTTCCCATCCTTCTCCATCTCGTGCACCGCGGCGGCCGCGGTCCTCAGGCAAAGGCTTATCTTAGAAGATGAACGCCTTACCAGCTCCCTCGGCACGGCAACGGCTCGGGACCAGGGCCCAAGAGCCGGGGCGCCCCTTAACAAACCCCAGCCCAACCCGCCAGCCCCCCCCCAGGCCGCAACCCCGCGGGCGCCCCCGAGGCGGCGGGGCCGCTCTGCTCGCCGCGCGCAGCCCCGCGCAGCCCCGCGCCCCCGCCTCGCGCCCCGCCGGCGGAAACCGGCCCCGCGCCCGGCGGCCGGAGCCCAAGCCCCCGCAGCTGCTCCCGCGCGGAGCTGCACGGCGAGGGGCGGCGAGCCCCAGGAGCACTACGCTGCTGAAGTTAATTAGTTTTTAATAATTAAACGTACACGAAGAAAACCTAAACCCTTCGGCGGTGCCTGGAGCTGGCGGGAAGGCGCGCTGGCCCGGCCCGGCCCGGCCGCAGACGGCCGGCGGGGGCCTCCCCGCGCTCCCCTCAGCCGGCTCCCAGGCCCGTCACCCCGGCGCCCGGGAGGGTCCCGGGGCGCCTCTCCCGCCGCCCGGGGTGACCAAAGCCAAGCGCGGAGAGAAACCCGGCGGAGAGGTGCTACCGCTGCCCCGCCCCGCCCCGGGCAGTGACTCCCGCGGGGGGAGAAGCGACCCCGCGGCCCCCCCTGCTGCGGCAGACCCCGGCGGGGACAGGCGGCCCGGGCCCGCCACGGCCGGCGGCCGCCCCGAACCGCCGCCGCCAGCGGGTAGGCGGGGGCAGCGCGGCGGCCCGGCCCGCCCCTCGCCGGCGGGGAGGCGGAGCCGGGCGGGTCTCCGCGGCCCGGCCGCTTCCTGGTCACCTGAGGGGGAGGCAGGAGCCCGCTGAGGCGGCGGCGGTGGGGGGTCCGGCGGCTCCCGGTCTGGCTGCCGCCATGGCCTCTCTCTTCAAGAAGAAGACGGTGGACGGTGAGTGGGGCGCGGGGCCGCCGGCGCCCGGCGGAGGGCCCCGCCGCCCGGGGGCGGCTGCCCCCAGCCCCCGTAGGGTCCCGGGCCCCGCCGCCCGGGGGCGGCTGCCCCCAGCCCCCGTAGGGTCCCGGGCGCGGAGCTGGGCCCGGCCTGGGCTCGGGGGGGAGCGGGAGCCCGGGGGTGGTGGCGGCGCCTGCGGGGCGGCGGCCTCGGGCTCTGTGTCCTGGCGGAGCGGGAACTCGCAGGGAGAGGAGGAGGCCACAGCCCGCCCGGGGTGACTCACCGGCGGCGCTCGGGCCAGGCGGGGCGGCGGGGAGAGTCCCCGGGCCGGCTCCCTGGGACAGCGAGGCGAGGCGGGGCGGGGGGGGGGGGGGTTCCTGGGGTATCGGGCCCTGCGGGGCGGCCGGGCCGGGGCGAGGTGCGGGAGCCGTGCCCCCGTGATCCCGGTGTGCGGGTGATGGAGGAGGGGGAGGAACGTCCCTCGTTGGCAGCGAGGGGACAGAACAGGCCGGCGAAGAGTTGCTGGAGCCGAGAAGGAGCCGGGAGGCGAGCGGTGCCGGTCTGCGGGAGCCGGCTTTCTGCGGCGGGGAGAAGGCGGCCGAGCACGGCCGCAGGCTCCGGGAGCCGCTGCCCGGCTGCGCAGAGCGGCTGCCGAGCCCCAACCGCTTGCTTGGCTTTGTACGCGGGTTTTGAAACAAGTTGGTCTTGATGTTTTTGTAGTCGGTCTGTCAACAAAACGCTAAAACTTAGGCAGAAGTAACCGTCTCCAAAGTAAAGCCGAAAAAGATCGCTTACCTGGCAGCAGTCCTGTGGGCAACGGTCAGGCCTCCAAATCGGTGTGCCCCAGGCGTGCCGGTGGGGCAGAGGCTGGCCGGGGGCTGGCGAGCCCCAGAGCTGGCTGTCTGGCATGTTGGGTGCCCTGTGTCAAATCAGGTGGGTCCTCGTTTCAAAATGGCTCGCCAAAAATGACGCTGTTCGTCAACCAATTGTGTGTCACCAACGGAGAATACGTGCGTTTGCCACTTGTCTCTTCCCGGTTTTGGTGCAACACCTGGAAGGGGAGGGAGGGGGAGATGGCACTGAGCTTCTCCTATGACCAAGGCGGATTGTGGGAGCCAGATCAAGCCCTACTGGGTGTCTCTTGTCCAACCTGTTTTAAGGAATGGAGGTACTTCCTCCTTACCCTGCTGTGCGAGGCAGTGACCTGACACACGGGAGTGGCTATCAGCAAAAGGCTGTCTCAGGAATGCCCCGTCTTCTTCTGTCTGCTGGAGTAAAGAATTTGCGTCAGTTATCACAGAGAAACAAGAACCAAGGTCTCATCTTGGCCTTCGCTTGCAAAAACAAATGAAAGGGCCTGTAACTGCAGATAGTTGTTTTCGGTTTATTGCTATCCTTAGTTTGAGCTTGTGAGATCAGAAACAACAGAAATAAGCATTGTGCTCACCCTTATTGTCTCCTGACAAGTACCGTTCTTGTTTCTTATCATCTTGAAGTTCTTATTTCTCAAGCTTTCTATATGAAGAGATTTTTTTTTTTAATAGTTATTGTAGTTAGAATAGACAGTCTTGTGTGTAGCTATTAAGGTTTTTCTTTCATTTTCGCAAGTGCAGCTGTGCAAGTAATATATGTTTATCTACCTTCAAAATTACTTGCCTGTAGCATTGTTTTCAGTATAATTTTCACTGCTGCTTTGCTGGTGTGAAGAATGCAGTGTTATATTCCGTGTCATCTTTCAGCTCATCATTATTGTCCATTGAAAAGTCTACATCTCCTGAAGATGCTTTTTGTGTAGTTCTTGGAGCAGTAGTAGCGCTGTAAAAACATGTCTCTCTTTCACGGAGTTTGTTTGGAATATGTATTTATTTGGCCAAAAACGATTGGTGGGAGAGGTTAGTGTATATGCTCTCTTTAGAATGCCACTGAAGGTTTGGTTTTTTTCTGGTTCAAACCTATTAAGGCCAAAATAATTTCGGCGATGGATGTTTTACAGTATTTCTGATTGTGGAAATGAAGAACGTGAATGCTTCTTTCTTTTTGTAGGAAAATTGTCACAAGCCTTAAAAAATGAAAAGGGTGGCTGCAGTGTCTAGAATTTATCCTTCATGCCTTTATTTCTGGTAGCAACTTTGCCTGTTTATATTGACTTTCATGTGCTTCAAACTTTGTAAGTACAATAGCAGTACCCTGCCATGTTACTTCTGTGGATCAGAAGAGCGAGCTTTAAACAAAGTTTATGTGACAGTCTGTTCCTTTTAAACTCCCACCCTAAGTTTTTTTTAAACTCCCACCCAAAGTTTATCTAATGTCGTGTAGACACATACGTTAGGAGTAGATGAATCTCTTCCTAAAAGTACTAACTTACTTCCTCTGTAAAGGTCAGAGGATGCTGAGTCAGATGCAGACCTCTCTACCTTTGCCCAGGTGAATCGCACCTAAGCACATGCTGTAAATTCTAACAAAAGTTAATTGCAACTAGCATGATTGATGCCTATATTGTAAATAATACTTGCTTTAATAAGTGGATGTTTCTGGTAAATGATTTTTAAATAGTACAGTAGACAAAACTCCTATGAAAGATAATACGTTTCACCTGATAGACAGGGTTCAAGCTTCTGCTGGCTATGTCAGTTGTCAGGAAACTTAAATTTGCTATAAAGGCCTCCACTTTCATATCTTAATATTCTTAAGCATCTGCTAATTGAAACACTATCTCTCTATAGTCTGACTTGAAGTTGGGCTGTGCAGATGCAGTATGTTTATGGAAGAGAGTAATCTCTGTCAAACCAGAATAAGGACAGAGAAGACCAGGATCCAGGACTTGCATCTAGGAGTATCTTCGCTGTTTTAATGGACTTGAGAACTCCTTAACTGCTCTCAGATCTCATATATAAGGTTTCTTCAGCTGGTATACCTGTTGCAGTTAGGCCTGACTGGTTGAAAAGCAGTGGGTTCACAGTGGATGTTATTGCTAAGTTAGTTGAACTTGCAGAAAAGTGTGTGTACCTAACTTACTGTGTGGTTAAGGCTATTGCTAGAGTGCAAAGAAACATACTAGGTAAAATAGCCTTTTTGTTATGGGATATGGCCTATGCTGCTGAAACACAATCATGTTGTATACATAAAATTGTATTTTGCTAATATTTCATATATTTGAAATGCTGACAGTTCATTCTGAACAAAGGGAGGCTGCCAAACACACCGCATGTCCACAGAGTGCTTAGCAGATAAAATGTTTATATAGTATTCAAAACTTTTCCCAGCTATAAATATTTTCTTTCCAGATATAATAAAGGAGCAAAATCGAGAGTTAAGAGGTACACAGAGGGCTATAACCAGAGATAGAGCAGCACTCGAAAAACAGGAAAAACAACTGGTAAGTACAACAAGGAACTTTATTTTACCCTTTAAAAACAAAGGTACACCCCCAATATAACAGAAAACTTACAAAGCGCTGAAGATACAACTCAATGTATAATAATTGAACACTAAAAAAGTTGTCTTCCCCTTTTTGACTTTTCAGTTATTAAAATTGTGTTGGAAAAAATATACTATCTAAAAGTGATTCTCGGCCTTTAAATAGGAAAAGCCTGAAACAATATGTTTCATAAAATAACCACATTCATTTTTCCCTTCCATTCTTAGCATTCTCTATCCTTCAGAATGTTTTTTACTATCAGGCTTCTAAATCAGTGGTCTTGTGATGGAAAAGCTAAAAGAAGTGTCAGGGCTATCGTATGTTACCATGATTCTCCAGCGAGAGAGTACTTGGAAAAACCATAGGGTATCATGAATACCCCATAGGGTGTTATTTTCATTCATATAGAACTTCCCTAAAACTAGCTAATAATAGTAAAACTATCTGCCTAAATTAAGATCTATTTAAAACTTAGTGTGTGTGAGCTATCGAGCATTCAGTGAACGGATGCTGCACCTGTGTGTGGCAGTATAATTGGATAAATGGATGTGACAGATGGTGGGGTTTGATGCATGAAGACATGCTCAGACTGTGGGAAAAGCTATGCGAATCCAGCCACTCTTTCAGTAGCTATTGAGGTGGTGTTTCATGGCAGCGAGTGGCATGAGTACCAAGAGGTGGGAATAATAATAAACTAAAAGAGGTCAGATACATTTTCTGGAAGCCTTGAACATGTAAGATATAATAGGTTACTCATAGGTAAGGAGTTTTTCAGTATGCAATATTTTGACTCTGGAAATAACCTTAATTTTCATTGAATACTCAAGTTGAAGTTTTGATTACTACATTAAATTGTTTCAGAAGTGTTGGATTTCTGAGAATAAGAAAGGAGAAGTGAAATATGTCTTTGAAAAGTTAAAAATTGCTATTATGTTGAGAGAATCAATGGACAATAAATATTAATTTTCAGAGTTAGATCAGGTGAAAAAGGACCAAGAGATTGTCAGTCAATCTCAGAACATTTTGTTATTTACTTTCTTCAGAAAGACTTTTTTTTTCCTTAACTATGAGGTACTACCCTGAGAAAACCTAGTTATATTAATTCAATGTATAAAAATACCTTAAAGTACGCAGACAGTTCTGTTTCAGTTCAGTAACCTCATATGACTGTATGAATTTTGATTATTTTTTTCCAGAAGAACATAACTGACTTTAATAAGCTTGCCCCAAACCTCTCAAAAGCAAATAATGTATTTCAGCTCTTTACCCAAATTCTTCTTAATTAAGAATAAAATCACCTATATATAGGGTTTGATTTCTGCGGCTGGATTATCTGCAATGATTTAGCAATGGTTGGTGTAGGTTTGCATTTTGCTTTGAAAATCAGGTTATAAATGCTACTTAAGTATTGCCTCTTGATGAGAAAAGTCCTATTTTCAAATGTTTGCTGTTAAAACTAGGGTGCAAACTAGTGTTTGCCAGTGTGCAAACTAATCTCTTCTATCCTTTGCAATACTTGAGGTATGAGAAAAGGAGATAATATTCTGGGCATGTTATAGATATTTGGTTTTGTGGTCTCTGTGAGCTACTTACAAAGAGGACAGCTTTACATATATTTCAAGCCTCTAATGTTTGAACAGTCTCATGCTCCTTATTTTCTGATCTGTACCTTCTTGGATTAAAAATAGTATGTGTGACACAGCCTTTCAGAAATTATGGATTTATAGAAAAGATCTTGTGCCGGTGCCATCTCTGTAGTAAACTTAACCATGGTCTTTCCTAGTAGTAAAGCTAATGCAGAGGGTCAGTTTACACTTGCTTTAAACATGACTGTTTTCATATCCTGGTGACCAGTATTTACATTTTCAGAGCAATATATCTTCTTGTAAGTACAGTTTTCTGGACTATCTGGACTACCAGTGTACATAAAGTGAAGCAACTGTATTCCTGTAGCAGGTACATTCTCCTGAAGAATCACAGGAGAAAGCTGATCTTTAAAGGGTGCTTTTACTTGATGATAAAAATCAAAACGTACAATTGGAGATGTACAAAGAACTGAGATACTATGGCAAGCCCTCCTTAAAAAGGCTGAAAAGGAAAAATTAGTTGAAAAGCTTACATTACCAAGTCACAAATCAGAAGGCATACTTCAAAAAAACCCAGCTGATAAGATTATTTGTGCCAAAATTTTCCCTGGTGCCTCTGGGCTAAGTAGCTTGCTATTTCTCCTTGAATTGATAGATTGGGGTTTGGGTTTTTTTGTAAGACAGAAGTGTCTTTCTTAAGGTTTAAGCACATGTTGTTGTAGACAAATTATACCACTTTTATTATGTGCTAAGTTAAGTCCAGCTAAATTATGTGGGCAAAGAGCCTATAATTATTGCTTATCTAACTTTATGTACTTCTTCCCCCAAAAGGTTATGAGATTCTCTTGAGGCTGACAAAGTGTTAAAAAGAACCTATGAACTCCGCATTTCTTCCATGGGTGTGATGTGGCTTGATTGCCTGTGAATGCAAGAAATCAAAGATGATTAGAGTCATGACACTAATAGTTAGCTGGCCATAATAATTTCTTCACTTATGAGGTTTTTTTTGAAGTGTTACTCCCTATCCAGATATGGAATTTAATGTGCACATATAAGTGAATGTGACTTTACGCAGAAGTTGAAGTCTTTTGGGGAACTGTGTGCTACCATACTATAATTCAGTTTTGTTGTGTTTTTTTCCTTCTCGTCAAATCATAACATCATTGCATTTATTCTACTAAATAGCCTTGGTAGAAAAGCAAGGAAGACTATTTATATAACTTTAAATGTCTTAAAAAAATAAAAATTGAGAGGATATTTAACTTTTGGAATTTAATTATTAGTGTTGAGGTTTAATTATAGTCTTTGTTTGAATGAAAATTCTGTAGAATTAATCTTATATCTTTTTTAACAGGAACTGGAAATAAAGAAAATGGCTAAGACTGGTAACAAAGAAGCCTGTAAAGTGCTAGCAAAACAGCTTGTACAACTGCGGAAGCAGAAAAATCGAACATACGCTGTTAGCTCTAAAGTCACTTCTATGTCAACTCAAACAAAGGTCATGAACTCTCAGATGAAGATGGCAGGAGCTATGTCAACTACAGCAAAAGTAAGGCATTACAAGATATTCTTTTACATTAAAATGCAGCATAAGGTTGCAAAAGTTAAGTCGTGTTATTTTGTGTAAGATGATTGAAGGGATAAAACTTATTGCTTAATATCTGAAATGGTGTTGAGCATACAGTAGGGAAATGTAATTTGATTCATAGAATGAAATTTTTGCCTAGTCAATCCAGCCAGTTAGCACCTAACGAAGCATATTTTCTTGGGCTAGACATCTGTGAAATAAATTTTTTATCTGTGATAAAAAATAAACTTGAATGCCAGTGGAAGAACTCTTTTAATACATCAAAAAAACCCAAACCATGCCACTACATGTCTGGCCTGTATACCTTGTCACAAGCAGTTTTTATTGGGGAAAAAGTAGGGCATGCTTCATCTAAAAATCAAGGTAGGGTGTCACAGTAGCTCTATGGCTTGTGCAAAAAGTAGGTTATTGCTTTGGATCTTAAGTTCCTAAGGAAACCTGATCTGGAGTTCCCTGTCATTCTCACTCTCCATGCTCTAAGGAAACAGTATTGCATTAAGTTTTCTCACAAATCCCATCTCATAAACTCAGATTTTTCAGACTCTTATCTGAGCTAGTTGTGAACTTTCCCCTATTTCCTTGAATGGATAAATAGGGAGTTTGCTTTTGGCAAGGAGGATTGTTCAGCTTGAGGGGTAGGAAACAGAATTAGCGTGCATCATTGTAGACAAGTTGTGCTTTTATCATAGTCCAAGTTAAATCCCATTACATGCCAGTTAAACACAGTAATGCAATGAAACTTAGTGCAGAAAGTAACGACTGCTAAGGCTTTGCTGTCAGATGTCTTTTAGAAGCAGTGTGTTGGCAGATATCAGCCCTTTGGTGATACAAAGTTGTGTCTCTGTAGCAAACTTTCCATCCTCCATGACTAACCCACAAAGGGGGGGCTCGTCTGACTGTACAAGCAATCAAGTTAAACAGCTTACTCCATATTCCTACAACAGTGTTGCATGTGAACAAGTTGGTCTGGCTTTTTAACTATTACATGGTTGACTTGTTTTTATCTACAAGACATCTTGGATTAAATTTCTCAAAACCAAAGTGTCACTAGACTAATTATGAAGGTAAGTCAGTAGAAAAAACAAAAATATTAAAAAAAATAAATTAACCAGCATCCAGAAAAGCGATATTTTTTGAAACACGGCAGGTACCTCTATGGACTAGTTTGTGTAACATTATTGGAGATTCTTCTGGTAATTTTTAAAGTGAGTATTTTGCCTTATTAACATGGGGAGCTTAAAAGAGAAAAGTATTCAGTTGTTCATTTTGAAGATAATAAACTATTCTTCATCTCATACAACCATCAGTGAAAAATATATGGAATCAGTTGCCTCAACAAGCAAGACAAATACATGAATGCAAAGTTTTCAAAGTATTTTCTATATACTTTTTAGCATGTATGGCACTAATTTTGGACATAATAAAGTCCAGTTAATAATTACCTGTTTCTTTTAATCATGCATCTAACCCTTATTTTCTGAAGATTTATAAACTCTGTATGAATTTAGTGGAAATATTTTTTTATTTCCATCTACAACTCTTGTAAAAGAAGTCTAAAGAACCAACACCTTCTAAGTCCAGAACAACTTTTTAAATTCAAATATCATGACTATGAACACAGTCTTTGAAATTCAAGTAACATTAGAAGCGTAATACATTATCACTTTAAACAAACTCAGAGATGAAGGCAGAAGAGCTTCTACAAAGCCAGTAGCAACTGTAGTAGCTTGACAGAATCCCTTTTAATTAATCAACTCTCTTATCTTCTTAAAGACGGTTAGACTTTATGTTTGAATTGCTCATGTCTATATTTAGGTTTTGGTGTCCCATGAGAGATACAGTAGCTTGCTTCTTAGGAAAGAAGAAAGTACTAAATACTGGTGCCTGCAAAGGCAGGGCTACATGCTTGTAGTAAAACAGGTGAAGTTTTATTACACTGTCACTGAAAGATTGCTACCCATTACAAAGGTTCACCCTAAGCTAATATGTACTTCCTGAACACTTCGATATTTGCTTTTCAGAGAAAAGTAATTTTTCCATTAAATTATAACATAAAGAAACAATTGCAATTTAATGCCTGTCCTCTAGTGGTGGTTTAAATAAATGTTCCTTACTGAATAGAAAAACCTGCAGCCATTCACCTCTTTAAAGTGTATAGCCTGCAAGTTAGGTAATATTGTCCCATTCTTTTCATTTAGATCAGGCAGATTTTTCCTAATATAAGGCCAGGAGAATGGTCGTGGTGCAAGACAGACGCATACATTTAAAAGCGTACCTATTAGGGTAGTAGCTAGCAATATTTCTTACTAGGTACAGACTGTACTGTTGATCTGTTGTGTCTACAGTTCTCACAGGATGTAAAGGTACAAAGAAAGTGAAATTTGGACTGAAGCGTTTTTTTATTAGAAAAGCCTTATTCCTTCTTAATGTATATATTGGTATTTACTAATGTCTCGTTGTGTGATTAAGGGTTTTTTCAATATTAATAGACAATGCAAGCAGTTAATAAGAAAATGGATCCACAAAAGACACTACAAACTATGCAGAATTTCCAGAAGGAAAACATGAAGATGGAAATGACTGAAGAAATGAGTAAGTTCTGCACTGCAGGGAACAGCTAGCTACAGCCCACAGTGCTCTTGGACGGGTAGAACCAGTCTAGAAATACTGATGCTTGAAGTTTTACTTCTACAATGAGATTGACAGCAAAAATGAAGAGCAAACAAAACAATGCACGTCTGAGGAGGGGAGCTGAGCCTTAGGCATTTTAGTAGTTCTAGATACTAAATCTAGAATCTGTTCCTTCCCATCTTCATGCATAACACCCATCATACTTCTAGAAACAACATACTGAAAGGGAAGAAGGTTTGAGACCAGTTCAAAATCTTGTTGGCATAACTGGCAGGGGAACTTGAAAAATTGCCCTTTCTGTAGCTGATTGATAGTTCTGCATGTGCTTTTTCTTCTGGGGATGGACACTTAATTTAGAAATTATTGATAACACGTTGGTATGGGATGGTTTTGTCTCTTTTTTTTTTATTTAAGCCACAAACTTCTTGGGGGGTAGCAAGTTTCTTGTTCCCAGTTGCATCTGTCTGTTGTAAACTAAGTAACACCAAACTTCCTGGTGTTGCTCACACAGTCTCCTTCCTATCCTAATCCCTGCCACTGTGTTGGCCATAGTAAGTAGTATGGACTCAAACCAATGTTGTTGAGCAAGATGTGAACACCTCAACTGTGCAGAACTGTATTGTTGCAATTCAGAAATTAGCTGAGTAGTTAACAATTTAGCAACTTACTTGGAGGAGGAAGAGGAAGGGGATTTTTATGAAACTGTAGAAGAAGTTTTTAAGAAAAGTTAAAACCTAGTAGAGGGGGAGATAGTTCAGTTGCTGTATTTTGGTGAAACTAAACATTTTTATAAAAGCAGTCATGCCTTACCCTGTTGTTGCTCTAGCTGTGCTCACAGGCTTTGCAAGGCAGAGGTAAGAAAGCCTCTCCAATATACAGGTGCTTTCTGTTAGTATCTTACACAGTAGTATTACTACTACATTCTGGGAGGATAGAAAGTGCTAGGTAATTTTAGTAACCATTTTGCTTAAAGCACTGTGGATTTTTTTTCTTTCTTCTAAGTTAATGATACTCTGGATGATATTTTTGATGCTTCTGATGAAGAGGAAGAAAGCCAAGATATTGTTAACCAAGTGCTTGATGAGATAGGAATTGAAATATCTGGAAAGGTATGGCTATTTTTACTCAGTTCATGTGCTTCTTTCCCTTCATTCCCTTTTTTTAATACTTTATTATAGCAGCCTTTATTCTACAGTCTTATTCTAGAAGTCAGCTTGTCATAATATGTATTATTTTGACTGAAGAGAACTTCTGTATTATTCTAGATGGCCAAAGCTCCATCAGCTGCCAGAGGCTTACCATCTGCATCAACATCAAAAGCTGCTACCATATCAGACGAAGAGATTGAACGACAGCTCAAAGCTTTGGGAGTTGATTAGCTGGATGGCAATATGCAATCTGCCTTCTAATTATTCAGCTGCAGACAGATGTAAAAAGTGCAAATACTCTTTCAGTGCAACTGATGTCTAGGAAAACTCTGAAGCTTCAGAAATGACAACTTGAAGTTGGTACTGGGGGAAGGAGAAGGGGAGAATATTTTGAATCAATTTACAGGGAGAAGTACACTTGGTGTATCCATTGCATGGAGTCTTTTTGAGCACTGGACCAACCAGGGCTGTAGTTCTAATGATAGATTCATTTATACCTCATCTGAATCTGTCCTCTGAATTCAAAGTTTTCTTCTATCTCACTTCCTGATCTATCTTAGAATTGGCTATTCTGTGGCTGGTGGTGATGCCTCCTAGGACAGCACCTATATAATATATATAATTTTTATAAAACTATCACTATAGAAAAACTCTTAGTCTGTCATCTTAGCACAAATGAAACTTCACCTTTGCTCTTAGTTGGAAACTATTTTCTTTTGATGAGAAATAGCCTTGAAAGTCTAGCAAAATTAGGCAGAAAGAAAAAGCATTTGATGTATTTCTTTCAAATTCCTGTAGTAACTTTGAGTTGATTAAATAATAGCTGGTTATTCTTTTTACTGAAAGGGAAGGATATAGTCCTTGTGCAGTTAATTTTACTGGAAGAGGATTTAAATTTGCTAGTGAACTTTGTTGCATGAAAGGCACTGACTGAACTCTATTGTACTGTAACATAGCTGGTTTCAACAGAATTGCTGTGCCTTTATGTATATAAATCTTGTATCTTTGTGATTTTTTTCATGAGTCTTTGAAAGGTGAGTAAACTTGTGCTTAAGATGGTTTCACAAAACACTATGGCGAGACCTCTGTGTGCACTTGATGGGACTCTGCTGAAGTTCAGAAATGCACTTGTTCGAAATGCAACCAGCGCACTTGCAAAAAGGACATTTGCCTGAAACAACATTTGTATATATTTTACAGTATTTCTTAATGGAAGGTAGCTGTGCATAATTGTATTGTTTACTAAGATGCAATTGATCACATTGATAAGCTAAATCTAAATTTTAGTTTTGAGAACAATTTTGGATGATACTTCATAATTACTTGTCTAAACACTATAATAAAAGTGTTCTGGTTCTGTGAAGATTTTTCTATGGTCTCTGAACTGCATCAGCATGGTTCTAGCTTTAAATGGAACGCATCGGGCTAGTGAAATAAGAACTGTTCATATTTTAAATAGATGACAAACTCTGAGAATGCAGTTCCCAGTTATGACTTCCCAGATGGTGTGAAGTTCCTCAGCCCTTAGCCTGCTGGAGATTATTTGCCCTTCAGTTGTGCTGATTTAGTGGGGCTGTTCATTGAACAGAAACAACAAGATCATCTTGGCTTTGAAAAGAGAAAAACAAAATACCTCCCAGGAGTGAAACCAGGATAACTGTGGGGGGACAGACTTCATAAAGAGACTTTGCTGCTAGAGAAAGTGTAGCAGGAAACCATAACCTCTATGAAGCTACTGTTGTCGCACCATCTGCTTTTTAGGATTGATGTCAACAGAGAGAGAAAAAACATAGGTGAGCCCTCATCTGTTTTTGGCATAGAAATGCAGGTGTTCTTTCTCTTTGAAGAAGTAATGGACAAACTATGAGTCTGTGAGGTAGTGGGTAGGAATGTGTAAGTTTACATATTGCATATATCCAATATGAGGTGCATTTTCTTTTTTTTACAAGTTATTTTGTAAAAATCTAATAAAAGTCTTTTTATTCCACAATGACTTTGTCCTCTGTAGGGTTAGTCTTACACATCTGTCTCTTAGTGGTCTTTCTTTGGACTTCTGTTAGCTGTGATAAATTTTCCTTTGACCTGAGCTATAAAGCAGCATAATATTTGTTGTAGTTGCTTGTGGGCCTTTGACTTAAACTCAACATTCAGTAAAGACTTGATCAAGTTTACATTCCCTTCTGTTTGTAACTGGGTGCCCAAGTACTGCTCGTAGGCATTGAAGGAGAAACCATAATGTGAAATAGGTATAAAATTACTGATTGATTGTATTTTGGTTGAACACCAAGGCTTATGTCCTTTCTGAATGAAGTGTGCACTTTATCCTTTTAATGACTGTCAAACCTGGGTTTAATTCTATTACGAGTTCTTTCCTCTGTCTATGGGGTTTTTGATGAACAGGAATAAAAGCATTGCTTTTTGGTGTCAGTAAGACTGCTAAACTAGGACTGCTGTCAATATCTATCCAATGTTTCTGTTAATAGTTACCTTTTAAGTCCTGCAGCTCTAATCTGTATAAAAATCTTTCAGTCGTAGAGAGAAGTGTTGTAGGTTTGCAGGTTTGCTTATATTTATTTCAATTATAGTTAGTATGTTGTAGGTGTCTAACAAAATTGCATCTCCTACTTAGAAAAAAATTCCTTTTAAATCACTCTTAGCAGACTAAAAAAAACCCCCACTCAATCCTTAAACTCCTTTATCTTTGCTGACACCTTAGTAGCAACTGAATCTGAAAGTCCTCAATCCAAGAACAACAATGCAATTGTACATACGCCTAAGAATGGCTCTATTGGGGCAGCCCAAGGTCCATCTCACCCAGAATCCTACTCCACAAATGCCCATAAGCAATGTCCAGGAAAATATGTTAACAAGATAAATGTAGATGACACTTCGTCCCCTAATACTCTTCCAACCTCTAACTATTTTCAGTTTGGAGGACTTCCAGAGCCATATGTGAGTTCCTCAACAGCTTTGAGTGGCCTTCTCATCAGTGAACTTGTCTATATAAATAAACTTCTGGCACCCACATTTTTCAGTAGAGGAGTTCCACAGATTTTTTCCCCACCATATTAAGAACCACCACTTTTGTTTTTTTCTTAAGTTTCTTGCCACCTTCACATGTTTGCTCCTAGTTCTTACATTAGGCAAGATGGTGAACAGCCTGCCTCCATCCAGCCTTTCAGTACAGCTCATAATTCAGTAGACCTCTATAGCATTCAATGCACACACATTAAATCTAGAAGAGACGCAGTAGCTTAAACAGCTATTCAGCTTACCTTTGATCTCAGCTTTGCCTGTATAGGGGCCTTTTCTAGGTCCTTCAGATGAAGGGGACAGAATGCTACACAGTATTTCAGAGACAAGTGAACCACAGATTTAAATATCATAATGTCATTTTGTCCTAGTTGTAACACCCTGCCTAAAGTCACTGGGAAAAGTAAGAGCAAGAAAAAACCCCACAAACATCTCAAAGAAAAATGGTGTAGCCCATGTTAGTCAAATGGCCAACTAAACTCTTACTGGCAGGTTTATAAAGCTACCCCTCAGAACTCTTATCTAGGGGTTTTTCCCCAATCAAGAGTGATTGATGGCAATTACCCAGTAAGTTGTTCCTACAGAAAAAAAAAAAAGAATTGCCGCTTTCTCTTAAGTCTAATGGCTGCAGTTGCAGCACATTAAGTTGATTTCATCCAGTTTTTTTTCTTTAAACAATTCTAATTTGTTTGTATTTCCATGGCAACAGCTAGATGTGTTTAAGTGGTGGCTGCTTCCTCCACTTAGCCTGTTGTCATTCTTTTGCAAGAAAATGGCATGATGTGTCACCTTTCATTTTATTTTGCTATGCTTCTGCAATTAGCCTTCACTTGTGAGACTTTTTACAAGACTGGAAATGACAATGTTATGGTAAGTCAGCTCTTGAATTAATTATTACAGCATGCTAAAATGAATAAGCACATCGGCATGATACACAACTAAAAAAGCAAAGTGTTAACCAAAACAGAACTACAAACCATTACCTGAAATACCAAATGTATGAGAATAGTTTATTGGATGTGGGGGTTGGGAAGTACAGGCTTATAGCATTTCTAGGAAGCCTTTTATAATTAAGAAAATAATTTGGAATATAAATAAAATTTATATATATCGGAGAGTAGTTTCAACATACATAACATTAGATCACATAACATGAAAGGTACACAAATGCATGCCACCACCTTCACTGAGTGCTAATCTTCTAACTATTTATCTTGCATCCTTTTGGAAAGTCATGATCTGTCAATACACATGTGGTAGATAAAGTTTACAGCTTGGTCTTCTGCAGTGGGTGAGCTATGCTGGTGATGAGAACAGCCTGAAGAGAGTACTTAGCACAATTTCTCCCCTTTGAGTTATTAAATTGAAGTTTTCTTCTAAATCAAGGTTATAGCAATGCATTCATCCATAAAAATGTATTTTTTTTAAATCCAGGAGCCTGATTTCCATAGCTGAATATGCCTATGGTCACTGTAATAGGTATCAGAGATAATTTAATGTACACTAGAGAGAGAGCACTTAACTTGTACACACTGCTTCTAAGTGGTCTTGAACATTAAACTCCTTTTGCTTTCTGTGGGCCTATTATTGAGACATTTTCTAAATCATCAGGTCTGTTTTATGGAAAAATAACATGTATCTGGCCATTACTACTTGCATGTACTCAATTTCAGTCCTGGGAAAACAGTCAAAAATACATATATGGTAATGGGCTATTCTAATAACAATGAGCAGGGCTGATGAGATGGCTGGATAATCTATCCCTAGTGAGTACTACAGTCATTAATTCAGTTTCTCAGTGCCTGTCTTTCTGATAGGTGGAGCTCTGGCACTGTTCTCCACCCCCCCACCCCCCCACCCCAGTTATCTCTCTAGGCTAGAGGATGATGAAAAAGGGTTTATTTTCAATTAGTGGGGTGTAAGAGAGTGGGAATGTGCAGTGCAATAAATGCTTTGTGCGGGTACTTATTTCAGAGCTCAAGGGCTTTCTTTTTTTTAGCTTAACACACTATCTCTGGTGAAAGTATGTCCACACATGGATTTAATCAGAAAAAAATACAATGCAGAGAAAGCCCAAAGTAATAAAACCCCTGATAATTCTCTAATTTTTTCCCCACAGGTCACAAAGTCTTAAGGTAAGGTAAATTGTATCCCAATTTTTATTGCTAAGCCTATCCAAATCAAACTTTAAGGCATATAATAAATTAGCAAGAATTACCTCTAATAACAAGCATTAAAAAAAAGTCACTTCTACCTGACACCCATTGAAAGCAGTCAAATGGTACACTGAGACAGAGCACACAGTAGAAACAGTGGTGACACCTCTGTACTGGTAAGCTTACTCTACTGTAAACAATGTCAACAATTGTTGCACATTTCTAACAGCTTTGTCCTGAACTTACACAAGAAATTTACCTGATTCACTCAGAGGTGTACAGCTGTTGTAAGCGGGTACCTGAGTTTGAGCCGTTCTTTGGAAAGGCAGGTCTTCAAGTACCATTCTGCTACCTGGCTCTCAGATCTAGTGGCAGTCCCATAAGATCCCATGGGTATATCCCATTCTTGGCCATAACTAGATATTCCGCAGTGTCACCACTGCTTGTTTAAGGTCACTTATTCACCTTCTCTTCTTTGAAGTTCTCATTTCTTGCTGATGCTCAGTGTTCGCCACTGGAGATGGGACCCTGCCATGTGCCTAATGGCTTACAATCTCTCAAAGGTTAGCACAGTTAGCTAGTTAGCACGGGGCGGGAGGGGGCTGGAGGGTGTGGTAAAGCATATGCATGGACATGCAGAGGCAAAATACTTTCAATACTATACCTGCTGATATCAAGCTTCGTAACCTTTCTTCACATACAACACACAAGCTTTGTTTCCTGAGGGTTAGGGTACCTACATGGGGTTCTCCGTTAATCATTAAATGCACCACAGATGCAAGAAAGGCACAGCACAGGGAACCTGCAACTACTTGTGCAACTTGGAAAGCATTTCTGGTTGAATAATGCATAATAGGTTCCTTGCAGTTAAGCAGAGACCTCCAACTCTTTAAATATATGCAGTAGCATTTAATTTGTTTCCAAACTTTTACATTAAAATCAGGTCTTCCACAACACACCTCATCTGAAGCTCACTAGCTTGTAAGAGAAACAAGTGGTTTACTGATTTTCCTTTTTTTTTTTTTTTTTTAACCAACATAGTATTTACAATACTTAGAAAAAGCAAAACAGAAATCCACATCTATGCATGGAAAGTTTTACCGGCATTCATGATGCTCCTTGATAATAGAACTAAAGATGTTCTGATGTAAACTTGTCTTCACTCTTTTTTCCCTTTGTCTTCTGTTGCAAAACCAAACTCTCACAACTTCTTTCTCCAGATTGAGCCCCTCAGCCATCCTCATAATTTCCTGAGAAGAAGGCTTATTTTGTTCTCCAAAGTGTCTTTCTAGGGCTTCTTTGGCAGCAATACTGGATAAAGGGATAAAATGTCACCTTCAAAAACTTTTCTGGCACATTCAGGCTTTAACCACTAGCTCAGGAGAAGGGTCAAGTAAGAGCACAGAAGATAGTGCCTTGGTTTGTTTCCTCTTTTTCTATGTAAAGGAAACCCCCAGAGCTTAAAGTACACTGTATTGCTTTGCTGACGTGAACAGCATGACATCATGCAGAATTTCAGCATGGAGTAATTTAAAGGCAAAACCAGCATCAAGTTCAGTGCAATTTCAGTGGTAATCATGAAATGTTTGCGCTTCTTGGTGTTCTTGAGGAGATACAGCTACTAGCTAGATATGAACAGGATCACGGGAATTGGAACAAGCCTGACCACCCATTCTGCCCCAGTTACAGCAGTGTTGTGAGGGTTAAGCAAATGCACATCGGTGGGGTTACCTGGTTGTGTCACATCATTTGGCTTTACAAGTGGGAAGAGCTCCATCAGTTACCACTGGGGAAATGTATGTTGTTTCAAGTTCTGCATTTCATTTTGTTATGGAGAGGGCACTAGTATTTCTAGAAATCACAGAGATTACAGCAATCTGTTTTAGCGATCATCACATTTTCTAAAAGTCTGCCTTAATCTATTCCTCACAATCAGCAATGACCAAAGTTGAGTGGTTCAGTAAACAAAATAAGTTAAGACTCCTATCTTTTCTTATTGTCAGATAGAGTTTCCTTAACGTTTGTATTACATATTCTCAGGAAACAAAGAGTATCTGCAACATGCTTGTGTGGCAACAGGATGCATCCAGAACTGGCTTCACCAGTAGCTGTAATTTCTTTGGACACAAGAGGGCACTTCATGCATTATTCTGGAAATGAGGTGCAGGTATTTCTGTTACAGAAATATACAAAGTATCTGCTGGAGTTCTAGTTATTTCATTAATTCGTCTGTAATATGTTGTTGGTCTTTCATTTATAGGTCTATTTTGCAGTGTTTAGTAACATTACGAGAACTCCCTAATTAATAGCATGATGTTCTGCACACACAGAAGTATAAAACCATCACTAGTTTCGACTAACAGTTTCTTAGGCTTTTTAATCAAAGCAGAAAATAAAATAGCTTCCACAAATTCAAATTAAGTAGTTTTTGCTCAGGGTATAAGTAACCAAATTTGGTTAGTGGGACTTTTGTTTTACCTCTAGTTTGCCTTCAAACATCCATTAAGAATTGCTATGAGTAAGGCTGCAGTTTGGATAAAGTCCTGATTAGTTTGAGGTCTTCAAATTGAGGTCCTATATGCCTTCAAAGGAACAATTCATATTCATCAACAACTCATCAAAATCATGAGATTTTGTCCTGAACTTCACCTCAATTTTCTGTGCCCTTGACAACCTGCCATATTTGATACTCCCAGTGCAGTGGGGTTAGATGTAAAAGCAGGAATAATTAAAAAATGCTTAATACGAGGACTGATTTCCTCAATAGCTGTTAAAAAACAACACCAAAACCCACAATGTTAGATGAGCAGACTTCAGCAGGCTCCTCTAGCCAGGAGAAAACACCTAGGACAGAGATGCTCTCAACTCACCGCTCTCATGCAGGCCATAATACATAAACTGGGCAAGGTCTTGGCATGGCCACTCGAGGCCTTAATGGCTTGTAGAGAAGCTGAGAGGAGAATCTGGCCTCCCAAGAGTAAAGCTTCATCCCTTGTGAGGTGCTGTGATTAGCAAATGAGCTATGAAGCATCTCCCATCCCCACTTCACTCCTAATTGAGAAGCATCCCCTCAGAGGAATACTTATTTAAAAAGTCAGAGAGAAAGAACATCTTCATTTTATTCCTTATATCAAAGGCAATAACCAAAAAACAAGTCTCAAGTTGAATGTGAGAGGAGAAGGTACATGTTGTGGCTGTGGGACTATAAAGCAGCTTACAGCTCTGGCAGGTGGCACTGCACACAGGGAAGGATCCCTGTTCAAAGAACAGGCAATTTACTGCAACAGGTAGGGCCTGACAGCACCAGGGCTGTGCCCGGAGTCAGACAAATTCCCTTCCTGTGGAAGAATATTACAGCTCCTTGGAGGCCCCCTTGAGTGAATTCTTCTTCACCAGAGGTTATCAGAGTCTGGGATGTCTAAAGAAGAAGGAAATACCCCATGTTCTCATTTTGCCTATTTGGTATTTGTTTTTTGTAATATGATTTACCAGCCTACTTGATTTCCATGTGGAGTTGAGGCTAGATAGATGGTAGATGTTGGCCACCTGAGATGTGAGAAACAGAAGGAGGTTCCCAGAACAACTCCCTGTTTTTTCCCTTTAGGTCATTAAAGTGTTTCTTTGGGAACTCCAAAGAAGTCAGTGACAGAGGATAGGGACAGGGATGTAGTGTAAGGTGTGAAAATTTGCCCTCAAACTTCCCAGACGTCAGTTCTCTGGCAGAATAATATAATTTATTTTGGTATAACGTAGAACCTCCCAAAATGAAAATAAGAATGCTCTGATATCTTATTCACTATATAGATATCATAAAATTTGGGCAGAATTGGAATAATTTTTTTTTCATATTAAAGTGTGTTGTCATATTGGGAAAAATATTATATTTGGAGTAAACTGGGAGTTTGGAGAGTGATGCTGTTATTTTCCACTGGAATGTTGGAAAATAGTGAAATATTTTAAATGCTAGCTATAGAGATTCATTAATAGAAAATAACATTTTGATTTTGAACCCAACAAAAAGAAGCATCTTAGCCAAAGTGGTTTCTAACATATAACACCCTAAATATTTATTACCTTATGGTGGTTCTGCGCTTTCTCTTCCGCTCATTCACTCCAACTTTTTCATTGTATAAAGCTGTATTAAAAACAAAACAAAACCTGGCAGTTACCTTCCACAGAGAATGGAAAAGAAGCAGAATCATCTCCAGAAAAAAAAAAGCCTTTCTTTGAAGACAGAAGAAAGCTAACAGCTAATGCCGTTGAATAAGAGCAGCACCACACACAGGAGCACTTCTTTCTTCAGGATGGTTGGTCATTTCTACCTCCACCTGTAAATGCTTATAAGCAAAAATGGTGTGCCACCAATAAAGCTGCAAACAGCACTGGCTCTGTGCATATGTACCTGCTGAGCTGTACTTCATCCCCCTCCTTTGACATACTTTGTTCCTCCTACCCTGCAGTGTGCAGTCTAGGGAGATGGAGTCCATTTCCATACCCCTTGGCTACCTCACCCTCTTTCTTCAGAAACACAGCCTTGGCTCCCAACCCCATTTATTCATCTGCCTCTTCCACCCCACTTTCTGATGGACAACTCCCCCCTCACTTCTCAGAGGACGCTGCCTGCATGCATGATCTTACCCTGCAGCTCAAGCCCGTAACGCTGCTCAGGCAGTCAGCAGCTGCTACCCACCACAACCCCCTCACAAGCCATTCTTGCAATGTGCTGGCCACATTAGGTAATCCTCCGGTTTCTAGTGCAGTTACAGGGGAAGTAAGCTTTCCACCTTTTGTTCAAAGGAAACTGAAGTGTGTGGCAGAAGCCGCTGTTTAACATTTCCCAATGTTGAATACCACAGCAAATCCAAAAAGTAGCATTGAGATCATCTTCTCTTTCTTCCTATGCTAGGTGAGTGCTGCACAGTGGAAGTCCTGGCTTTCAATGTCACCTCCAGACATACTGCTTCCCAGCATTGCAATTCCTCCAGCTGAAAAGGCTGTTCTTTAAGGCAACCCATTTTCTTTAAACCAGCCAACCTGTTCTAAAGTAGACTTCACCCAGTGAACCCCATGACTCTTCCTGCAACTGGAAAGTAACTGGGCAAAAGGAAGGGAATCCACTAGTAGCAAAATGTCACATCAAAAACCTCTATGCCATGCTATTCTTCTTCAGGGTTTAAAGACCACTGCCTCAGCTGAACTCAGATCCTTTCCTCCATGGCCATATCTCAGATGCCAGAGGTTGGAAGGAAGAGTCCTTTACTAGTGAAGAATCCCTGTACACTGCTAAATGGGCTGTCCTGCAGATCCTAATAATGGCTCTGACTTATGCTACAGGACTGGAGCTAGTTTGCTGGGTTGGGACTGAAAGAAATTACTTCCAGTAGGCCAACTGAAGTTTCTGCTATTCTGTACCCTCCATGCATTTCAGTTTGCCCCCCCTTGCTCACCCAAAAACGATAACCAAAATTTAATATAAGCACACCATAGTATTTAAAGCTGGTAAACCAAAAACTTTAGTCTATGGAAGACGTGTATTAGTCCTTCAACATATATATAGGATTCTGGTTTAAATGCAAATCAATATTTAGAGGATTTCAATTGTCTACCTCCTACTTGTTCTGCTTCCTCCAGCCACTTGGACAGTATCGATTTCAGTTTGCATGCATTCTTGAAACTCAGCTGCAAGTTTTCAAACCGGCAAATAGTAGTTTGGCTGAATTCCGAGCCATGCACAGCAGCCAGTGCTTCTCCAACATTGGTTTGTGTATAACCTGTCAAAAACAAACATAAAAAAGTCACTTTGGAGCTTTCTAGAAAGGGTTACTTTCCTTGATACACTTAGCCCTTCACTGCTGACTCTTACGAACAGTGCGTGCCTGCAGTGTCTTCAGGATGGGCTTTCTGCAGATGTCTTTGTGGCTGACTCTGAGCTCGCCTCAGAGACATGTTCAGTCTCCTGTTGGTTTCAGTGGAGTTTTACCCTGATTTAGTGGAGTTTTACACTCCAAGATTAGGGATTTGAGAAGGATCCAAACACCCCTTATCTTTCTGTAGATGGTGCAATGGCAGTAAGCTAATCCCTAGCAGCACCACTGGTGTCCTGTTATTTGTTACAACAACTAAGTTGAAGCAATCAGAGAAATGCTGCAGTTTCCATGCAGACACTGACTTCGTAACAGCAGCTCCCCCCCCCGTTCAGTGATCTGAATGTGTATCTGCCACGTTCACGGGTCTGGCTCATCATCCTTGCTTTCTGTCTTTGCATCAGAACAGGCAGGATCTCTTTAGATGCTGAATGTCTCACGAGGCAGCTTTTTACCTCCATTTTGACTGCACTAACTGCGTGTCTCAGTCTCAGACACACAGCCCATATTAGCTCTGTCTTCCCTTGTAAAGCTCAACCTCAGATTAGTTTTCCTGTGCAAATTGCATTTTTCCCATCAGAGCATTAAGCCCAGTCTTACAGGCTCTGTCTCATTTGTTTGCATCAGAGGAAGTTTTGTTCCCTCAAATTCAGGATGAAAGTGAAGTAATAATTACAGTGATTAACAGTGTGGGACCTAGCAAACCTTTCCATTGCTGTGGCTGGCATTAAATACATAATATACAGCAAAACTGACCAAGTTGCAAAACTATTTTAAACTCTAAATTTTTGTTTCAGTCCTTACTTTTACACTGCAAATGGAACACACTAGCTTTCTAGCTGTTGAGGTAATGCATAGACACCTGTAATAACCTTGTAATTTTTTTACATTTATAAAGCTAGAAGGATGCCCTATTCTGTAATGATACAATGTAATGTTATAAGTGATAATGTCAAAATTGCAACTCTTCATTCGGAGTACCCAATATTCATAAAGTGGGCTGAAACTGCAGCACTGGATGTTATTTTTTTTCAGTACAGTTCAAACAAGGGTGAGACAGGCTTTTACTTTGCAATGTACCTCTATCCCCTACAGGTGAGAAAGACAGGGCTCAGTCTACTTTTGCCCTCAGTTATGATTGTCCAGTGAAAGACAAGCACCTCACTGGAGACCCTCTAATGCAATCCATCTCGCATCAGCCCCAGTAGTTATCAGACAGCAACAAAAATATCAGTTGCTGCTGTACCTGTGTCTTGGCACAAGAAAATAAACCACGAAGAGAAGCTTCCTACTAGTATGAAAGATTTGCCATGGATGTCACCCATCTTGTATACTGAAATGACATTGCACCATCAGATGAAGCACTTCGTGGGGAAGAGGATGCGTATGAGAAGGTAGAGCATGTGCTGCCCTAAGTTGCAGAAAATTTGGGGCTGTGCAAAATAATGCACCTGTTACTGAATGTACTTTAATGAAAAGCAATAATTTTCTCTGCACTTAAGACAAATAATTTAAGGGCAGGAAAGTTTAAAATAATTTTCTATGTACTAAGTTGCAAAAAGCTGAAGTTCATTAATTCCACGCAAGTTTTCTAGGAATGGAGAAAGTTTGGCAGTGCAAGGCAGGATTAGAGTTATGATTAGACAACTGCAGAGGCTAGATCATAAAACATTCAGAAATAATTGGTCTTTCACGGGAACGTTTCAGCCTTTTGTTCCCAGTCATGAAGCACATACCCAGCTTAATTCTCCGCAGCTTAAATTCGTTAGCAAATTTCTCCAGTTCCCGGATTTCAGGGGAGTCCATGTCAACGGGCTCTTCGACAGACTTGCTTTTTCTGCGGAACTCTTGCTTGAAGTCTGTGGCAGTGGGATCATCCGTGAGGAGGGACTGGTGCATGGGCGTGAAGCCGTGGCCAAGGGCACAGGAACTGGCGCTCAGGGCATGCTCCGGGAATTTGTAAAGGCAAGGGGTCAGGCTACCTGAGCAACACCAAAAAGAAAACTCAGTATAGTCATTCTCTACTGCTACACAATGAAAACACGCCTTCATCATCTCATAATCCATGTCTGTAATATTTATTATATAACATATGCAAAAGTATCCAAGAGTGAGAATCTCCTAGGAGATATGGTCTCTCTCATCCCAATACATGAAAAATGATGAACAGCCACTTTCACAGGCCACAGCCATCCTATTTCTTAGCAAACTGTGATGCACTTAAATAAGATGGTAAATGGTCCAAACTTAAACAAATAACAATCCAAGGCCTCAGCTGGAATTAAGAGGCACAACAAGATTGATGGATGTATGTCATTTTGAGCCACAGAAAATGTGCCAGTCTCTATTTTGTGGTACAAAGTATATTTCCATGTAAATACCGTTTGATGCTAAGACAGGATAATATCTTGGTTTAGCTTGAGCATAAAATTTGTCTGTGGAAAGTATACAGGTAAGAGCTCAAAGGAAAAAAAAACAAAATCCAGAACACATTCAGAATGATCATTCTGGCTTAAAAAAAAATTGCTGAAGGACAAACCAAAACTATCCCATACTACCTTTTGTTTGCAAATATCAGACTTAACAAGGAAATTCAGTTAAGAGTGAAAGCTGTTTTTTTGTTAAATACTGTACATAGAGCTAAAGAGTCTCTGACCTGAAGGGGGAGGGGGGGGGGGCAGGGAAATGATTGTAGAAATATTAACACTTTTCAGTGTATCTGGAGCAGCCAGTAAATTCCAGGTTCTTAGAACAATCTTCCCAATTTTCTAAATTACATAAAACTTTGTGGCAGAACTCAGAACTTCATTAACCTCCCATACCTTTCTCCATTTACTTTGCTTGTCTTCACTGCCCCGATTGCTGTCATCAGCGTTGGAGGTTCTAACCCCATAGGAATATTTTATATATATTCGTACAGGATAACAACAACAAAAAAATTTTCTCAAAGAATAAAGGAAAAGACTAAAAAAGAGGAGGACTTGCTTTGCAAGGTGCTGACACCGTTTACCACATTGGGATGTGGCATGCTGCATGTCTGTAAGATGCGACTCTGGGAGAGACTTGCTGATAGCATCTCTGGAGTTGCAGGCTTGATGCCTAAAAAAAAAAAGTAGGGATAAAAAAAGGAGAAAAATGAATATGTACTTATTTTGGAATGAAACAAAATGATCTTCTGAGCAATACTTTTCATTTAATACCTATTAACTTTTCCTGGTGATGTGAACAATGCCAGGAAATGTTGCTACAGACACATAGATGCACAAAGAAATAGGAGCATTTGGACAGTTGCACACCGTGAAGGGAGTCTACACTCTGTCCCTAAAAAGCCCGTATACAGATGTATTCATCTGTGCTGACTTACTCTAATATTTCCTTCATTCTTAAGTAAAATAAAATCCTGAGTTTGATTTTGGATTATCTCTGAGTCATGATAATTTCCTGGGGGTTGTGTTAACTTGGTTCCTGGCATTATCTCATTGACTGCTACCTGAACTTGCATAGAGTAACAATTCCTCTTCCTTACTCAGCCTGGGACATGGAAAACTGAGCAGGATGCTAGCATACATTCATAAGTGTAAAAATCCATGATCATCTGTATGATCTGCCTACCCTTCCAACATGTCACCATTTTACTTCATAGCTCCAGTCAGGGCTCCATCACCCCAGGTACTGGTAATACACAGGTATATTGGGTACATCACTCCTGGTCCCTCAAAAAGTGATGATCACCAGGGGCAGTCAACATAGGTAAGCAAAAAGAGCAGCACTGTCCCAGTCTTGTAAAGAGAAATAAGATACGGAGTGATTTCCCAAGTGATGCAGAGGTTTGGGGAAACTCTGGGCCCTAACCCCTAATTTCCTAACCCCTTTTCTAGTGCCTTAACCCCAGTTCTGTCTTCTTTAAGCAACTGTCTTGAATCGGTCCCTCTGAAGGAAAACTGACCCAAATCAACATGCTAATAGCTCACACAGTTGAGCGTATGTCTCTTACCTGCCATCACCCCATAGGTAGATGGTTGATTTCCATAATGACAGGAAGGCACAGAGTAATGAAGGCCTGCCGGAGCGTTTCCCAAAGTTGTCATGGCAAAGCGGATATGGGAGCATATAGGAGTTTGGATCAAAGACAAAACAGATGGGACTGGTAAGAGAATGTGCGAGGATTCAAGACACAGACTTTAAGTTCAGAGACAGACAGTATCCTTATATGTAGTTTTTGTGTGCATTCAGTAAGCGTTTAACTCTCGGCCATAACTGTCAGGTTAACGCTGCTGGAAGTCCAGACACCTGGACAGGTCACACCAGACAAAACTGCCAGTATAAATAGTGAGATACCCTCTGAGCCAAAACCAGAAATTGTCAAGCTGTGGTCTCAATGCATTATTTGTACTATAATCTATGGGCCTAACACAGTTTACATACACTGCTGGGCAAAGGAAGCATTGAACTCTCCAGGAGGAAAGCAGTTCCTCTCCCCACCCAACTTCCACGCACCATTTCATTTAATCTTACATAAAAATTTGCTCTATGTTCCCAGAATATTGATTGGCTTCACTGCCGTGCAAACCCCACGTTAAGGAAGGCAATATTTTATGCATGCCTAAGACCTGGGTTTCCAAAAGCAGCAGTTTGGGACACTTGCTTTAGGGCATCCAGAAGTTGCATTTTCTCAAGTGCCAAGCCACCAAAAACATTTTAGAGTGCTTTGGCAGGGTGGTAGGGAAACCGAATGATAGAGTCTAGGCTCTTCTAAAAAGTTAGGCCTAAATCAACATTTTCTATGATCAGCACCAACAAACACACAATTAATTTCTCTCTAGTGTTTTCACAGGGATGTTTCAGATCCATGCTCAGTAATTGCCAGTGCCTGAAGAATCAGTCAATTTTTTACTGAATGCAAAATGAGATATGACTGTTTCTCATGCATAATTAGGCACTGAAATGCATATACTGTCCCCTCTAACAACTGCTATAAAGTATAATATTAAAAATTCATTTTCATGAGCATTCAGATATGTGAAACTGCACATTAGAGCACACATTCCAGTTGTTCAAAACAATACAATTAATTAGAGATTAGAATCTTTTTTTTTACAACTGTAATCCTAACAGTAACATGTCCTGTTTAGATACGCTTATACAGATATAAAAATCTACTAAAATAGGCATGCTTATACTAGTATAAATGCACCCAAACCAAAGATTGCATTAATAATACTAATGCATTTAGAGCAATGCAACTTTTCTGTTGAGGTAAGATCTAAGTGTTTACTGGTGGTTTTTTTCTATTCTTTCATAATCTATGGACCATAATTTTTATGCATAAAAATAGCATTTTCAATGCATTTGCTAGTAAGGATTTTAAATTAAATAGTGAGGGGTTAAACCATGACAGGATGATACTATTTAAATTAAATAACAATCCAATTGTTGAGGATACTGCAGAACATCAGCTGTATGACATGGTATAGTATTTGAACAGAAGTATATTCACTTTTATTTTGTGATGCAGAATTGTTGCATGCACTTTAAAAAATTTTTACATTTAACGTAAGTCATTATTAAAAATTCTTTCATGTCTCCTTTGTGCACAAATTCTCCTTAGATGCTTTCACCAGAATGGCATTGTTTATTACAATTTCTGAATCTATGTATGAAATTTGTAAACCTTTACTCATTATAGTTAGCACCCTCTGTCACTGCTTCCATTCTCACAGCATCACCTGCTAGATGTGATCCTGCGAACAAAATTCTCACTGACTACAGTGGCATTTGTCCTTGGGTGGTAACTACAAAATATCAAAACCCAAAGCTGAAGCAAATGAGCAAATGCTTTTGGCTGGCTGTCACCATATACTTTTTATTACGAATCAGATGAATCTAGAAAATACTACTATGATACAGATACATAAATTTGGCCTCATACAAAATTTAAATTCTCCTATTGCCTAC
Organism: Haliaeetus albicilla; assembly: GCF_947461875.1. Taxonomy (NCBI): domain Eukaryota; kingdom Metazoa; phylum Chordata; class Aves; order Accipitriformes; family Accipitridae; genus Haliaeetus; species Haliaeetus albicilla. The sequence goes on from NC_091488.1 coordinate 30,727,815, forward strand.
TGCCACTGTTAACCAACAGCCATATTAGGATATTTTGAGTCTCCTGCTTAATGTATAAGATCCTGTTATCTATCACCAATGCTCAGTTTTCATTACTTACATGCTTGTCCTTACTATTAAGATGTTTTATTACCAATGCATTTCAGGAGAAGGCTAGTTTCTTGTTAAGACTCCAGATAAAATTCTTACCTTAATGTAATTTCAAATAAATAAAACTATTTCTTTTTCTGTTCCTGGAAGCTTTCTATCAACAATTCCTGTATTCCAGAATCCCACTTCTGCAGGTTTAAGGCTGCAAGAAAACTCTCTTTCTTTCTCTGTCTCTCTCTCAGAGAGTTCAATGATTACACAGTCTTAGTATTTAAATGCAGTTAATTGGATTATATACACAAACACACAAAATTAAAAAATATTTATGAGACTTCTGCCACCAATTTTGAACATCCCATGCAAATCTTAGTCTTGATTCAGTATACAATATGTTTTGTAAAGCAGTGTTTTTCTTTATGAAAACTTCCCCAAATGGTATTTAGACCTGACCTATTCTAAATACAACTCCTATTTAAAGTAATTTATATTATCTTAAATTGTGGTTACATAATAAATAAACTTCCAATTAATTTACGTGACACTTTTTATTGAAGACTGTATAGTCGTAACAACAGTGACAGTTTTTGAGCCTGTTCTAAGCTAATGCATTGGTAGCATACTTGAGCTTAATCCTGTAACAAACTTAAAGCTACAGATTTAGCTAAACCACAAACATTTGGGGTTTTCCTGATGTACTCATCATGCAAAGTTTTGTGAAAATGCTTCTACTCAAATGTAGTCCCAATCACACATAGCATTGATACCAAACACTTTCAGTATTGCAGAACTCAATGAGCACGTATCATCCAAAAGCATTACAAATGAGATACTGAGAGCAAGATTATTTTTAAAAAGTACCTGTAGACACAACATTGGTGGCATGGTTAGAAACCGGCAGGCACTCTGCGGCGCTGTGATGCATTATCAGAGGCAGAGAGGGAGAAGAGTCAGAATTCAAGGGCACAAAGGTGTCAGATGAAGAAAATGCTTGGCAAGTCATACCCTCCAACAGGCAAAAGAGCCACTTGCCCCTGTTTTTTAACAGAACAGATCCTGTGCGATTAACAGCAGCTCAAACTCTATTCCAGGCTTTTTACCTGCATATAGGTATACAGGAGGGCTCCAGAGCACAGGGACGTCGTGTGCAGGTATTTATACCACTAGGAAATCCCTTTATCCATTTTAATGTTCTTTTCCCAGCAATATTACTATACTGCTATAGAGCCTCCTTCCTTCCCACACAAACACAATACGTGTCCAATTAATGGGGAGAGAAGAAGAGGGAAACCAGAGACATGATTTGACAGATATTTTCAATTAGGTCTTTTGTGAAGAACAATGACTAGAAAAAAAATATATAAAAGTATCGTCTCCAAAGTCAGTAGCAATAAGACAGGTACGTTTAATACTAAGTAGGTTTCCACAGTTAACACCTGCCCCCAAAGTCTCATACAGGCAATTGTCTGGAAGGCAACCCAGCTGAGAGCTCAATCGAAAGTCTGCAATAGTCAGGAACCTATAGCAAAATAATCTAAATTAACCTAAATCCCAGCAGTTGCACAGTGATCATTTGTCTTAACATATACTAGTATAAATCAGAGATGTGTAATATGGAGCAGCTGTATCCAGGAGGAAGTTTCTGAACAGGTAGCTTTACATAAGCATAATGCACTAAATGTTTATCCAAGATAAACTCTTGAAAGAGCCGTAGTGTCAACGTAAAACTCATTCACAGTTCCTATTACTGATTTATGCTACCTCAGCATCTACAATCTCATCCAGAAGGTCCCGGTCTTTATTGTGCTACACACTAAGTAAAAACAGGATCTTTTCTCAAAGAATTTACTAAGTGATTTGCTGGCATGAGATTGGAATTACTTTGGAGCATTGGAGAATCTACAGATTACCCTAAAAATGATGCAAATTATTGCAGTACACCACAGTCACATATTCTATGTATATGCCATAAATTTTAAAGGAAAAAAATGGCACAGATAGTCTATTTCATTTATTTTTATTTTTTAGGAGGTAAAATGTATTGATGTGGAGGGGTTTTTTTGTGGTCTGGTTTTTGGGGGTGATGGGTTTTTGGTGGTTTGTGACCAAAGATGGTTGGGTTGGGCCTTTTATTTATTTTATGCAAAGATGATGATACTTTCCATGTGTTTAGTATTCCAAACTGTTTCAAATGTCTGAATTAGGATTTTGACAGCATTGACTTCAGGTATGCGATATGGGAGCAACCATACATATTATTTTGTCCTTTTTCACAGATTATTACAGAAAAGTGGTATTGGATTGAGGCATTCTGTAGAATTCTTGATATTATCTTTACATGTGTTGTGGGGATGGCTGCGCCTGAGGTTGTTGAGAAATTTCAGAAGCCCTGCATATGGCAAATTGCACACATGCTCTAACAGTGGTGAGGCTCTATGCTCATAACTACTATCCATATATACACTTCCATACTGCAAAATATACAAAAAATTTAAAATAATCCTTGCAATATTATGGAAGATTCCGTCATCAAATGAACTGCCATCTATATTACTTTGGACTTGGTCTGATATATATTAAAGTCTGTGGACTCATTAAGTACACTAACTAATGAATGAGAACTGAGTCTTAAACTCGTGTATTTCATTCAGTTGAGGGTGTATTTGGAACCCGTACAACTCTCAGACCAGAGCATGGTACTGAAGGAAACTAGGACACAAGTCAACAATGATGGCAGTGCCTTATAATACCTTACAGACTATGATCAGTTCTCAAATAGTATATCCTTTTTATGACACAAAAAATTTTGTTAGCTCCAATGGCAGATGTGTAGCACACTTGGCCAGAGTGCTACACCTAACAGAAAGTGCATAAACTATTACTCAACTGAGTGGAAATTCAACAATTATTTTAAGCATTTTCACCTCTGGTGACCCTTTCTCCCTTAGCAAGGAGCATGATACATAGATGAAGGGCTTCAGTCCACCTATCTATTGGGGCCTTGAAGCCACAGGAGAAAAAGAAACACTAAGAATAACTTTACAGCCTTGTCCTTGACAATTCTTTTTTTCTCAAATCCCAGCAGGTAATATTTCTATGGCAAACTCATAGCTAGATACAAAGAGGTTGTAACCTGTCCCCAAGTGCAAGATGGAGCTCACTTCCAGATTTCCATTTTTCCTGAGGTCAGGAGACTTACCTAACTTTGCCCAGGTGCTCAAGCTTTCCACGCCTACACAGTTCATTATAGGAGGTTGTAGTAGGTTCGTGAAGGGTGCTCACAGAGTCTCTCTTGGTCCTCAGCAGAGGCTGTGCCCAAGATAGTCTGGGAAAGTACATGCAGCCAGCAATCATGAGGCATTGAACTTTGCCTCAGGGTATGGTAAAAAGCAGTTCTGTGACACCATCCCAGACATCACTACAAATGATTTTTTCATGCCGCTGCTATTCAGTGTTGTGTTTCATACTTGGATTTTTATTTTTATGTGTTTGTGCTACATTGCCTACTTCTCACTACAGGTAACCACTTCAATATTTTTCTTTTTGTTTTGATTATGATTGAGTATTTAATTGCATTTGGTTTAAAATAAAGTTATTTGGCTGCATTTCTGAGGATCCCGAATAGCTAGACTCTGTTACCAATATTAGGTATTTAATAAATTTCCCATTCATCAGATAGAATAATGGAGCTCCTTTCTAAAGAGAATAGCACCTCTCCTAAAGCTTTGTTACAACCCTCTGTGGATGCTAATCTGTTACTACTTCTGTTCTGTCAAGAATCCCTTGGTGGTGAAGCCCTGACATGCCAGCCACGCTCAGCTAATTTGGCTGGGCTTCAGACTGTGTCTTACCCAAAGTTACCCTATGACTCTGTAGATAATAATTTCAGGGTCAATTTTAAACTCACAAGGATTTTGCCAACATTTGCTCTTCTTATCCCATCTCCTACCTAGATCTGCAGTAATAGATACTCTCCTGCTTGTTTAGGGAGGTCCTGGGGCCACACGGACCTAAGAAGCACCTCCTTTACTCCCATGCTGACATCCTGGGAACCTGGGCCAGGTCTTTGTCCAAGGACACTCCATTCTGGCCACAAGAACATGCTAATCATAAGCAAAAAGGATGATACAGTGGTCTTCTCCTGTGTCAAGAAGCAATCAGACTTTGGGACCGGAGAAGTCAGGTTGAACTAACAGCAGTTTCTCTCTTCTGACTACACTCACAGAAGACCCAAGTTGTTCCAGGCTGGTAGACAAAAAAATGGGAGACCTGGAGTGATGGGGGTTTTTTAGGTTGGTTGGTTGTCTTTTATAAAAAGTCTTAATCTAACAGGACTGTAAAGGCTACCCAAGGTCCTTTTTTCCTCCTCAGAAATTAACAAGATGTACCAGCTTATCTACAGCCTTAAAGCATAAATAGTCCCCCTCACTTCGTTATATGACCTGTATCTGTCCTCCCTCCAAACTGCAGTCTAGGACCAGATCTTAAAAAGAAAGGCAGGACTGTCCTAATTATGTACTAATAAATCCCAGCCACCATCTGAATCTCAACACTCAGCACCCCAAGTTTGGACAGCTTATGGAAACCAAATGTATGTGTCATTTTCTGGTGAGAAAGGCCCTATGAATGAGAAAGGCTTCACTGGACATACCCAGGTGGACCAATAAATATGCATGGAAGTTATTGTCACCCAGAGAGCCCTCTCTTCCTTTATTTCTGAATTGTCTCCTAACAGTTAAAAATGAAAGAGTAGAAGTTCAGCTGAGGGTTTCTGCCAGCAATTTCAGACCTGCTGCCACCAACTGAAAGAGATCATACCTTCCCTATGCTTGCAAGTGGTCTCAAAAATTCAGTGGGGGTTTTCTGCCCTGAGACACAGACCCCATTCTCCACTTGGATGGTGATGTGATATTGGTACATGTCACAGTAAAGCCCATCTGCACTCTCCTGAATCCTCAGTTGAAACTGGCCTTCCAAGTGGCTATTACTTCTATAAGGAGGACAAGGGAAAATTAAGATTTTTTTAATGACTGAGCCCCTTTTTACACTGTCCATTATGGGATAATATTGAGCTCACTTTAATTTCTTTGCATAAGTTATCTCCAATTTTTACTTCATGCAAGGAGACTGATTCTTTTCCCTCTAAAACTGTTCTGACTGAATCCCAAAATACTGAAGAGACCCTTCAAAAAAACTTTGAGTTTTTGGTTATACAAAATTAAGCTATTTGTTTTCTTGGCAGAAAGATCCCTTTATATGGTTTTCTCAGCTCAGACATAACCTCTCATTGTAGGCTCTCAGGACTGGCTGTGAGACAGCCAGGGAAAGCACCATCATTTTGCTCACAGGAGCACAGCATCTCTGTTTCTAAGAGATGATCCCATGGATTTTCAGCCTCACCTTTGCCAAGTGCTACATAATTTCAAAGGAAACCAGGCACAATGCAGGTCTTGGCAGCATCATTCATTCATTCATTCCTTCTCCTGAGTCTCCAAGATATACACCCACCCATGTATCCCTCTCTCCCAATAACGCATCTCAGAGAACAACTGGTTCCTTGGAGAGTAAGCTTCACTTCTGCCTTTACTGCAGATGGGGTGGGGTTGGGGTTCTTCAACTCTTTCTCTTTCTGATACTACTACAATTTGTATCCTGTTACCCCTGTATGTTTTTGCACAATGTACTTGTATGTAAAAATTCCTCTGTCACATGATTCATTTTTATGCAGAATACATAACTTCCCAGGATTTATTTCCATAATTTCATGGTTAGTTTTTACCAAGTTGGGTAAAAACTATAAAATAAATAGAAAGGAAACAGAAAACTACCTTCTGACCTGTTTCTATTTTGCCAGTAACAATCTTTTGCAGACAGACAATAATAACAGGTTGAGCATGCTCCAACTACATTCCAGATTTCCAAAGAGTCCCAGCTCTGCCAGTCTTGCAGTTGTATCATTCCTCTGTGTAGGTTACTTAATTCATTGTACTCCTGGCACACTCTGCATTGCTCAGCAATCATACAAAGCTGAGGAGTCCGTTGTAACTGTTTCACATGAAGCACCCAAGCTCTGCCTGCTCGATGCTGTTTAACAAGAGCATCTGCAAAACATAGTGGAGGCCATTTCAGATGCACAGACTCCAAAAGTTCCTTATTGGAACAGCAAGTGCAGAGTTCCTCCTGTCCCCATGTCTCAGGCAGAAATACTCTGTCATTGCTGCACAGGCTACATCGGAAAGCTGGTCTGTGAAGCCCACAGTAACGGCGAGGGTAGCCCCTTAAACACACATGCTTGAACTGATCTTCAGTATCACAAGTGCACTTTATTTTTCAAGGACTTGTCTTCACAGTGAGCAGTCCCAGTGGTAGGTGGCATCAATAGGAGCTGGGAGTACTGAGCATTGGAAGTACTGAGGCAAAGCTGAGAGAGATTTCAGCACATCTCAGAATATAAGCATTAAATATGCCAATATTACCACACAAAACCAGTGACCTGGATAGAAATAAGCACTAGTGATATAACTGCAGATGCTATGTCATTTTTCGCAACATTTTAATACTTTCAGTAGTTCACAACTGCTCTAAAAAGCTGCATGTTTACACAATTCTTCCCCTTATTTTTATTATCCACAAAGATCTAACTGAAATTGCTATGCTCATGTTATTGAAATACTAAAAAGACAGAGGAATATCATAGATTTATGTTTTACTTCCCACACTGTAAATGAAAAAGACATCTCTAAGTACATTACGCTGTGCACAGGAAAAAAAAAAAAATCTTTCTTAGGTAAGACATAAATTGACTAACTGTCAGTGTATGCCATGGATAGTTTCATCCACAAATGATGGGGAGGGAGGGCAGATTAAACATTTTCAGGGAAGACACTTTCCCAGGGACCAGCACAATGCAATTCACTTTTAAAAACCTATCTGGTTTATCTGGTCTTGCTGCCAAAGTCTGGTTCGCTGGAGTCTCGGTGAAAAACATGTGTAATTGCATTAGAGCAAACAATAGCCTTAAAGCCTGATTTAGACCAAGTGGGACTAGTTGATAAAGACCAAAAAACCATAAGATTATTTGTTTCCCCCAACCACCTGTCCTTAACTTTAGATCATCTCTGCAGAAAAGAGCCCCTGAACATACAGCACAGACATGATCTGTTATCTGCAGGGAAAGGTGTTGTTCCCACGGCTCTCAAAGAACAACGTGAGCCTTGTTGTCAGCAGCTCCCCATACAGGGAGCATCATAAAATATGTTTAAGATCTACAATCTACAAACTGAAATAACACAGATATACAAGTTCCACTGGTTTGCTCCATGCTCCCACTCAGACTGGTGCTTCTCAAAATGTTACACGTTGCACATGCACTGCTAGGGAGAGACCCCAACACTTCATGGCAGTGGCCCAAGCTCATTTCAGTGTAACTCCAGTGAAAAGCAGTGTAGGATCAGGCTGCAAACAGTTATGACTGGGCCTAGACAGTGGACACCTATACCAGACATGAATTTAGCTGAGTCTGTGGAAAGAAAAGTTACAGTTAGCATCTTTAAAACATTTACAAAATACTACTAATGATTTCACAATTGTTAGAGGCCAGGTTTAAAACTCAGATGTGTTATCATTGACTCATTTTCAGTTAGTTCTGGACCACATAACATGCTTTTCAGTGGCAAAAGTCTATTTTTTCCATGTAATTTTTCATTTGGAAAATTGGAACTTTTCTACACAGAAAAAGATTTTCATATTCCTGGTATGAATCTAAATCCACACAGTGCTATTTCTAAAAACCTAACTTTTCAGTGAGCACTCTTATTCCCGTCCAAGTGACTTCTTTCAATTTTTCTCATGTCATTTCAGAAAGCGTGTCTGTAACACCAGGAAGTTTTTATCACACAAACATGTGCTTTTGCTACAGTAGCCAGACCATTAATTCTTTCCTAGTTTTCCCTTTCATATTACAAGGCAAACAGAGCTTTCACAAAGCTTTTGTAAATATTCACGTACACTGAATACAGTGTAAATGGTACTGTAAATCTTGCAAATTCAGCATTGCCCCACAGCTTCACAAGTACTTGACTTCATTATCTAGCTGCATCTGAGTTGTCAATTATGAATCAAACTACTGCAGTCAGAAGTTCCTGATATTTTCAGATTCAAAAGTGTGCCCAACTACAAAAAAACACTTTCAAAAGATCAGATCATTCATACATACCATACAGTATATGTTTACTGAAACTTAATTAAAACAAACAACAAGAAAATCAGAGTAGTTTTGCAAGGGTCAAACATTGTAAAATGGTATCACTTGCTAAAATTTGATTTCACGGTACTTTCTTAAAAAGAGAAAAACTCTCAACATGGTACCTGAGCAAACAAATAATGGTTAGATATGGGTTTTTTTGCCTGCTGGATAATAACATGAAATATTTGGAAAACTCTAACATTTAAAAGTTACTATAGCATAGAACTGAGTTACATTCACTTGTACTTTAAAGGTCCCTTCACATTCCCCAAAAGGGTGCAAACATATAAATCCCCTGCTTCTCAGTTTATACTTTCATTAGCAAAATGGTTTCTCCCCAAATGCAATCAAAAAGTCATGTTTATTTAAAAAACAATTAAAGAAAATATTTGATTGAAGGGGAATTGACTGGCTCCAGGTCTGAAATGTTACAGAAATGCCCCTTTATACCCTGAAGTGACACAAAGATGAAAGGAAACAAAATGTAAAGGAATGAGCATAAGCACACCAGGGCAAAGAAAGTACAGCAAATGAATCAGACCTAAGAGAGACAGCTTGCCAGGATAAAGCTGCTAGCCCAGATCCCTGAGATCATAAAGCTCTCCCCAGAAAATGCCTTGGAACTACCCAGATAGGTCATCTGAATATCTACCGATGTAATACTGAAATTCTTCAACATTACATATAGCCTAAGACCACATCATCTAATCTCTGCAGCTTTACTGTGAATTAGTCCAATGACTATTAAAGATGGCAAGATCTGTCAGAAAAGCCAGAAGCTAAACTGGCAGTACCAGCTTTCTCCTATCCAAAGTACAAAAATCTACCACACACAACTTGTTTTCAGAAACTGGGCTTATACAATTAAGCAATTGTATTAAACAATGACAATGAACAAACCCTCAAATATTTTTCTTGAAATTATCTTTCACTTCACATATCTCCAAAATCAAAATTTCTTTTTAATTCCCAGAGAGGGCATTGAATACTAGCCTCACTATCTTTTGAAAGGATTTCAGAAATTTCCTGAAAAGGTCAGAGTACATTTAAAGGCTCAAAACATTCCTCCATGGCCATTTATCACAGCAAGATGCCTTTGGCATTACTGCACATGCCTTCTTTGAATAATGTACACCTTCTGTATCTTCCTGCAAAGATGAATTTCATAATCTGGGTTTAGGCCCATCTCCAGCTCTTGGTGGATCACAGCAGTTTCTGCTATAGCAAGACAATCCTCAGGAGCATCTTGTCCACCTTCATGCCACATAGTGAAAGAATGTGTTTTACCATATATTCTTTATCTGAGCTCATCTCCAGCTCTTTACAATTAACTTAATTCCAGTGAATACCAAAGAAACTTTGGTAGTCTAGATACTTGCTATAAGCCGCCAGCAATTTCACGTGATTCACAGCCAGAGGCAAATGCATGCCTCATATGCCCAAGCCTCTCTAGGGAAGCATGAGAGGCATGCGATAGGTAACAACTGAAATCGCATTCTGGGAGGCTGATTAATACTCTTTCCCATTGCTCAACTTTATTGGAAACTTGGGACAAGGGTAAGTTAAAACTCATGGGAAATGTAATGAATAATGAGAATCCTCTTTTTTTTTTTTTTTACTTCCTTTCCCTTTGGCATAACAATCGCCCTCAGATGTGCTTATCTGCTTCCTTCCTCTGTTGCATGCCTCCTGTCCCTACTCCCCATTGCTCCTTCATCACGTGTCGCGGGAAACAGGAACAGGTTGATATGTTCCCATTTATATTTGGATATCTGACCAGCGGAACTGATGAACACTTTTCAGCTATAAAATTGGTCCAAAACTAAAAGCAAAATATTCAGCTTCAACAATTTTGGCATAAAATAAGTGAAATCAACATATTTAAATGGAAAGTTTCACCTTTAATAAAAAGTCATTCAGAATTTCAGAAACTATATTAAAGGCCTCACCTAATGCTCTGGGCATCTTTGATGAGCTTTCATAAAGTAAATCAAATACTTTTTTTTTTTTTTTAATTACCTGAGGCTGTTTAGATAAGATATTCAAAGATTTTTGATCTGCAACATTACCAGTGCTGTTTAATGCAGATAGTACAGACAGCTTATATAGAATAAATGGTGGGAGGAAAGCTTTCCAGACAAACTGCAACATTAGACATCCACTCATTTGGGATTAATCCAAATTTGTGATAATTATAGGATTACAATGTTACTTAATAAGATTTACAGTAGTAAAGGAACCAGATAAAGAAATCTGTGGATTTTTCTAAATTTAATTTGAATCTTCTGAGGTTACTGTCTTTTATTTTTTTAAACAACTCTAATACTTCAGATCACAGCTTATACAGATACATTTTGCTCTTTCTTACCAAGATAACTGTAACGTTTATTCTTCATACTGAAAAATTACCTATATTCATCTAGGTTCAGTCTAATGAAAATGACAGCAATAACCAGTTACAAAAAAAAAAAAAAAACCAACCCCAAAACCGGACTCTGAAATACATTCAAAATATTAGGGTCGGACTTTGATATCCTCACTGAGCAGTACGTTAAGCAGTAAACAGTCTCAAAATACTTCAGAAACACTACTCAGTACATGTACAGCTGGCAAGATGTGGGCTAAATGGGGCTTTCTAATTTGCTAAGATGATTAGTGATGAGAACTCAATTATTTCTGTATTCATGGAGCTAAGTGATAAAATAATGCTGCTTTCCTTCATTATCAGTGTAAAATAAAGGTCATCAGCTGGCTACAAGGATCAAAACCTAAAAGAGACTATTATACGAGCTCCCAGAAAATCCTAGTCATCTATATTCATACCTGAACTTTGCCTGCACGCACTACATTGATGAATATTAGTGTATTAGACAGACAAACATCATCAGCTCAACACGGTCAATAGTTTTGAGTTTCATTACCAAACAAAACAACTTGCAAGCAAAGTGATTTCATTAGCATATTCAAACCACTGACTGGCTCAGTCTGAAGGTCATTTAAAATTCTTTGAAATACAAGACAAAATTTTAATTCTTAAATCTCACATAACATTTAAAATGCATTATTCTTTAGGAAAGTATTTCATAACTCTCACTAAAAATTTAATCCACACAACCCGATTAATCATTACCAAGCAGTGTTAAACCTGAAAAGTGCACCTTCTCAGTAAAAGAATAATCATCATGGTATAGCACCATTTTGCCCTTCAATATCTCCTTTCACCTAAAGGCCTCGTTGTTGTCCCTGAAGGTATTGCTTCCATTTTATGGGTGAGGAAACTGATGTGTTAAGTGCTCGCCCAAGAGAATACAAAACCAGTGGCCAAACTACAGAATGCAGCCAGATCTATCAATGACATTTTAATCTATGCTTTACTTATAAAACTATACGGTTTTTGAATGTATTCCTATATCATAAGGGAAAGCCTGAAACGTCTCACTAGGTGGGCATAAGGACTCAAAACTTCCACTTGCACTATCTGGAGTGCATCTAAGGGCAAAGGACCATACTTGTCGAGTCTCCAAGTTCAGAAGCCACTGTCCAAGATCTGAGCTGTTTCAGTTCAATACAAGTTGACAGCTGGGAGATCCATCCTCTCATGTCAAATACAAGTGAGAATGGGGGTTAGGGAGAGGGGGCTTTCTGATTTTTTAAAGGTGAAGAGTAAAATGTTCTCATTCATATATGCACCCCTCTTACAATATTGCTCAGGTAAAAGTTGGAAAGTGGAAACCTTCCCAAAGCAAAACACAGCTAAAGTTAAACAATAATGATGGAGAGAGTTTCGTAAACAATTTGCAGGAGACTATAAGAAGTACTTATTGTTTGAAAGCATTTGAATGTGTTCCTTTCTCCCCAGGGCAAGTATTTTAATGCTCCTTGTTGGAACTGCATCTACAGCCCTTTCACAACATCACTGCTCTGCTAACTAGGGCCTCACTGTCCTTTTAAAAAGCCCTACCACACAGGTACTGTGCTTATGGAAACCATGCTGGGAGGCAGGCGCAACAGGGCTTTGAAATTTCCTTTTAAATCACAGCACTGCATTTTAATCTGACAGCATACACATGTAACACATAGTGAGAAGCTTCTCACTGTACCAGCAGGTGCGCTGGCCTGAAGGAGCTGATATTTAAATAAAATACTATGCCATTTTCCAGGTGTTAAATAAGCACAACTCAAACATGTACGTGAGGGGGGGGAAGCAGAAGAGGGGAGCCCTTCTGCGTCTTTACAGAGAATCACCTTGTGTAAATGAAATTCCTAAGTTTAGCTCAACAGCATTTAGACCTTTGAAATCCCCTCTTTCTTCCCATGCAAAGAAGCCCTACAGGCAGAACAGCAGTAGGCTGTGGGTAGGGAGCATGACTCTCAGCATGACTGAATTATGGGTGACCTCCTCTGTTTCATACCATACCTGAAGCTGTCATGCAACACGGTGGCCTTCATCCTGTTCCACCACCATCAGGAAGAGGCAGTTGGCCAGTCTCCACCTCCTCCCAGTGCTGTCGGCCAGCCTGTGGAGCCAGCAGGCAGCTGGGGAGCATCAGCATGAGACAAGGCCACCAAGGAACTCTTACATTTCACATGTGAGGTGTAGTGGTCAGATAACTTTGTAGGAATTCCCTTTTGGAGGGGGATTTCTTCCCCTCTAGAGCAGTCAAGCACTCCGCAGCTTGTTATTCCTCAATGCCTGCAAAAGCCCCGCAAGGAACCTAAAGGATCCTCCCAAGTGATGCCCTCTTCCTTCACCTGCCAGGCCATACCCATCTTGGGACTGCATAGCATCTCAGGGACTGGGCTTTTAAGGAAGTCTCCATTAGGACACTCTTGCAAAAGATGCATTAAGTCAGGGGACTCCAATAGTACTGAGCGCAATACACACAGCCTAGGGACTTAAAACATGATTTTTCTCCCTGCACTCCTTCCTATGAGGGGAAGGATTCTACCACAATGAAATTCCACTATTCACCATTGCAGCCTCCTCTGCATAGCAAGGATGGGGTAGGGTAGGAACAGGGCGCCCAAGCTGACCACCGTTCTTTACAACTTTTACACCATTTACCATGATATTACAGTGGATGAGGGGAAGCAAGGATGTTATTGCAAGGAAGACATAAGCCAGCCGTCACAGTAACTTGACACCAAGAAACACGAATAGCATTCTTCTTAAGTCACTGTCAGACTATTGGGTTTCTTTTACAAGAATAATAATTATCCATGTGTGATGCTGAATAACAAGCCAGTAATACAGAGGATTCTGTGTAGACTACATACTCTCAAAGGGTTATACACAAAGAAATACTCCCCTTTCCTACACGTGCTACCGGGACAAAGGGTGTGAATATACAGAAATAAAAGGAATTCCTTATCCATATAACACTGTCTAGGAAGAGCACTAACAGAATTCAGCTCCCCATTTACCCTTCCTGGTTCAGATCAGTGTGAATGAGTCTTTTCAGAAGAAAAGGGGAAGCACTGATAGTGGTGCCATATCCCCACCACTGCACTATGAAACACATTTACAGTTGTGGACTTCAACAGTTCAAGTGAAGAATGAAAAAAAAAAAAAAAAAAAAAAGAAAAGGAAAAGGCCACTTTTACTAACCTTTCCATAACACAATCCATTATAAACCACAAGAAAAACCTCAAGCCAAGCATCTATGTGAAACATGTAACCCTGCAAAATGTAATCTAGTTGAGTGCATCTTCCCAACACCCTTTGGTTGACTAAACAGATAAGGAAATTTTTCCCTTTTCTGCCACCTTGTTACTTCTCTTTGTTGTTTCCTCCTCTTTTCAAACCCTGCTTCCCCCCAGCTCGGAACTGGCTCTGATTAGCTTTTCTAAGCTCCCTCCAACTACTCAGTTGACTCAATCACATGGTGCAAAATCACTTGCATTAGAGGATGCCACCTTTTTCTTGTTGTCCAGTAAAACTTAAAACTACAAGTTGAACAAAAATATACAATATATTAAAAAAAGAGCTGGCATGCCTGAAAGAAAGCCAGTTCTAGCACAATTGTTCAGAGATTACAGTCTAACCTTTTTATATTTAACTGGAAGTTAATTTGGGAGGTATATTACTGTTTCCTCAAAGAAAATAAGAAAGTAATGAAAACCCCAGCACATCCCCTGTCACAAAGCTACAGTAAAGGTGAAAACTACCACCATCTTCTCTGCCAGCTGGCATTTACTAGAAGCAGATCATAGTAATACCACCATATCCCAATTACTTTTATTTAACAGTTTTATAAACAATAAGTTGATTTCTTCCAGAACTTCCATTTGGATTGTCTCAGACTGACTAAATAGCTACCCTCCCTGCAGGAGAGAGGCTTCATTAGATCTGAATAAACACCAGCTTTTGATTTTCAGTTTTGTTGGAGCTGTTTAAAAAAAGCTGGTGAACTACCTGACTGCTCCTTGCCAGAGAGCACGCAGGCATCTGCCCCCCTGTTTGCACTGTGCACCCCAACACAGAGCAAAAGGAATGCAAAATCAGATCGCTCGTCTCTATTCCAGTGCACTGAAAGCATAATGACTTTTCCAAATGCCTGGGAAAAAAACACATTTGATTTTTTTAACATCCCCATGCTGATGTAATTCACAGCTATTGTTATTTATTCTGCTATACAGCTTTCATGCAGATCATCAGCTGAGCAATCCAAATGATGAATTAAATCCTTACAATGAAATTCTACCACTCTCAGTGACTGTTTTATACTAGCCTGAGACAAATTACCTTTGAGTTCACAAAAGCTTTAAAAGAGAAAGCTAACTAAGAAATATGGCATTATAGAAAACACATATGTTGCTAGTAATGCCTATGATAACCTATCATTTCCACATAGCAAACGCGGTACCTGAGCAGAAGATTTCCACAAAGCCATCTTTTAATCTTTTTCTTAATCCAACACTCAGACTCATCTTCATGTTTGCAAAACATAGCCACTTGTTCTTTTTTCCCCAAACTGTTGAAAGCACGTCCATATCATCTACAGAATATTCTTCTAAACGAATAGCATGACGTATTCCCAATAGCAAGCCATTTTTCAAGAGGCAACAAACTTTATATAGAGAATAAATAAATTTATAAAATGAATACTTCATATCTAAAGAGAGAACTAATTGATATTACTAAGAGCCTCCACCTGTCAGAGGATTTTATTAATAGCTTAGCTTTAAATAATCATTCTTAGGTAAAGATTGCTTATTTAATTTTCACTATTTGCTCAATTGTTAAGAATGACATAAACCAGTAAAATATCACATTAGGTGATGTCTGTTTCAAAAGTATCGCCTTTGTAGTGAAAGATACTAGAGCAATATTAGAAAGGAGGTATATGCTGTCACAAAATACTTGACATGAAAGAAGTAGGCAAGCCACCATTTTAGTGTGAGTTTGTATTTAAACACATAAACAATCCAGTAAGATTTTTCCATGTTCTTACATTAAACTACATGTTAAAAACAAGGCTACTATTCTGACAGTAGTTTTGGCAGCATGGTTGGCTCTCACTGAGGGCCTGTCAACTCTCAGAAGGTAACTTCTACAAGATCAGAATTTTTCTATGATCGAGAATCATCCTGTAAGCATAGGAAATACATGGGCAAAAATGGTAAAAGTTAACAACATACATGTGTTTATGTACAAATACGTACACATACTTCACAGCTTTGCTTTGGACAGAGAGATAGAGCTGATTGTGTGCTTACATCACAAATACAGTTGAAATAAAGAAGCTGTTTAATATCCATACAGCCTCTTTCAAAATTAAGATATTTGTTAATTCCATGAAAGGACACTCTGAACAAATAATTTCATAGTTTTCATGAATATTCGCCATTTTGAGAAAAGTTGAAGAAACCAAAATATTAGCAAAAAAGGCATAGTAGGAGTAATAAAATAAAATGCTTTGACACATTTTGGTCATATCATTAAGCACAGGATAGAATAGTATTGAGAGCACTGAGATACCAGGGCATGTCAAGGCAGTATGATAACTGGTAGAGAATATAAATATCTATTTGTGCTTAATTGTCATGCAAGTTTTTTTCACTGTTCTTACACTGATGCAAATTTAATCTGAAATACTATTTGAAATAATGATTTTCACTACTGTTTTCAGAGAAAATACTGTTTAAAAACTTCCATTTCGAAAGTTTTCTGCCCTTTAGCAAGTTGGTTTGGGGATTTTAGAGCTTCTATTCCAAACTTCATGCGTACCCAAACACCATCCTGCAAACAGGTCACTTTTCGAAAGTTAACACTGAAACCTGTATATAAACAAGAAAAGAATTACCCTCCCTTTCCATAACTGGAAGAAAGCTGGACTATGGGTCTGTTCTAACATATCAGCTAGTTCCGCTTTCCTCAGCTGCCAACCTGAATTCCTACAGAGAGGAAAAAGTTTAATGAAGGCCTTTTTTTTTTTTAAAAAAAGCACATGCCCATTTTTGAGCTTTTGTCTGTTTTTACTGAGAATGTCTAAATACAGCAACCTTCTCAATTGAAATTTGGGAAGTAAAAAGTGATGTAAGAGTATGTTCATGAATATGGATTTAAGCCAATAATTTTGTGTTCTCTGGTAGTGAGAGCTATTGCATACTTTAAATACAATACCTCAAAATATACTTTAAAAAAATCACCAAGAGTTGAGGTTCAGTGTGATCTCTGAGTATAACCTTTGAATGAAATTCGCTAAGGAATAAAGGTTATTTGTGTAACATACAGAACTTCCTTAGCAACTGGTTCAACACAGCATGATCACAGATCTCACTAACTCACTCATCATTTAAGCTTCCTCTTAGCTCCTCAAAAACACTCTTCCACACCTTAAATTGTTGCAAGATTTTTTTTTTTTTTTTAATGAACTAGTTACAAACATGATCGCCATTAACAACACCAGTCAGCCACAGTGGTCAATCAAATACAGGAAGATGCTCAGATGCTGCAGTGTCAAGATCACCTCTAGAGAGAGTACAGACATGTGGACACGTAACAGATAAACCTTCATATCAAATACATAGGGAAAAACTTGGGAATTAGGGTTAAATGAAGTAAAGTGAAACATTAATAAAAAGGAATTGCTTGGATTTTATTTTTTTTTTAGTAATTGAAAAATTAAGGAGCAATAAAACTGATCTGAGATTCATCTTTCATAAAAAGAAGTAGCTGGCAGCATTCAGTATGTCTTTAATGTCAGATTTTACAACACACCGAATGTTTTCTATAGAAAAAATTAGCATAAAAGTGAATCGAGTGTTACAAAGACACCAATTATGAAAAGCTGATCTCTACACTCTACATTAATCTCTACATTGTATTCTTTCCATAGCATTAGCTTGAATTTTTGGCACATCAAAAACCAAAAGTAAGGTTTCTTTGTTTCAGCAGGCATTTTATATCTATATTCAAACTGAAGCACAGTGGATAAATCAACCCCCTCATTGTCAATCCAAAGTTCAATTCTGTGCAGTCTTCATTTAGTTTTTCTATAGAGAGCCAGAAAAAATTGCCCCACAGAGATTCAAGGTGTACATTTGCACCATTACTCTTTTCATTTTAGAATAACAGATGATAAAATAATTTGGCAAGTTTTCAGTGCTCAAACTCAATCAGATACCATAAAACTTAATTACAGGTCGATCTCACTGTCTTCTCTTTTAATTTTATGTCAGCTTAATACTTCAGGCAGAAGCAACAAATTCTTTGTGCTGTGCTAGCACCTACTGACCCCACAATTAGAAGAATTGGTACCCAAGAGTTGTTGCAAGTTTCTCTATAGAATTTAGGTCAGGATTCACAAAATAACGAGTAGTTGTCAGAAATGGAAACTCAGATCACCCAACACTTGACATCTTGCCTTAGCAAGTGTCCCACACCTTTTCTTTCCCAACATCACACACACTTAAGCTAGTCTGTCTGAATACCTCTCTCATAATATGCAGATCCACTTCTTAGAAAGCAGAGCTATGAACTAGTAGCACAAGTTAAGAGGCTTGTTGACATAGCTTAAGTTCGCCTGCTTCACCAGGGGCAGCAGCTCCTGATTTGGACCTCACCCCTCACAGCAGAGACATACATTAAATTACACGTCACGAGTGAGTAAGACTAGACGATACCACCGCTGCCCTTGTGCAGTGCCGGTCACCACGGTGGGCTTTGCCATCCTAAACAAGTGAAGTATGGTCTCTGCTCATTTTTCTGATCTTAGGGTGAAAAGCTTTGATTTTAAATTCAAGTGAGTTGTTATTTAAGAAAAATAAAAAATGTATGCCTTTTCTCCTACCTATCAAGCCAGGAGTGTACATAATGCCCATGCCTGGAGCAGTTGATTTGTTCTGAAAGCTGAGAAATTGGTAGCTATTCCAACGTGCTCTGAGGGCAGCCCCAGAGCCACAAGCGAGCTGCTAAGAGCATCACCCTTCTGGTCTCAGCAGTCTCATTCATTGCACTGTAGCTTTTAAAATTGGGCCATTTATGTTCAGAGCTTAGAGACCTGGGGCTGGAGTCTGAGGATGACTGTATTGCACTGGTGAGCTACAGTTGTTAGGGGGCACTAGGGCATAATCTTTGAAAGCTTTAGGCTTTCAGTGGTAGCTATTTGGACTGCTTTCAAAAGTTCCTCATCTGCATTCGGCAAAGGAGAGAGAGGTTTGCCTCGCCATGGACCCTTAAAATACAGGTGCGAGTGCGTAACATTCTGCGGTCAACAACAAGGTCTTCCTTACCCTTTCCTTTCAGTTCCCCTCCTCCTCCTTCAAATAGCATATTCAGTGTCTATCCAAGGTCAATGCCATATGTCAGACCAGAAACATTTTATAGTCGTACATGTTCCTTAGTTGCAAAGCAGCAAGGAGTGTAAGGGGTCTATGGTCTCTGCTAAAGCACCGGCCGCTGTGAAAGTTACTACTCTAACATGATGCAGTCGTATTAACATACAGCCTCTGATCTCCAGCTCTGCTGGGGCTGTGCACGCTCCAGTGTACAGTTCTCCATATGCACCTGCATTTTCTTCTGGGCAGAATGGTAATCTTTGTGGTATTGATTGTATTGTAAAAGAGTAAAAATATTTAAGAAAAAATTGTAAGTCCTATCTTCAGAGAAACTTTTCTGACATATTAACAGGTCAACTTCTATTGACTACCATAGACCTACTAGTTACAAGCAGATCAAAACAACTATCTGCTCTAGCCTAGGCACACACCCTATCTGCAAAGTCAAATACTTAGAATGCAGATATCTCAAAATGAAGGGTGCTTTCATTGAACCTCTTCAAAATAAACATATCCTGGAGAAAGCTTTAGTGGCACAAACGTACATGGTCTTCACTGCTGATTCTTTATATGTCTGACCCCTTTTTGTCCTACCTTCGCTAGTCTGCCCCTATCTCATATTTATCCCCACACATCCAGCTCATCATCACTGCTCATCACGTTCTTCAAGAGGAAAGATTCATAAATGTTCATTATTGCATCCTTTTAACCTCCAGAAATCTTTTGCTGTTTTCGAGCAAGTTAGTTTTTCAATGCTGTTTCATTGACGAAGCACAGGCCAAGTTTCAAAGGGATGTTAAAACACATCTCTCCATATTCCAAATTTTAAGTATGAGGAAGAAATAGATGCAATTTAAGAGAGTGGGGTTTTTTTGTTTTGGTGTTTTTTTAAAACATGATCGAAGTAATTTCCCTTACTCTTCTCTTGCAAAAAGTGGAATTGGTGAAACTGTCCATAAAAATTCATCTGAGACTCCCACTAAGCATGAAAAATTTCATTCTGATTTGCCAAAGCCTGACAGCTATAAATAACCACTAGCAACACACAATCAGACAAAGGGCTGGACAGCCTTAACAACAGACAACCCTAGCTATAACTCAACCCATTTTTCATCAGGGAAGGGAATAGACATTTGTTATAATGCCTTGAAAGAAACAAAGCTGAAGGCCAAGGCGTCACCTGCCCTGCCTCCAGTCACCACAGACCTCAACAGGGGAGGAGAGAGAAGTGGAAAACAACCCTTTCAAGAACTGGAGGGAGGAAAAAAAAAAAAAAAAGGCAGAGGGAACCCTGTGTGTGCCCTGTCCCTATACCCATGCAGAGAGGAGGTCTGCAGGTCCCCTTGCAGAACTGCTGCATGAACTCATACACACATATCCAGCTGAATCCACCTGAAAATTAATTTTGTGCCTTTTAGGGGCAAAAGGCAGGCATGTACAGTAGTGTGGAGCAGGACCAGACAGCACAGACTTTGTGGCCTTCAATAAAACCACCCTGCTATGACAAGTCCTTTTCAAGCATCTGACCTGCAGGTCCTCACATGGGTCATTTAAATGTCTCCCCTTTCCTGTGGTTGCCACAGGAGGTCTTGGACCTCACCCACACCCAGCTCCCACTTCACAAGTCATCAAATTGCTGCTCAAGCAGCAAATGGTGCAGGCTCTACAGGGTTTAAAATTATTAATTGCCAGGAGATAGCTGATAATTATTGTACTGTGCAAAAGTACATGTTATGCAGAAGACAATGAGATTAGTTCCTGAAATGGGCTGGCAACACTAAGCCAGGACTTACAAGTAATTACTTAGATAGCAATACGATCCTCAAGGCCCCCTCTCCCATGCACACCCCCCTCACCGGGAGCTAGCAAAGGGCCAAACTCCAATGCCACCACTGCCCCCTTCCCAGGGCTCCCAGTCGCCTGTTTGTCAAAGCTGACCTGCTTCAACCAGTAGGTCCACGTTGACTAGCAGCGGTCAGCACAGTGCTGTAGCACACATAAGCAGCATTTCCCTTGGGGTCCTTACACCTTCCTGAACAAAGAACATCTCCTCAGCCCCCCAGCACATTTGCTAGACATCTCTGCAGCAGAGATGCAAGCTTTTAATGCCATGTGGTGCATAAGATCTTCAACTAGTGAAGGTTGTGTACGCAAAGGGAGCCAATGGAGCAGGAACACATGCATGGGCAGTTATCACAGTAGGACTATTAATATGACAACTTGCAAATCACCACAAGTTGCGTGTTTGAGCTTGAAACAGAAACAGTATGGGCTGCTAGGCAGTCACACTTAATTCCAGGAGGAAATCCAGAGCACCTACCTTCTCGTGTCATCTCAGTCATGCTCTAGAGAATGTTACACTGAAAAATTAAAAAATTAACATGAAAGGCATCTTCCTTGGACAAAAAGAAAGGCTGTGCAATATATGTTATCTTTTCATCGTGACTTCAACTCTGGGCACAAAAATGTTTTTTTTGTCCTGACCAGCTTTTGAAACATATTTCAGGATGAGCTCTCTGAAGCTGCTGTAGGCAATTTGAAACCCTTGACTTCTAATGGAATTGCTAAATTAGAGGTCTTTTAGGTCCTTTTGAAAAACCAGTTGTTACAGTGGTTAAAAAAACTGCAGTAAATGAGAACTGGGCCTTGGCAATTTACACAATTTAAGCGTTGCTCTTCGAATATTTGGCAATTTGCATAATCTGCAAAAACCAGAAAGCAGTAAAACCACATAAATGATATTTGAGAAAAAATAATAACTATAGCCTCACACAAAACAAATTGCCAAGAAAAAAAAGAAATAATTTAATCAGAAAAAAAATACTTCTGTAATTTTGCAGCTCATTTGTACTTTCGTCTCCTTCCAGCAAGATGAAAAAGCAACCTATGCAGTATTTTTACCAGCAGGTGGCAACCCCAAATAGCCAGCCAACAAAACACTACAAAATGCTCCAGAGACACACAGCGTTTCTTCACAGGGTCACGTCCACAAAACAGGCACAGCACTGTGTCATGGCATCGCCCTCGTGATTATATTTACTGCACCACCACTTTTGCATGATTTTTTTCCCCTTTCCTCCTAGAACCTCTCCTCCTTGCTCCCCCTCCCCCCAAAAAAGACCCAACCCCAAACTCCCCCCAAAAACCACAAGAGCTAGCAAGTAACTACCTTGGTTTCTCAGTAAGACAAGGCTTCTGCAGTCACATTTTGTGTGCATTCACGTGCACATGTGTACACATCTTTTTGCATATCAAACGTTCTCTCTGTGGTATGCATTTTACCAGGTTTGGCTACAAAATAAAAGCAGCTGAGCACAGAGCTCGGCGGGGGAGAAGGTGCAGTGTGAGCTCAGCCCGTCAGAGACCTGACAACCCACAGGACTTTGGCAGGTTCATTCAGGTCTCAGAGTCTCAAATGCCAGACACTGATCCTTACTTCAGCACATGCTGTTTCAGCTGTGCCCAGGACCGTGTGATACTTCCTAGTCCCCAGTTTCCAGGACAGGTGAGGGTTATCCATTACTAAAATATTTCCAGCACTCAAGAGAGAGAATTCATTCGTTCAAACAAATAAATCAACCAACCAAAAAACCCCCCAACCCTACAATACAAAAAACTAGCAGACTATAAGAAAGATACAAAGCCAGAGAAGTCAGTAGAAAGACTCGTTGTTACCACAGCTTGCTTGGTTTTAATCCTCCGGCTAGTGTCGTGTGGATAGTTCAGGCTGGAGGGAAGTACATAGAACAGCCTAGTTGTTAAAGACCAAAGAGTCAAGGACAGGAAACAAATGGTGTTTGTGGCCAAAGTGGGATTCATTTTCCATTTATTTCCAAGGCTGATTTATTTCACTTAACTTTAGAAATTTACAGCAAAGCTGTCAGCAGCTGAGCCCGTCACCTTAGACTCTTCATAATCAACTGTGAGAAATAAGTACTTCAGGACCCAATTATCTCATCCATTTTAGACTACTTTTTTTTCCCAGATGAAATGAATTGCAACAAGAAGTGCCTGTTTCTGTCCATTGGCCATAAAGCAGATCTAGGACAACCAGGTCAGACATAATAGGCCTATACACATTTTCTCAGTGTAACCTTCCCTTCCCTGGAGCTCTGAAGAGCCATTAACACTTCTCTGCACCATTAACATCATCAGTTCAGAAGCAACCCAGCCACATGCTTATAAAATGTTTCTCCATCTCCCCAGAAAAACAAGCATCTTCAGAGAAGGTTTTAAGAGGTGCAGTGCTGGAAAGAAAAGCATATGAAAACACCATCTGTATTTTTAAAGCAAGAAAGCATGAACCTAGCACTATTTTTTGGGACACGAACACAGTGTTTCGGTAAGCTATTTAGGGTATGTATACCACTGTACTGTTGGTCAGTTGTCTCAGGCTACAACATGCCTAAAGTGCCCCAGGCCTGTTTTCCATAATTTCATTCAGTCAGAGGCACTTCTTCCAGGTGGAGATTTCTCTCCTTTCCCCAGATTACCTGACTTGTCTTGAGAGCTTTTCCGTGAAATCTTCATAGCGTACTAAGAGGTTATTTATACAAATACACAGTGCATAGTACAATAGGCACTGATCCTTTCTTTACCAACTTTCCTCATGGGTACCGTAAGTGCAAACAGTCACTCACCACCATAATTTTTGAAGGGGTAATAATGCAGGGAAACATGTAGTGCAACATGATTTTATCTGCTGCACCATCTCAACAGAGGGAAAACAAGGGTGAGGTGTTGAGGGAACCAACATTCAGACTTCAGTGTGACAGACTGTCGAAGAACCAGAACCTCCCATGTGCAGAGGTCAGACGTTCCAAGGAATAAAACTTCTCTCTACCGATCTTAAGCCATTCCCCCCCATCCCCCAAATACCTTCGCTGCTCTTATACACTAGTTTAAAACATGGATGATTCCTGGCAAACAAGAAAAGCTTGATGCTTTACATGGAGTACCTAATTGCAATAAAAATCCAGTTTAATTATGTGACCACCTGTTGAGAGAATTTCTCTCTGTCGAGAATTTTTGTCCGTATAAGTCAGGAACAATAAATCAAGTTGACTACCTCAGTAAAGCTGAGACAATTAGCCTCTAAGTATTTGATTTAATCCTTTGATAAAAGTGTCTCATAGACATATCTATGGTAAAGGTAGTGAAAGAACAACAGGACAAACTGTTTTTTCTCATAAGCTAAACTCTAAGCCTCTGACAATTTCTGAATACAAAGGGTTCAATCCTCCAAAGTCTTAAACATCATCAGTGGTTTCAAAGCTATATTTATTTAGTGTCTTGCAGAACTAAGCCATAATTGCTCTCAAAAGAGCATATTGCTCACTGAGAAGAAAAGTTTCTTCATTCGTGATATTTAGCTAATTACATTCATTTCTATCTCATTGAGCATAAGCTGATAAACCTGTGGGAATAGTTTAATCCATCTCAATTAATCACACTACAGTTACAACTCTTTGTCCAACCAGTTTTCAATCCAGTATTTATTCTAACCACAGTAGCACCTAGCAACATCATTTTAAGATGAGTTAAGTGCGCCGTGAACACTTGATCCAAGTCAGTCCCAGCTTTAATGCAGTTAGGGACTTTCAGAGTTATTGTTATTGAAAATCTTGTCCATTGTGCTAGGATCATCACTTCAAGGTAGAAGTTCCTGAGAACAATTTGTACGTGTGGCTTACACCTTCCTCCTAAGTAGTGTGTGTAAGTCCATCCCCAGTGCAGCTAATTTTGCCAAATTTTTGCCAGCTCTACTTTTTCCTTTAGGTTCAGCTGAAGAATGGAAGATACATTGGTAGCTTCTTCCACATTTTCTGCCTAGAAAGGTATGGGGGAGAAGGCAATAAAGGATACGTCTGCTAGGGACTTGTGCATTTTTAGCTTCTCCCTTAGAGAACTTTAGCAAAACTTTTAGCCATAACCAGCAAGACTTTCCAAACACCTTTTGGCAGATATGGTTTGGGCTCCCCAACAGATTTCTACACGCACTGTCATTTCATGTGTTGCTGCCATGAATACTCATTTTGCAAGGAGAGCACTTAAGGAATCAAATGTTTTAGAACTAGCCAAGTCATGGAAGTGTCAGTGAACTGTTCAAAAGACTTCTCGTATTGAAGAGTCAAGGGCAAGGAGAGAGTGGTATTTTGCATGGTGTACAATTCTTCACTATCTAAAAGCAGTGGGACAACTGTTACAAACATGAACAAACGCTGGTCAGCACTGATTTTTTGTTCTGCAGACCCATGGCAGAAAGAGAAGTTTAAATACTGAATAAAATGTAACTACGGTCAAAAAGGGGGCACTATATCACTGTAGTTATCACTATGTCACTATAGCAGTGCTTCCAAACTTACAGACTGTGGAAGCAACTTGTAGGAAAAAGCCACCCCAGCCCAGGGGTCACATAAGAAAGCCTGTGTGTGTGTGTGTGTGTTTGTGTTCAACTCAAGCTTCGACAGTTGCAGTGCCACGTTGCTAAATTAATGCTGGACCAATGACTTAATTTAAGGGTCAGTACTAATGCTCAAGACAGCTAGATACTGTTCTTGATTCTCTTACCAGACTAAGCTCTCTATACCTCCTTTTTTACCCCCCCCCTCTGTAAACCTGCTGCACTGAAAGGGAACAAAGACTAGTGTGTGCTAATTTGAGGGGGAAAAGTCCAAGAATTTTCTTTCTGACCCTCTCTTTAAAGGAATTGGCAC
Source organism: Haliaeetus albicilla (assembly GCF_947461875.1). NCBI lineage: Eukaryota > Metazoa > Chordata > Aves > Accipitriformes > Accipitridae > Haliaeetus > Haliaeetus albicilla. The sequence goes on from NC_091488.1 coordinate 30,753,645, forward strand.
ACTCATGTCAGTTCTGAACCATCCTCTGATCACACAGACCTTCTTAGGATTGCTTCCACCACACACAGTTATTTACCAGGTTAAATTGCAAATATCCTGTCATCTATTACATGGAAAAAAAAGACCTGCTTTGGTCAATCACAACTTTCATGGTAAGAAATAAAGAAGGACTTGACAAATCAATGGAAACCTCTGTATTGTTAACAGATCTGTTTTCCAGCTCTTGATACATCTCTGTGTTTGGCTGTCTGTGGAGAATTGGGTGACAGTGACAGAGTATCTGGGCACGGATCTGACACTGGTATAATAGAATGCACAAAGCACAGTTTCAAAGCAATGAGCAGCAGTTTTGCTGCTTGATTCTTATCACAGTGGCTGGAACCCAGAAGCCTAAATCCCCACTATGTGTTAGAAATACACTGTCAGAAAAAGAGATGTTTCATATTGAATGAGGAAGGCGGCTAATCATTTGGGGAGAATAACAAAATTATTTTAAGGGGATGTCATCAAACCATGAAACCTACAGTGGCAGTTAGCTCCCTCCAGTTTTGGAAATCCTAAAAATATAGTTCTGAGTTCTCTGACACCCCTAATTTTCCTCTCTTTAAAAAGACAACTTAGAAAATATAAGTTAAGATATATCAGATACTCAGATTTTGTCACCAACACTTCTCAAAATCCTTTTTCCTAACACCAAGTGCTGCCTGTTGGGGTTTAGAAAATACAGTACCCTAGAAGTTTCTTTAAAATGAGACACTTGAGGCACAGGTTACACTGAATGACACAGTGAATACTGAAAGTCCCTGCTTGGGGCTGAGCAAGGACGTCCTCTGGGCTCTCCCCTCACTATGCCAGGGTGTCATTGGGGAGGAGCTGCTCCACTGCAGTAGCCCCAGCACAGTCTCATGGAGTAAATATGGGGGCAGTGTATGGGGCTCATCTCGTGCCTAACCTGAGTTTCCCTCTCATCCACCACAATCAAGCAATGAACCCTCTAGTTTTTTCAAATACAAGTTTAATAAAGTGAGAAGTCCAGTTCAAGTGGCACCAAACAGCTACAGTCTCTCCACAAAAACAAGTAATTTCTTGTACAGGATGACAAATGATGTCTGGCTTCCCACAGACTACCTGCTCATGTATGAAGCTTTTGCTGCAATAGTAATATTTTTTTTTCCTCCCTTGATTCCCCAACGTCTCACACCAAATAGGCTCATTTCTTCAGCTTTTACTCAACTGAATGAATATTTTCATGAAATCTTATGCTTTCTAAGACTGCCAGCCTCCTGTCAAACTGGACTGAAGTTGGCCAATGAGCTCAAAAACTACTGAAACAGCAGGACTGCAGATTCTCATTTTTTTAGGAAACCTAGCTACCTAGCCATACTTTAAAAAGCATTTTTTACATTCTTTTATGCCAGAATATTAGATGTGGAAGCACCTGAGACTATTCAAACCTGGATTAGCCTGACAGATTGCAATTCAGTTCATAGCTTCTTATGCAACCTGCTGGTAGCCCTTTAATTTTCCTTACTTCATCAAAGTTAATAAACTTTCATTTCTTTCTTGTCCAGTAGATTTGCAGACTTTACAAGTAACTTTTCCACCTTTGTAAATAATGCCTGCATCAATAATAATCCAGGATAAATTGCAATCCTTTTGTCACACCTGTAATAATAAGCCATAGCAAACATCACTGGTCTGAGATAATATTTCACAGGTATTGCAACATCCATTAACCACTAGAGCTGGACTACTCTTTTCTGATGTGACTTTTTTAAACCACAATAACTAAGTGAATCTCTTATACACAAAATTCTATGTGCTTTCTTTATTACTAGAGAAATGACAACCTAAAGTTCATAGTGTCCACTAGAGTTCGGCAGCAATAAAATACCCTAGAATTTTAACATGGCTCTCATAAGACCAAAAGCCTCAAATGGCTTTGGAAAAAGGTTGTAATTTTGTGAATTTTACAAGTAGAGAGAATTTTCAGAAGAAGCAGAAAATGTTCTTCTTCCAAAATCACACTGTAACCATGCACGGATTGGGAGGAAGGGAGGGCGGGGGAGGAGGGGAGAAGCAGTTACCAATTACTATTCTCTTATGGCCAATCCTAGTTTGTAAACAGAGCTGAAAAAACAAATAAAGCTTTGGTTTCACCTATGTGGTGGGGAAGTGGGGAGTATGGTACAGCTCTCCCTGCATTTACTTCGATATTCAGGAAACATCCTCTTTGGGTTTCCCAGAAAATCAGCTGAAAGAGAAAGCTGTAATAGTGATAAGGTCAGGAAGAGAAATCTGATAAGAATGGGCCATTAACTAGAGACTTCTAGCAAACCAGTAGAGGATGCCTAAAGGTGCTGTATGGGGATGCTGACTCCTGACTGCCTCCTCCTCTGCAGATTCTCAAGGTAGAGGGCTGAAGGGAGGGCATTCAGCAACTGAATCCCTTCTCTGCGTAAAAATAACCAGAACTTTAAAGATGCTCTTTAGTCCAGGCATAGATGGAGAAAATTAGACCCACACTTAATCCTAATAATATAAAGAAGATTTCCATTTTCAGCCGAGTTCTTCAGAAGCAGGCAAAGCTACTCAGGGCCTGATCCAGAGCTCAAGATGTCAATGGGGCCCAGACTTGTAAGCCAGAGATACCAAAATTGAGAGTTGAAGGGTGGGGAATCTTTCCAAAGACAATGATAAGCAGAGAATCAGGTTTGCAGTAAGTACCTGAACAGAGAGTTGGCAGGGTGGGGGTGGCAGGAAGTACTACCCTTAATAATGAAGGAGTTTCCTCCAGAAAATGGACAGATTTACATTGAACTTCACATTGAACTTTCCTTCTGTCAATTCCTAAATATACTCTTTCATTTAAATTATTTTTTAGGCCATCAGGTCAAATCAGTTTGTGGGTCATGTTGACTGTTCATATGTCTAAAACCCATCAAGATATGTTTAAATTACAGATGCTTGCTGAAAGGATCTGATGGTCACAGGAAAATGATTAGTCCTCGTATGATATTTTACCAGGCAGAACTGAAAACAGAATTTTTGTACTGTAAAAATAATAATAAAAAAAACCATAAGAGACAATAAACCTGTAATCACCTCAAATGGTTTTGCATTTACCTTCATTATTCTGTAATATTTTTCTTAGGCACAACTGCATCCATATTAATACAATCTGTCTTCCTGCCACTGACACTTTATCTGATGTTCAGTTATTGATTTAGATATTTGTCCACCTAGAGAGACATAAAAAAAGAGAAACCACTGTACTTCAGGCAGCTATTCTTAGTGACCTAATCAGGCTAAGGCTCAATAAGCCAGGATCTGTAGTCTAAATATACTTTAGTTGATTCCACCTCAGCTAGATGATGACACTGAAAGTAGTTGCATATAGATTTAAAATAACCCATAACTTCCTGATTCATTTCCAGAATATAAAACATAGGAGCAGCAAGGGTTGACTTTATATAATCAGAAGAGATGACACAGTATGTGAGTGTATTTGACAACTTCCTAAGCTTCTGCTCCTTGGACTATTCATGCAGATGGCTATCTTTATGATTTTAAAGGGCATGACTGGCTGAAAGAGCTGTCTATTCCAAGCAAGGCCAGTTAGTTTTCTTTCTACTGGAGGGCTACTACATCTAAGATGGATGGTGATTTCCAGTTATGGAGCAGGGAAGCATTACACACTGCTAGACACAGAAGAGAATCATCACTAGAGCATAGATGCTAGGAAATTCACAGCTTCCCAGGGTATTAACAAGGAAGACCATCTGTCCTACTTTTAACATTCTGATCCTCGGATTTTCCCCTGCTGAGGATTTCCCTCGTCTAGAAAGATCCTGAACCTTAGCTGCTTTCCCCGACCCTTCCCCTAAGGGATCTGGTTTGCTTTCATTAACACTATGATCCCCTTCCTGCCTCATGTCCCAACTCTATAGTGAGAAACCATCATCCCTTTTGAGCATTGAAACCAGATCTTCAACAGAAATGACTCTCCTGGAAATTCACTGATGTGCTTATAGTTTGAAAGATAGTGCAATGAAGGTGCATATTGTAGTAACAATACCAGGGACTCTGAGTCTCTCAAACCCTAAGAACTTTTTCTGAATCTTAGTGGTTTAGGAAAGTGACCAGCTCATGAAGAAAATTATTAAAATTCCAGAGAGCTGCACCAGTATCTAGAATGCTTTAAAGAAAGAGAGAAAGAAAATGAATACTCTTAACAAGCAAATAAACAGGTCTGTGAATTGGAAACTTAATTATAAAACAATGCTCACTACTTATGGATCAAAGGCTGCCTAAGACATAAGGAAACGGCCATGAGGGGATACAGCACAGTGTGTGTACCTTCCAGTAGGCACCTCAGCCTATGCACAAGACACATGAGTCACTGCAGCAAATCCCCTAGCTGTGCAGGGAACGAGCTGGCCATCACTCACTAGCCAAGAAATCAGGACTCCTGGCACACTAACAGATATAGTCAGCCAAATCTCTCCCTCTATTTCTCTCCGATTTTGAACATCAGGCCAAAATTTGGTTCTGCCGCTCTGCATGGTAAAACAGGGAGAGGGCTCCAGCCCAGTGTGTTAAATTGTTTTTCAGCCCATAGTTCATGGACTGTTGGTGGCTCATAAAACAACAGAAGGTGATCTGTGAAGTGCTTGCTAAATCAACCTCTGCTCCAAATGCACATTCTTATACATAAAAGCAAAGAAAAAAGTAAAACCAGGAAAAATAAACATAAGATAATATTCAAACTTCTGCCTAACATTTTCTTAAAAGCAAACGATGTGGCAAAACTGCAAAACCAGGTGTTTTCCAGAAGGTAAGCTAGTCTTTAGATGAAAAAAAACCAACCACCCACAACACAAAACCAAGCATAAAGTACAAGACATAGTGTGGCCCTTAAAGGATGTGTTTGTAGGCCGTCCAACTTCAGATCTGTCAAGTCTCAGACAAACTGTTTTCTCTCCAGGAGAACAGTAAGGGAAACCTTCTAGAATTAGCCTTTTAAATTTTGCATTACCCTGCATTCACATTTCCCTGTTTGTGATATGCGGAAATAGAGCCTTTGCTCTTGCAAAACTGCCATTGAAATCCAAAAATGTTATTCTCAGCGAGTTCAGAATCTAGACTTTAGAAAATTAGTTCTTGTACAATGCAAAAATATGAATTAAGCATTGATTGAAACTGGCAGATTGTTTTTCTCCCCCAGCTTAATTCTTAAAAGACCAAGTTGTTCCAATTAATTTCCTAATGGGCAGATATCCAGATCCCAAACAAAAACCCATTACAGTTAGTGCTGGCATTCTCGCTGATAATCTCAGCAGAGATCCAGAAGAGTAAAGCAAGCTTGCAGGCCATCCTAAAGGCAGTCAGAGATCCTTCTAGAATGTGGAAGGAATATATCCAAGAGAAAAAGCAGATTTACTATCTATGCTTGTGTGTTCCATACCCCTCCAAAAGTTTCAGGTTCCTAAGCACCATTCAGTGCCTTTAGTGGGGGCGCCACGTGAATAAGTGACTACTGGGTTTTAGAACCTTTCTTGTACTCTGTGGAAGGGATTTTGGCTGTGCATCTGTCCTTCAGTTGCTCCATCTCTGAAAGAAGACATTTGAACTTGACAAGCTTTAAGATCCCTGGATGAAGAGCCTTTTGAATGCAAGGTGTTACTGTTCTCACAAAAGAAATAAAAAGAAAAAAGTTTAATTTCTTCACTGATTTCTGGTAGGACATTTGCCTATTCCTAGCTTATTTTCATCATTTATATTTAATTACTGTTAATAAGCAAACAGCATATGGCAAACACAAGGAAAAAAAACCTGAGGTAACTCATGGATGAGACCCCTCAGTGGACTGAAACCTGCAAGAGCAGGGAAAACTGACATGAGATGAACTCTGAAAGCATCTTTAGGAAAATGCCAAAGCACCCCTCCTCCTCCTCTCCCACAAAACACAGAACTCAAAGCCCAAGTCAACAGCAGCATCTGTTCTTTACGCTCTGGAAACTGAAAACTGGTACAGAAGCTAAGGGTACTTTAACTGTCAAATTATTTTTTTTTTTCATTATTTACAAAGTAGCAGAAGAGAGGATACTGAAAACAGCGTGAGCTATATCCTGAACTATATAATTAAATCATATGAGACATAAATTTCAGGCTATATATTAAAAAACCATCAGAAATATCGAAATAGTAATTTCAAAAACTTCTGTGCTCATGGAAGAAGCATTTTCACAGGGCAGCATAAGGCTGGACTTTGAAATGCTGCAAATCCTCTAGGTGTATATGAAGAAGATGAAGCGACAAGCCCAGCAACAGGTGCCCTGTAAGAAGAGGAGGCCTTCAAAGTGCCTCTCCATGTGCTTCTTAGGAGCTTAGCTGCTGCTGTTTTGTTTTTCTAGGCCTTTGCTCATAGCCACAGCAAGAAGGCAGCACGTGGAGGAGAGGAATATGACCCACACTCAGCATTGTGTTTCAATGTTGCTATAGTTTCACACCTGTGGAAGTGAACAGAAATTTTTTTTTTTTTCACTTATACTCTGTCCATGCCCTCCCTCCATGGCAACACAGTAAAGCAGCTGACTTCTGACACAGCAGCCTGTCTCTGAAAAATCAATCACATCATGCTCAGAGGATCAGCATTACTTTAGTATCATTTACCTTGACTTTGTTAATCATTTTCATGAAAGCACTGTTCTAGCACTTCACTTGTTCTCAAGCTCCTTTCAAGGGAGCTGTTAACTTCAATATGGCAGATTTCCCTTTCTACAAGCCTACAGGTCTACAAGTCTGTCTACATTTTCTGTTTTCTACAGATGAAATGCTCTTTCCTGTACCTCAGAACATGGGCAGCAATGGGGAAACAAAGCAAAGCATTAAACATATTTACTACCTTCTCTATTATGAAAATTAGTTTTCCTAAATATTCAACATCAATACTGCAATGATTTCCTTTTGAATGAATGCCATTCAACTATATATATATATATATAGTTGGGGAAGATGCATAGAAAACATTAGGTGAATAAGTCTTCTAGGTGGGGTTTTTTTTTTTCTTCAGTGGCCACTTACATCTGATATATTTTCTTTATTTTCCAAAATTCATCATCTTTGTAAAAGAAAAACATGCGGTAGGTTTTTTTTCATTTTTTTTCCTTTTTTTTGCCTTTATCTTGTTAAAAATGGACAGATCAAGATAGAAGACATTGTAATATTGAGCATTCTTGCAGCTTTCAAAGTGCCAGGCTCTGGGTATGCTGACTGCTAAGTTTGTTTAGCACTATTAGTTGTCTTCTTTTGCCAGGTCATGTCCTAGCAGGACATCCTCTATAAGCAGAAATAATCCTGCAGAGAAGTTTTTAACAGTTGATGCCAGAAAATAAGCCTGCAAAATCACTTGTCACTCTCTTTAAATAAAAAAAAAAATATATATACTATACAGCCTTGGAATAAATCCTGATTTAATACCAGCAACTGAAATTATGACCAGCTTCAGCAACAGGTATCTGTGTGAAATCTTCTTCTGTGTGGGTTGCAATTAAAAAAAATATATAAATTTAATAAATACAATGATCACCTCCATTCAGGAATCTTGGAACTACAGACTGCAAAAATACAGTTTTTCATTCTCTAAGAGGAAGAATGCAAGACTTAGTATTCCGTTGCTCTCTTGATGAGCAGATTACCCTTACTGGCCTCCCTCTCCCTTTGAGGGTTTCTGGCCAATGGGTTACTAAACCCCATTTAGGCAGGGCAGCCCCTAACCCTTGGCTCTCTGTCCATACTCCTCCCCTAGTTTCCAGGGATACAGGAGGTCAGGCCAGGGCTTCCCATCAGAGGGGTGACTCCAGAAGCCCAGGACAGTTCTTTAGCTATTTTAAAATAACATTTCAGGAAGAGACCACAATTCTCTCAGTTTTGTCACATTAGCATGACAGAGGAGTGGTGGTGGCAGTTTCAAGGACTGGATTTTTATTTAATTCTCTGCTAAAGCCATTCTCATCACATTGCTGGGCATTTCAGGTGAATAAATAGAAATTATTTGTGTGTTATGTTTTGCTTCTACAATTTTGGCTCCTGGCGAAGACATCTTTGAGTTTGGAGTACCTTTTTTCTAGACCTGTCCACTATTGAGCAGAAGTGCCACACTTCAAGTACAGGTGCAATTCCTCAAGATGAAAACTGTTTTTCCCTGATGCCTAAGTGTGCCTGCCACTCAAGAGGAAGAATACCTGCTATTAATCATAGTCATTGATTTACAAGTGCAGACTCCTTCTCTCTAATGGATCAGAATTCACACATTAGTGTTTTCCAAAAAAAAAAAAAAAGTAGCTCAAAATGCCAAACAAAAATATAACAAAACATTGTTCTATTTTTACTTTATAACAATACTGTACTTTTTGTTTAAATCGGCTATACTGAATCATGAAGCAATATAGAATTCAAAAGTACATGAAGTACAAATCAAGCTTTCTAGTCTGTGGAGAGGAGTTCTTTACTAGAAACATCAAATGTCTTTGCAAGATGCTTAGTTGTTTTTTCTTCCACACTGTTACCTGGCCTTTCAAGAGACTTATTGTCAAAGCCTTTTTCAGACAAAGATTTCATCCTGTGATGATGGAGAAGGTACCTACTGGCCTCTAATTCCTATTGCACTAGTTATTTGGCTTAGTATGCTGCACTCACACAAGGAACTTAATGCCAAGCATAAGCAGTATGGTCAATGATGAAAAACTGTACATCCATCTAGGAAGAAGTCCCTTTCTGAGAAGAGCAGTTTTTCTGCCTGGTAACATACAATTCAGGTACCTATATTGCTGATGCATGCTGTCTTACGATGGTACCTTAATGCCACCAAGAAAAAGTATGTAGGTGTTCCCATAAAAAAAACCCCAAACAACAAAAAAAACCCCACACCCAAACAAAAAAACCCACCCAAACAAAAAAAAACCACCCAAACAAAAAAAAACACCCAAACAACCCCCCCAAAAAACAACAAAAAAACCCAACAAAAAAAGCCCCACAAACCCAAATGCAACACCCACACCAAAATCATATTTCAGTTTGTCACGTAGCACTGAATAGTATGACTACATGTTTTGTCAAAGAGTATTTATTCTTTTGTACTGAAGAGTACTGCCTTTCAAATACTGTGAAGTCTTATCTCCATGCTATGCAACAGGAAAAAAAATAGGACTTGAATAACCCTCCCATAAATTTCAACTGCTTCAATCAAGGTATACCTAACCACTTTCCTTTCCTAGTCCAAAAATGCTGTATCCTGTCTTTTGCAAATACACTTGTCGAAGCCTCTGCTTCTCATTTTTATGCAACAGATAACACAGCAAAAAAAAGTACCATCATGCCCTACTGAAACCTGGAATCCAAACCACAGCAAATATAGTGAAGTGATTGCATTAGTCAATATATGATGAGTCATACCTGCTTTCTAGGCTGTTAACATTCAAGTGCTTGGACAGAGACAACTTTGTCCAGACTGTGGCTATTACTTTTTGTAGACACATCTACACTATTTTGCTTGCCTCCTAGAAGCCAAGCACATGGTGGATTTCCATTTCCAGCAAGCTTTTTAGGTATAGATAAGCTGAGGCTGTCTTCTGTTCATTGTGTAGCATGCAAGTAAGTGACAAACGCTCAGGATGGAGGCATGTCAAAACAGAAATTTTTCCTTTACCTACTATAATTGCCTGCGGTCTCAGAACCTGCACTGAAGCAGGTTTGCTACCTACCTTGAAATGGCAGCACATATTCTCCTTAACCCAGTCATCAACAGAAAGAACCCCCCCCACCCACACCTTCCTAGTCCTCTCAAGACATTTTTAGTGAGGCTGGACAAAGCATTTCACTTGAGAGCTGTTTGTGACTAATAAGTTGTAGCAGTGACAGGACAGAACTGTTGTGGACTTATACATCAGAGCTTTTAAGACACACATCTACTAATCACTGCCTTTTGGGTTATACTGGAAATAGTTAGCAAAGATAACTAGGAAGTGCTATTTCTAAAGTCCTGTCAGGATAAATAGATGCAAAAAAGACTGATAGGTCAAGTAGCATTGATACCATTGTCTCAACTCTTTCTATGGTCATTAGGATACCTACCAACTCTATGGATGAAATAGAAATTGGCGGAAGCTGAGAGAGTGCAAATTTATTACTGTAGGAAGCAGGAGACCATAACATTCATTAGTTCATTGAGATTTCGCCAAGTAAGGGTCAGGTGTCATGACCAACGCCAGAATGCAAAGTCATCTACAGATTCCCATTCGACTGGTAAAATAACCTTGTCCTTAAGTAAACAGGTTATTTCTTTAGAGGGGACAGGTTAAACTAAATGCACTTTGGATATGGAAATGAGAAATGAAGTTGGCTGAAGACTTCATAATTGGTTATACTTAGATAGCAGTGGTTTTAGAGAAGTAGCAAACTGAACATGCTGCTTTTATGTCTGCTAACATTTTCCTTAACTATGCACCTAGACTGTAGGTCAGTAAAATGCTCCATAAAAGAAGGCACGAATCACAGCTTCTGTCTCTCTGGACGTTACTGTAAATAAAATCAGCAGCAGGCAGGGACTGTCTCATAACCATTCTGTTCATTACATTAGCAAGGTCCTCCACGTTATTGCTTCCTGTCCTGCTTTCATGGTTCAATTGTATTCAGCTAAATCAAAGGTGGGAATATTAGATGTAATCCTAAAGGAAGATACTAATATAATCCTCCACAAGGGATTAACACACTTCTTTAAATTACCCGAATTCTTAGCAATTATTAGCCAGTTAATCCATACTTTGCTGGGTATGTAAACTATGGGTAATGCATATCTCTTATTTGGATCTTCTTTCCACACTTGAAATTGTTACTAGAAACACACTGATTTTGTAATGTGACAATTTTCTTTTATTTCTGAGCAGTAAATGCAATGTAACGCAACACAGAAAGTTGCCCAATCACTTGCTACTGGTGCAGAATTATGAACAGTTACTTATTTGTTCTGTGGGAAACCCAAATGAATATTAACAAATTTTTTTTGTTGTTAGATTTTTTTGGTAGAGCTAAGAGTCAGAATATTATCCCATTGAGTTTGGGAGCGGAAGTTTGCCTAAATAGCATGATTCACTGGACCAAATGGAAGCCCAGGCCCCCCATAATACAGTTCCCACACAGCACAGGAGAATAGATCAGATCTACCCATCTAGCAATAGGCAGATATTGTTTAAAGCCAAACTGTCCCTCTTGAAATGTAGGTTCAGATCCTGGATAAAAAAAAAATATATATATATTCTATTAATAGTTGATTGGTGTGGGTCATTTCATAGCATGATATGAGAAGTCAAAGTTCTTAAAGAATTTCTGCCTAAAATTGTCAGAAAAATCTCCCCCATCTCTTAGCATACCTTAATCTACAAAACTATAGCATGCCTAAGACAGCAATGTACAATCGAAAGAATGGAGAACATTTCTCTTAAAATATTTTTTGGTTTACTTACTAGGAAAATATAAACCTTTCAAAATGCATGCTTCTACAAACATCTTAAAACCTTATTTTGTAACAGAAAAATAAATTTTACATGTGGGCTCCTTGATAAGTTGCACAACATTCTGATTACTCCTATTTTGATTTAATTACGCCCTCTATTTATGCTGCAAACCACCAACAGTGAAAATTATGAATTACATATTTGACTATAAAATTCAGAATTGGCATCTGCTCAGGCTAATTTTTTGGCTCAAATTCAAGCATAAAAGCTAACCATTTATGTGTGTATTCAGAGTAGTAAAAAAGGCACGCACCCCCCCCCCCCAAACCCTCAACTACCCCCCTCCCTGAATTCTGAAATGATCGCCTATCAACCCAGATTCTAGCAATAAATGATTCATGTGTGCCACGCTCCTGTCACTATGCAGGCAGCAGTTGAAACAGGCACCATGCAAAGAATTGTCTCAGCTTGATAGCATTTTTTTTAGCTTGGGTTCTCTTGAGAATTAAAGGCAATATTAAGCTGAAAGTTTATTTTACAATACTATATAAAGCCCAGCACATTAACCTTGGATCTCTGGATTTCTCATGCAATCTACATCATTGTAGATACAATCCAAACTACTGAAAACAAAATCAAAACCTCCACATGTTTCCAGGACAACTAAAAATCTTGAAAGACACTGTTGGCCTTGCTAGCACATGGTGTTGCTAACAACAATTTCTGCTAAATTAATTATTCTGCAGGCATCCAATTTTTTTCCCACCATCTCTAACGCATATTTATTCTTCAATGTACTACTATTAGTGAGTTCGTTAAATGCAATTATCAATTAACAATGTCAGTAATACTCTGCTGCTGAAATCTGCTTCTACCATCAGCACTAGAATAAATTTACAAGTTGTGTACTAATATTTGGTCAGTATATTAAGTGGGTACATCACTGAAACAAAGTCCACCAAATTAGGATCAAATTGAATCAACTCATTCATTTTTAATGTCATGTCACACATTTTGGCAGAGAAAGAGATAAAAAAACTGAGTAACATTACTTAAGTGTAAACAAGTGAAAAAGCTAAACTGCTGCTCTGTCATGCTGATCTGTGCTCCTTGGCATGTGATTTAGTTCTGTTAGAGGTCATGCACAGAGCAAGGGAACTGACAAGCATCAGGAGACAGGCCTTACACAGTCACCTGCTCAGCTGGACCGCTAATAGTTGCATGACTGGTCAAGACCCATATTCTGTTTATTCTTAGGTAAAATAGAGAGTTGGTGCTTTCCAGAGCACTCCACTTCCACTGGGGGGAGGAAAAATAAATACAATCACAATAACAATAAAAGATTGTTATGGTCACAAAGTCAGACAGACAAGTCATGAAATGCTAGAAAACACCATGCAAGTTTAACTCTGGGTATTACTATGCCACCTTCAATTACACACTTATGCACTGTTTTTCCACATGGTATCTCTTCTTGGCAACGCACAGAATATAAATCAGTTGTGCACAAAGCAGCTACTGAAAATTTTGGTCTTCTCACATTTCTTCCCTTGCCTATTTACTGCAAAATCTTCTGAATGAGAAAATGTTTTCTAGTATTATACCCTTAGCTTCTTAAGTGCTTTGGGATCTCTTGCATTTGGATTACTATCGCTGATAAAAGTAAGTCTCAGTCCAGTCTGACATTAATGGTAGGCTCTTTATAACACAGATGATGAAACTATTATTTAATTGTTTGGCTAGGAATGTTTTTTTTGCTTCAAATAACAAGTCAAACATCTTAAGTAGGCTGAATGACATGTAAACATCATTCTTTTGTACACATGCAGTAAGAATTATTCTTACTACTTTGTACTGTAGACTATAACAGCTCTGTCACCTTCTTGGTTTCACTTTTTTTTTTTCCTACACAGAGGCTTTAAAACATACATTCTGGCTAAGATGCTAAATTGGCTATGTTGCATACTTCTCTGCACTTAAATAATATTCTATTTTAATAAGAATATTCTAAAGAACATCACTCAGGACTTAAATACTCTGAATAGAAAAAATGTGAGACTTTGCTGAGTATCTTCTCCCTCATAAGTGTCAAATACAACATATCATGTGCCAGGGTGGGGAAGGGGAAGACTGAGAAGGAGAAAAATAGTTATGCTGTGCAACTTTGAAGGCTACTACTTGCTATAGCTAAGGATTATTTGGTCTCATAAGAAAAGTTGCTGAGCCTTGTACTCACAGATAGTTTTTGAGAGACAGGCCGTACTCCTGTGCCTTTTATTGCTGCAGTCTTCTACTACTTGTAAAGTTGAGGCATTCCCCTTCTACCTCCATGTGAAACATGCTCCTAAGTAAGGACAGAGTTGCCTGCATTGAAAAGCCTGTTTCCTTGGTAATTCAGTAGGGTCATATGACATTTCAGAAAGCTAGAAAAGAGAAAGAACTGCAAATGTGATGTGTCTGAGGGACACTGAAGATGATGGGGAATGGACAGCAGAAGAAAGAATGATGGACTAGCTAATACTGTGTTGCATCCCTAAAAGATCAAGAGATTGTAGCCTATTTCAGTAGGTCACACAGGAGAAGCTCCTTTCACTCCCACACATACAGAGAACTCTGCATTTGAAGCTCTAGCTTTGCTAGGAAAAAAACCATGAAACAACAGGCTATCTTCTGTCTGTTCCTATCAACATCTTAAAAACCAAATCTATGGGTTGGCTATTTCCTTCACACGCTAGAAATGTGACTGCATAGCCTACATATAGAACAGGTATATGCTATTTTAACAAGCTCTCTTTGTCACGTGTAAGGAATACAGCTGAAATCTGCAGCAGGAGATTCATGAAAGTCCCAAGGTTGGAAATGGGTAAGTCGACCTATAACAAAAAGTTTACAGGCCAATTTCTAAAAGATGTTTAAAGGCCAGAGGATACATTCAGACAATACAAGGAGCCATCATCTGTTTTTAAGAAATGATTGGAACAGGAAGGCAACTTCTCCCACTGATGTTAGTGTATAGAAAAATAACGCTATCCGCGATGTGTGAACAAATCTCTCTCGTGTCATCCAAAGGCCTTGTAGAGCACCAGGCCAGTGAAAAAATTTCTCCCTGTTCAAATCTATTGTCCTCCTACATAAAATCAATGACACTGCACTAATGATTTGTTTTGGAGAGAAATAGACAGATAAAACCTGCAACCTTTAGTCACACAGGGCCTACTTAAATATTTCTAACATCTTGAGTGAAAAAAAATTCTCTCTTAAGGATCCCCAAAAGAGCAAAAATTTATAAACATTATGAGTTACCTTCTGTCACAGATGACGAGATTGCATATTAGGAATCACATGTTTGCTCAGAAGAGGAGGATCGTGTTATGTAATTTTGATCTTTACTATCATGAAGAAAAACATCAAGCACAGTCCCGGTGCTTCTGCATGGTCTAAATCCTGATCATCTCTGTTCACATCCAAAGTCCTAATGACTTAGACCACTCATAAATCTGAGCAAGAATGACCCATCTCAGACAACAGATGACATAAAAGAAAAGCAATTCTGAAGACAACTGATCTTCAAATGGTCAAATTAACACCTTCATAAGTTGAAAGACAAACATGAAAATACCACTGAATCCCCAGGCTTATACACTTCCACTGGACACGAACCTTGGTATCAATGGCACTCTATTTCCAAATATCTAAGAAACAGCCATAAAGGAGAAGATGGTTTGGGAAAAGACAGGTAGGTTACAGGTTACCCAACTGCAGCAGAGTGGGAAGACAGACCGTTTTTCCCTCCTTCCAAGTGAAGGGGACCAGGATGACTTTGCAATCCATCCTGAAGATTTCCTCTCTTTCCCATCCTGAAGTGGGCTACCACAGTCCCAGACCTGCTGTAACCACTGTGAAGGTAGCACAGAGAAGGAGAAGAAATGCTTGGGAAAGACTCCTTGGGAGTTCAAGAATTTGTGTGCATGAATTCTTCACACTCAAGGAGCTGCTGCCTCTTGAGAGAGGGCAGTTACATACTTTCTCACCTGGCAGTCGTCAGGACCAGTTGGGAGTTAGACAAGCAGAGCTGGCATGCACTGGACAGGAAAGCTAATTAGATTCAGTTTCCACATAACAAAGGTTACAGATAAGAAAGTTCCAGATTGAGTATTGTCAAGGCAGTCACCTCAGAAGCTCCTTAAAGCTGACCCTCTGCAGCAAGTCACTTACAGTGCACTTGTTCACTACTACTTTGAGCTATTCATGTGATTTTTCTGTTCTTGGTGGTTGGGTAAAGTCTTTTTCAGAGCTGGCCTTTTAACAAATGTTTCTGTATCCATGCTGTCTTCCTCTCATTAGCTGATAGAATCACCTGCTGATGATACCTTTTTGTTTTATGCTTTTATGCCAGATGTGCCTATTATTCTTCTGTCCTGTTATGATATGACAGTTATTTATGCTTAATGTATAGTTTTAATTTGTGCCTTTTATTCACAAGTCCACATGCACCTGTGGCTGTCAGTTTCCTGTCAAATTATCAGGATGTTTTCTTTGAAAAGCAAAGAAACTTGAGCTTCACTAAGATAGTTGGTAAGCAAGGATTACTAAAAACCCAAAACAAAACCACCAACAAAAAAACTCACCCAAACCCACCACATAAACAGCAGAATCTGCAAACAGCCAGTGAAGCACCCCTGGCCAAAAAAAAAAAAAAAAAAAAAAAAGAAAAGAGAAAAAAAAAAAAAGAATGATCGGCCTAGGTAGTTTTATGACGAAGTTAGCATTCAGCTTGCTCCATAAATATAAGTTGTTCTTCACACAAGTCCATACTACTCACAGCCTGTCATTCCCAGCTTGCTTGCCTCCACACCTATGATTTTGCTTCAAATTTTCTTACTGACAGATGCTCCAAATAAAATCATTCAGCAACAAAAGCAAATTTTACTTAGCAACAGTTTCCAGGGAAGATTTGCAATCCAAACCCACTGCAGAGGCATTTCGTTGACTTAAACAACAGAACACCAAACCTATTAAGACACTTAACACAAAACCTGTTCAAAATACAGCAATCTCTATCTTAACAACTGTAGCACTCGGAGAAAATATTTACTACTAAGACAAGCAGGAGAGTAAATCTGGATCACAGCAGGCAAGAGATGATATATTTACTGGCCAGCGTCTGCTAGACAATCTGGGAAAAAATGCAGTTGTATGAGGAAGCCGCAACTCAGACAGGAAGATTTTAGCTGAGCCTTGGAAAAGGAGCACTTTTGATGTTAAAAACTTCCCAGAGGATCTTAAACTACTTGAGTGTTTCCCAGCATCCCCCTACAAACACAAGGGGAAATGACAAAAAAAGCAACATTAAAGGAGGAGGGGAAAAAAAACAAAAAACCAGCAACAACACTGATGAAGAGAGGCAGAGGGGAAAATGATGAATGCAAGACCAAAGAGCTGGCAAGAACAACCAAAGTGTTTTACATAATAATACGGAGACATGGGGGAAGAAGGGCTTTTTTTTTTTTTACCCTATCAGTTAGCTTTTGTATTTTTTTGTCTTCTGCTCAAACCAGCCTAAACATTTTGAGCTCCAGCAGTATAATACTGAAACATACATGAAGAAAGAGGGAGATATAATCACTGTGTACAAATATAGTCAGGTGAAACTGACTGAATACCAAGCAAAAGATTTTGTGATTATTTTTAAAAACAGTTGTGACAATGCAGAAGTATCACTGCAATGACTACAGCAGAGCTCATGCAAGCATGGGGACCTCCTTACACCACTGTTTATGATTAAAATAGCATTGAAAGACAAGCCATCAGGTATGAGGAGGGCCACTAATGCAGTTCATCCAGGGCCAGACAGCTAGCTAGCAGTTACTTGTTTACACCAGTAACTTTGGCACAGATTAAAAAAAGCGTTTAGGATTACACATAGACCTAGGCAGCACTGTTAACAGCAGACACCCATCATCATACATCCAAAGCTTCATCAGAGGTGCATAACTCTAATGAGCAGGCAGACCATTAAGAATTCACCACAGAAATACAAGCCACATTTAATATCCACCTTACCCACAGGCAACTCCTTTCCTGCCTCTTCCACACCCATTTCCCAGCTTCCCTTCTGTCCAGTCCCACCACCACGCTCATCCCTTGTTCTCAAAGCAACAGAATCGTTTTGATTTTTCTTCAGGAAGAATTCTGTGTCAGGAGGAACTCCACTGTAAGGCTGGATTAGAGGAATAAAAACATGATGAAACCGAGTGCTACAGAGTCTCAGATACATGCACCCAGGGACTAATGAAAACATCTAACCTAAAATGGGATTTTACTGTCTGAAAACAATTGAGGAAAAGGACCCAAGTCTGCTAACTGATCAAACAGGCTCCAAGTTACCCAAGCAAAGGAGCTCTGAAAAAGGATATTTACAATCCGAGTGGTCACGGCCGAGTAACTTGTGCTAGTCGATCCTGCTTTCAGCAGAGAGTTGGGCCAGATGATCTCCAGAGATGCCTTTCCACTGCAATGATTCCGATTAGCCAACATAAGTCAGAGTGGTTAGTCTCACAGCCAGCACATACAACAGAGGAAAAGTAGCACTGTCCACAGCAGAGGACTAGGGCAAGAGGTAGAGGCGTAGACTTGGTGAGATCAAATTTAGATCAGAAATTAAAACACATTTTCCGTTGATCTGAATGAGACTCTGAAACAATCTTTTGGGTAGGAAAAAGGGAGCAAAACAATATATACATATGTGTGTGTATGTGCATATATATTAAGTTGGACCTTAATATATGGAGTCAGACACAACCAGACACACATATCCAGGTCAATTGATAACCATGTCATTATTGTAGACTGGAAAAATGCAGAACGTCAAGGAGCACACAGTGCTGGGCAAAGGAACGTGATTTTACATTTACATCTCTTGCATTGTGGCAAATATCACATAATAAACAACAAGCAGTTGATTCTGTTTTAAAGGCAAATCTTCAGAGTGGGACTGTGCCTTGACATCCTCATGACAGGACGCCAACAAACACCTTGCAGTCCAAGTTGCTAACCGCCTACCTCAGAACATGTATGCTGAGAAGGCATACGGCTTTAGACTCAGGCCAAAAATCAGTGTGGGAAAGAAACCCCCACAGGCAAAGAGAAACGGGTCAGAAAAATAGCACAAACAAACAAACAAAAAAATCCCACTGTGCTCCTGAGGAAGCCAAACTGACCCATAACTTGTGTGGAGGCCAGCAAGAAACTGAGAGGCAAGCAGAAGACAACAAAGTGCAGATCCTACCTGACTCTTTGTATGGTGCAAAGGATGAGTTGGCATCGCACAAATCCTTGATAATTGCAAGAGCTTTCTGTCAGTGCCCACGATGTCAGTATGTGCTGGAGGATGGGGTGGGGGTGAGGCTCGCTGTCTTGATTAGATATTTCTGTACACATTAGTGTCTGCAGCGCACTGGATGTGGTTCAGGAGCAGATCTTCTAATTCTGTTTAATCCAAAAGGAATGCAGTTCACAATGTGAACTAAAGTGCAGCAGGGTAGGGAAGATCAGAAGATCCACATCAAAAGTGCACTGCTGCTTCATACTGAGATACTGGCAGGGATGCACCCCGTGAACATGAGGATCCACCTAAGGTTTGCATTCCCCATAGAAATTATCTGATTTTGAAGTACAAAATTCCTCCAACTACTAGAGTTTTTGCTTTACTAGTGCTGAATGTCTGTAAAACATTGAATTGTTTCTATCAAACAATGGATTTTTAGAAACTAATGTATAGAACAGCAGCCATCATGGAATCATGGAATAGGGAACATACACAAGCATCAGAGTTTGAGGTTTCTCTTTCATCCCTGGTTAAGCATTGTATCAGCATGTTGTATCTACTGACACAGTTTCCCATCAGACACACTGCTTATACAAGAGAAAGGAACCCAGAGCTGCAGACTACACTGTAGGAAATTCACTGTCTCATTTCCCCATATGCACATTAAATCATTGCCTTCCTGCTGCTGGAGTTGATGTTATTTCTTTAGCACATACAGTCACAAAATCTATTATATTGATAACATATTTAAATAAAATCATATGAATATCTAGATTCTCGGTGTTTCCAAACTTGGAGCCTTTATTTGAGATCAGAGTCTTTACCTAATTATTAAGTTATTACCGTGACTTTTTGTTAATTTTTTACTATTCCTTCTGTTATACTTCTAACAGGCTAGCTTACAAACATCTCCTTATAAGCAGATAACTTTTTTTAGTTCAGATGAATACAGAAGGAAAGTACTTAACATGCTTAGTTGCAGAAAGGGCAGACTTTTAGGGTGTCTCAGTGCTTGAACATGGTTACTATGGCATGAGCTAAGAGATACTTCAGTGCAAACTGTGACAGAGAGATAGAGACTGAATACAACAGGCAGATTATACGTGTCCCTAAAGACTGTATAGGATTTATTTTAAATCTTTTCAGAATTTTGCTGTCCACAGAGAACAGAAAACACAGCTTTCCTTTAATTTTGAGTTCTGTAGTGTTTTATTTTTAATTTGGAGCATAACCTTTTTTTTTTTTTTTTTTTTACAGCCGTATAAGGAAGGAGGTTTTCTTTGGCAATCTCCAATTATATGTTTTGTAAGAGTTATCCACTGTAGTATTTGAAATCCACCATCATTCAAGACAAAATATCAGATTCATTTAATCACTGATACACTCAAATAGGGAGTTCTTCTGTCTCCAGTTATGCTTTAATGAGAAACTCCTACACCATAAGTACTTATAACAGAGAATGAAAAAATTAGAAAAAGATATTTTGATATAAACACAGACAAAAATTATAACCATTATTCGTTTATATCTTCTACCTGCAACAGTATCTGCAGCCAACCTAGGGGAAAAAAATGGTACCTTCAATTTGGCTGCCATGGTAACATGAAATGGTCTAATTTATTGCAGTTATCACAAATGCTATTAATCCTAGAGATAACAACGGGTGGCAATGAGCCATAGTGAGCAGGATTATTTTCTTTGAGTTTTTGCTAAGGATTTGGGAAGAAATAGAATAACCAGTACTGAAGATGAAGGCAGAATAAGGACATCGAAAAATGAGTTAAAATTGAAGACCTAAGCAAGTTCTTCATTCATATCACCATACTGAATGGCACTCATCACTGAAAAGATGAGGCAGAAGTCTGCTTGCTTTTGGTAGACAGTAACAGTCTACCAAAACCAGAGATTACAGCAGATTCTCTTGCTGTTAAAGTACAGTAGGAAACAGTTTTCTGAATCTAAGTCTGGTTTCAAGCATGCTTTTACTTCCCATCAGGAGAAAATGAGACCTTTTTTAACTCTTCTGTCTTGTATTTTCCCCCTTAAGCTTTTTAAGAAAGAACTGATTTATACACCCTCTGCCCCCATACCAGGGAACCCAACCACATGTGCAGATACTTGAGAGTTATCCTTTTCAGAATCACGGATCATTCAGATGGAAAGGTCTCTGGAGATCATACAGTTCAACCTTCTGTTCAAAGCAGGGCTAGCTTCAAAGTCATACCAAGCTGCTCAGAGCTCCCTCCAGTCAAGTTTTGAATACCTCCAGGAATGGAGGTTTAACAGCCTTCCTGGAATCTGCTGCAGTATTAGACCTTTCCCACAGTTAATTCCTCGCCCCCCCCTCTTATTTTCCATTGGAATTTCCCTTTTCGCAGCTTATGACTTGCCCCTTGTCCTCTCACTGTGCACTGCTGAGGGGAGCCTGACATCACCTTCTCCCTAACACCCCTCAGGTACTTGAAGACAGAAATTACAAGCTCTCTAAATCCTTCTCCAAGGTGAAGAAATCCAGCATCAGGCCCCTGAGGGCACTGATGGGCCTTACTGGCCCTGCCCCAGCCTGCCCCAACCCTGCCTATGGGCCCAAAGACCTCATTTCATCTCTGCCAGAGGCTGTTGGTCCCCACCTCAGCAATGTCACAAAGGTCTCCAACCCTGCCTCCTGAACAAACTTTGGATGCACACTGCAGCCTTGTCTCCAACCCTGCCCTTGGATCTGGCTCTACTTGTTCCTGTTGACCCCTCTGGGTGGTCTCTGGCCTTGGTTCATCTCCTTGCCATGCTTGAGCTGTCAATGGATCCCACTACCCGCACCCAGCTCTGCCTGCCCCTCTCAGACACTGTGGTGCCCATTAGTGAAGGACCACAACTAGTGCTGGTGTCACCTCCACTCCCTGCGTGGCCCCTCTCAGAGTAGCCCAGCTCTTGCTGCTTCCTAGACCCCTTAGCTTCAAACACAATCCTCAATATATACATTCATACGTGTGGACATAACCCTTGAATCAGGTAGCATGTACTCTGCTCTATGGTTTTCCTCATTCTTAGAGAAATGTACAGTTACTACTAGAACTAGCTGATAGATGTTACAGGAAAGGTCTCTCTTACATACATGCATACTCTGGTCTTGCAAAGGTTTTCCAGTTTTCGTCAAAACACTACTTTCCCTCATTTCCTTCCACCATACTGATACTTTCAAATTAGAAAAAACACATGAACAAAAAGGTCTACTTCCCCTTCACGTGAGAGGAAGATTAATTTTTTGTTACTCCATTGCTAAAATGAGAGAATTTCCACCAAGTTCACACTAGCAATCTCTGGTCAGTAACAGCCTAAGATATTTTATTGACCTAAGCAAAAATTTAAGAAACACTTCAAGATAACTATTCTTATTGTAGACTGTTTTCATACTATATAAAAAAAAAGAACTGCCATGATAAGAAGATTACTGCAAGATGTGTATTATCCAGCATAAAGTGAAAGTACAGTCATTATTAGAAGTCAAAACTTATAAGTAGCATGCTGTGCTCTTAAAGCCAGACATTATAGGCTGCAGGAAACAAATTTTATACTTTCTGTTCATATTACATTACAGAGTAACAGAAATGTATACCTCAAAATTTGTAGGGTGAGCTGAGGCACTTGCTAGTGGACCCTAGCAATTGCCCCCTGAGGCCCAGGGACAGAGCTCAAATCTCTGAGTAAGGGTCTGCAGAACTCTTTCCTGACCAAGGGAGCTGCTATTTTCCAGGCATGTGACCATGGTGGGAGGCTTTCCAGTCAGGCCTTAAGGATCATTATCTCACTCCATACTTCTACACCTTCATTTCCTGCTGAATGAAGGTTTGTTAGAAACTGTTCAATCTACTATTCCACATGTTGTACCTTTGATGTGCAATCTGCAGAAAACCTCCTTATCTTGAAGTCCCTGGTTGAATGAAATATCTTTCATTGTTTCATTTCATTGGTTTTTTTCTTTGCTTATCTACAAATAAAGTTAAATTGTCTTGTGTCCCAGAGGTATGCACAAATATATGCAGTACTTAATTTTCAAAAAGCTATCCCAAAAGAGGAATAATTACAAATTAATTCTTTATTCTTGTCCTGTGGATGACTGATGTACAAGGTAGGTATAAGATACTTTACAGTTGCTCATTAAGTGTAAGAAGTTTCTGAAGTGTAATATGCCAGAATTACTATGGAATTATGCAGAGCTGGCATATGTCATTGAGTAAATAATATCATTCATATCAATGTATCTGTATATAAGGCTAATGATGCACTGGCAAGGGATAATTTTCACTTTGCAAGCAATTATGTAGAGCCTTGGAACACCTACCCTTTAAAGAGGGAGTGAATGTAAAAAAATGCCTTTCCCAAACAGATACATTTGTACAGAAGTCCCACTGAAAAAATTAAAAGCATTCTGTTGTTTGGAAAAGGATATTCTTGTATTAGTGCTTTGGAATAGTGAACAACTATATGCATGAAAAAAGCAAGCTTTATTCTAATCCTGGCAAATAAACCACAGAAATGAAACTTCAAAATGTTAGCACAAGAAATACAAAAGATTCCTCTGGGCTATACTTTAACTTCTTATTAAACAACAGAATTTATTAACTTTGAACAAATTATGTTCTGCAATTTCAATGCAAATTGGAATTTGTAGGGGACAGTTCAAATTAAAAGATTTAACAAAAATTTTTAATATAGATAATTGTTTTGCAAATGCATTGTATTAACAGAAGGCTTCACAAAGGTTAATTGTTATCATCAAAAAGTGATAAACAGGCATTTATCACAGTTAAATTTACTTACAGAAATTTATCTGTATTCAGGATTATAAAAAAAAAATAAATCATATTCTTAAGATAAAAGGGGGCTTCCCATCATGCAAGTTTGCCGGAGAACATTTATCATTCAAACCTTCTAAAGAATTAATGGAAAATGCATTTCCACCATCTTCATATTACTTAATACTACAGATGACTTCAAATAACAAATATATTTTTGCCTGACTTGAATCAAAGTATTTCTTTTTCAGCAAAATGAAGCAAAAAATAGAGTGGTAGGCAGCAGCAGCAGCTTCCTCTTCACCCTCAGTACCCATACTGAATGGAAAGAACAGTATATTAGGAGAAAGTGATTTGAACCAGAAATGTCAGAACGACCAATACCATAGTATCTCATATAAAAGGGATTAGGGAATTTTCTTCAGAGGTGGAAAACAGTAGTTCAAACCTTCTTATAGAAGAGGGCACTGAACTTTAGTATTCCTCACTATCCCATATTATATCATAAAACTTGATCTTCTGGTGAAGCCTTCTTTCCTAATTAAAACTATTTGGTAAGCATAATCTAAATTAATACACAGTTTCGTGACATCTAAAGCATATGCTTTTGTACTGATAAGAGTGTTAGCTGAAAGCAGTTCCAGCCTTGAACTACAACATTAATATATAAGCATACACAAAAAAAAATTATAAAAAAATCAAATCTGCAGAGAGATCTTACTTATTTTTATCATAAGATTTTGTAAGGCTCTTGCTTCTCTTTCTTTTACAACTAACAGCTCAAACCATCAGCTCATAGCTGGTGCTATCTGTATCATACTGCTGCTTGAATCTGAATTTTTGGGCTAAGGGTTTTTTTGGGTGGGATTTTTTTTTTTTCCCTTGCAGGGGGTGGGCATTGTTTTTTTAAAGGAGTCAGCCATTTTAGGAAGAATATCAGAAGAAAACAGTTCCAATTCTTTTAGGAAGGATAAAATCTTCTCTAATTTAAAAACTTATGTTTCCTTTAAAGCCAACTGAAGGATGAGCAGAAGAAAGGAATGTTGGAAACACATAATTTTATCTGTTCAAATTTGGCAAGTTAAATGGCTTTCAAAACTCTGAGGTCATATATAGTCAGCAGACAACATGAAAAAAGCAACTCATTTTCAGAAGCTATCAACAGCATTAGACAAGCTCCAGCTCTCTGAGGAAGCTGTAGGCTGTCCTTTTTATACCCATCGCTATCCTGCAGTGCAGTGAGCAGAATTGCAAGGGATGAGCAGGATTTTCCCTATAACCTTCACAGATTTGGAAAGAGGTGCAGGAACACAAATACCATCTTATGTTCTTGACTAGCCTGCTACTTCTGAGCCCCCACAAGGCATGGAAAAAGAGGATGCCTTACTTTAAGAAAGGGAGTGAGGGATAGTAAAGCAGACAGATGGAGAAAAAGAGCTGAAGACATGTTGGTGTCAAAGGCAGCTCTGGCTAGCCAAGGAGACAAAGCATGGCACAGGTGGCTAAGTAAGGAGCCAGCTGGGTGAGACATAGAAGGTGGGATTAATTTCACCTGGCTTTAGATGTCCATCTGTGGATTACTCACCCCTCTTTTAGAGGCAGGTGCTAGAATGTAATTCTATTGCTATATTTTAGATGCCATCTGTGGGAGATCAATTGCATATCATTCATTGCTTTTGACTATGCAAAGGACCTCAGCACTGCTAGTTCAGATGTAAATGTCCACACTGCAAATGTATACATTTAGTTATATAGTCCTTCTTAAGCCTTTTGTGGAGACTGGGCAGAGAGCTAAAATTTAAAATTAGGATTCTAACTCAGCAGCAGAAGAGCAGGACTGAGAGCTTAGGGCAATAAGAACAGGCCTGTTTGAAGGAGTCTCTGGTGTTTTTTTTTTATTGCTCAGCCTGAAATCAAATTCTTGTTTCAGGGTAAAGTCAATAATACCTACGTTCTGAACATTAAACGTGTTATTTAGTGGCAATATCACTCAAAAAAGGCATCCTCAAGCAGGCACTCAAATTTAGAAATATTTTTGATGTAATCTTCCTCTGTTTCAGGCCCTTACCTGTAAGATGAGAGAACAATACTTCATCTCACCCTGCAGGGAGGTGGAGACACTTATTCATGTTTGTGGCCAGTAAATTTCAGGGGAAGTTTTCAAAACAGCATTTGAACAGGCTGTGATAAGTAAGTCACTGAGCTATTGTTCACATAGCAGTAGTCATCTTTAAATAAATGCTCTCCAGAGTGAACATTGAATAAGAAAAGATTCCAGTAGAGGGGGAAAAAAATAGTAAACATGAAACTTATCATAACATGTATGGGAAAATATTTTCTTTTCCTCTTAATAAATTTTCAGCACCTCTCACTCCTTCTCCTTTTTTGGGGCCTAAACTATTCATTGAAAATCTGAACAAGGTCAGTTTCTAC
Organism: Haliaeetus albicilla; assembly: GCF_947461875.1. Lineage (NCBI taxonomy): Eukaryota > Metazoa > Chordata > Aves > Accipitriformes > Accipitridae > Haliaeetus > Haliaeetus albicilla. The sequence continues at coordinate 30,779,711 of NC_091488.1, forward strand.
AGAACTATTCTCCAATAAATTCACTATCTAATAGAAAAAGTTTCGTACAAGTCTAACAATTCAAGTTATAAGGGTCTGCCACCAAGCCGCCTAAACAAGAATACAGATAAGAGGACTTTATTGATAGCCAGTTGGATTAAGTAGAAGGATTCCTATGCTTTCCTGATTTCCTTGGTGTTAGGTATTTTGTTCCTAGATATGCATTCTTGTCAGAAATTCCTTTAAAAATGAAAAGTGCATATTCAATAAATTCATCTGGTTCTCCTTTAAATCACACCTGCAATGTGGCATACCCCTATCAGACAGGAGGTTAGGCTGTTTTACAAACTTTGGAGGGCAGGGGCAGGTGTGTGTGGAAGAGGCACCTGTTACAGTGTACAAGAAAAAAGAGAGATTTCATTGTGCTTGAAATATTCTTGTTCAGAGAGTGAGTTACCTGAGTCCTATTTAAGTTACAAACAAAAACAAGTTAATGATCAAAACTTCAGAGGCCTTTTCCTCCAAATACTTAAAGGAGATTACTCCTAATACCTTAAGTTCTCCCAGCCACCTCTTAGCACTTGAGTTGTCAAGCAGCATTGAAGAGGGGCAGGAGTAGAGAGAAAGAAAAAATTTCTGATCTTTGGATCACAGTTGCACAGAAACAACTCTTTCAGAAGCAAAAAGAATCCGGTTGGTATCATTTGCAGTACACTTCAGATAACTGGGTCAAGATGTAGTCATCTACCCTTCACCTAAAACTACATTGATTTCAGCATCAGTGTATCTGTATTTGCTTTCTGTGAACTCTGCAAAAGAAATTACCATAAAATAAGTACCTACCACATTCCTGCTCAGTGTTTAACTCCATCTACACACTCTATAAGAAGTGAAGGTATTTTGAACTCTTAGCTCCTAGTCACCGCTTATGTGGAAAGGACTAACCTAATAGTTTCTTAAATGCCTCAAGGGTTACAAAATCATGTAGGTGAGAATAATTCAGTAATTTACCTTTACATCTGTGGGCTTAAACCTAGGCAAAAGAAGAATAAATAATTTATGAATTCTAATAGTTACATTTGATTGGTTTTGTTCAGAAGGAACAGTATCTCTTTTGAGATTTTGGTATCAAACACAAACATCAATCCCTAGAACGATTCAGATGAAGACTTCCTTGGTTATATGTGATCAAGTTCAGGAACTAAAACGCAGTTTTACGTGAGAAAGGGACAACATATTTAGATTCTGAAAAAATGCAAAAAACCAGGGCTACCTAAAACTGTTTCCCATATGAAGTTTCCCAGCCTTAATCCCCCTGATCTTCTCCTGAAATTTCAAATAAGTCACGCACCATGCGGTGCCTAAATTGTCCTGTACAAGAATATACCAATGACTTTCCTAAAAATACCATTTTCCCTCTCACTAATACAAGTCTCTATCAAGTACATTACATTCTCCATTACGCAATTATTCTACACATTGTAGATCCACTTCTTCAAGGGTTCTCTAACCTTCATATACTTAGAGTCAAACTGGCTTTATATAGGTATATACATTGTTCTCAGACCTGAAGTTCAGATTATCCAGTGTGCTGAAACTGTTGAATAGCATAACTAAGCAACTCACCCTGCACTATTTCTTTAATTTATAGGCTGCAATTAAGACATGAACCAACTGCGCATTTCTATGTAACTTGACTAATTGCCAATACTCTTAAGGATCATGGAAGAACCTCATTATAAAGATCATTAAGAACAAAATCTATTCCATGTACTTAAAGGTAGATTTTCCTTCTGTCACAGGCCTAGGTATTTGGTTTTTTGAGCATTGGCCAAATTCTGTTTGCTTCCATGCAACATAATTTCTAGAGTTCCCATGTGTATAACAGAAGCCTTCACTGGCATTTGTAAAACCTCTGGCCCACAATCTTTAATCTGTGCTGCTATAAAGATATCTTCACTAATTTTATCTGCCACATCTACTCTTTTTTTTCTTTCATTTACTACTCAAAATTTGACAAGCAGTTGAAAGTTTCAAGGGATGGAGGCTTTGTTTATGTATTGATATAAATCATGATGATGGATTGAAAATGCAATATATACAGTAATTTCAGTTTTGCTAACATTGAAATACATATTTATACAGTTTATGTTACCATATGAAAAGACTCTTAGCCAATCTCTACAAAGGCCTCCACTGTTCTCTTCTTGTTATATATACAAACAGCAAAAGATATGGTGCACGTTCAATTTACCTTTAATTTAATTAAGTAAGAAATTCAATCTAGAAAGCCCATCTTCATAAGCATGGCTGCATGCTGTGTATTGGTGCCAATATGCTAGGTTGGCACTGGGCAAGTGCTGTACCAGGCTATGTGTTATACAAGGAAATACCATTTTTATAAACCTGGACTGGCTTCTATAACGCCAAAGGGTAAAAACAAAACAAAACAAAAAGGTCGAGAACGAGAGGAGAAACTTGAAGTGACCCAGTTAAAATTATGCTCTAAGGGACTGTTTAAAGCTCTAGAGAGGACCATTTTGGAGGCAATTGCAGCAATTTAAAAAATTACTGCTCACAGCTCTTTTTAAACACTCCACTGCTACTCTATGCCAGGTGATTACAAAAAAAACTTCACATCACTTCATTCAGAACCAGATGGGTTCACCCAGATCACTGTGACCTGAACTACCCCACTGACCTTGAGCTGTCACGGACTCACATGCCCATACACTACCCTAACATGGCTTAGCAGAGGGTGGGGTTCATACCAGGTGGTGGATTTCTTCAACAGCTACATTAAATCTGCAAGAAAGCATTTATCTGTCCCATTAAGATCAAATGGATCTGACTCTCCCCATCCTCAGAAACTGAATGTCCTGGTTTCAGCTGGGATAGAGTTAACTGTCTTCCTAGTAGCTGGTACAGTGCTATGTTTGGAGTTCAGTATGTGAAGAATGTTGATAACACTGATGTTTTCAGTGGTTGCTCAGTAGTGTTTAGGCCATAGGCAAGGATTTTTCAGCTTCTCATGCCCAGCCAGGGCACCTGACCCAAACTGGCCAACAGTGTATTCCATACCATGTGACGTCCCATCTAGTTTAGGAACTGGGAAGTGGGGGGGCAGGGATTCGCCGCTCGGGGACTGGCTGGGTGTCGGTCGGTGGGTGGTGAGCAATTGCCCTGCGCATCATTTGTACATTCCAATCCTTTTATTACTACTGTTGGCATTTTATTAGTGTTATCATGATCATTATTAGTTTCTTCTTTTCTGTTCTATTAAACCGTTCTTATCTCAACCCAGGAGTTTTACTTCTTTTCCTGATTTTCTCGCCCATCCCACTGGATGGGGAGGGGGGAACTGAGTGAGCGGCTGCGTGGTGCTTAGTTGTTGGCTGGGGTTAAACCACGACACTGAAGTAGGCCTAAAAACTAATGGGAGGAAGAATGAAATCTATGCTCCATATTTCCCTACCTCCCCCTCCCCTCTCCCCTTTTTTTCCCCCTTTTTATTTATTTATGCTATACCAATCATTTCAGTTAGGGTCATCTGGTGGTCTTCTAAATATCAAGTAAAGGAATGGAATAGCTGAGGATGTCCTTCAGGTGACTAGTAACGAGCTGATATCAGGGCAAGTAATATATCATAAAGGATCTGTCCCATGACAGTCTGCTTATTGCTACCAAAGCTGTCACTTGTTCAAGACAAATTCTTCCAAACAAAAGATGAACGGGATTTGGCTTAATATTAAATTATCATTTTAGTCTATTCAAGAATATTAACTATGCAGATAAGTGTTTCTGTTTGGTACTTTTTTTGGTACTTCAGCTAGCAAAGCCATATATGATCAGTAATCCAGTCCAGTTTGTTATCCCTTATTTAGTTTCATAAAATACATCTTGTGCATAGTTTATTTTATAATAGTGTGCTTTATTTATGCAAGAATGCTTCACTGAGATTCAAAAAAATGGGTTAACGAGGCTGCAAGCACACATTGGCATTCAAAAGGCTATAATTTTATCTCAGTATTCCTTTCAATTAAATAATATTGGCAAAAGCCCAAGGTACAGATCCATGGATCTCTAAGAGCTAGATCCTGCTTGCATCACTCTCCAGCAGGTACTACCTGATGGAATTCATGGGGTTACTTAACCAAGAACAGTGCATACTAATCAGCTATAGGTCATATAGACAAGACATGCCACTGCCTCAGTTTTTAGTCACGTTGCTGACAACAGTAATTTATTGCATCAATGGATGCTGTAGCAGCCATCATAATTGTTTGTTTAAAGCATTTCATCAGAGTCCCATTATAAAATACAGCAGCCTTCAGCCACAAATTGTAAAAGCCCAAAAAAAGCATAAAAAAATCTTGCGAGAAGTTTCAACCAAATGGTACCATAAGCATAATTTTGCATCCTAAATTAATAATCTGTCATGCTTCATTCTTCTTTTGCTAAACTGATTTCAATTTTGCAAAAGAAGCAGTCTTGCATTGCAAATTTCAGTTCAGAAAAGGACTTTAAAGTAATTAAGACAAGGTTTATCTTACTGAATTTTAACTCTACCAGTAAATTAATATACTTCCTGTTTCTGCACCTATATTGTACTTCCTTTCAGTACAGAGTATGTGTGCATGCGTGCAAGCATGTGTGTGTTTGCATAGATGAAATCTGATTTGACTTCAAGAAAATACTCTGAGGTACCAAGCTTAGGATCTTACATGTTGAACAGATAAAAATAAATCAAATCTTTTCCCTTTGCAGCACTTGGTAACGCCTAACTTCTAGGTTACTAGCACCACCAGTCTTCTGATGAACAGAGTAATCATATTAGTCAAGAATAATCGTAATAATAAATTGTTACCATATAGGGATTGTTTGTTAATGGGGAAACCTTGTGTTGCACTTACTAGCACATAGTCCATAAGAATTTTGAAAACAAATCAAGGAAAATCTTTAATTATTCACTCAAATAGTCCCTTTGAAGTATAAGATAATAAAGGTAATACAGAAGGAAGGCAATATCCTAATAAACACTCCCTGCCAATATACCCTTTCCATTCCAATTAATAAGGTTATTAGTAATTCCTAAATTTTGAGAGAATGGACACCATAGAGATTTTCCTTAAAAACTGGCCTGTGATTAACTCCCACTCAAAAATTATCGTTGAAGTTGACACCTACAAATTTCCCTGCACCTAGGGAAAAAGAATTGACACTGGGGTTTTTTTTTTCCTACATCTTCTATCACTCCATTCCCTCCCATCCCTGAATCTTTTTAAAACCAACTTAGTAAAAATACTGTTTCATTTCAAACTGTTGAGTTTAAGATTGAGATAGTATTTCTTAAGCTGAAAGGACCTGTAATTACCTGGGCCAAGAAATGTAAATGGAGCATAGGGAAGGAACACACTGATCATAAACAAGGGAAATCAATGTGAAGGATGCACAGGTCCTGAAGTATTTTAGGAAATGTCAGCCTTGATGTGTAACCCACTGCAAAAAAAGAGCAGCATAAAAAAAGTAAGAGGAGGATTAAGAGGGATTTACTTGAAGAACCTGGTGTGGGGGAACCTTACCAAAAAATAGTCACCAGGTAACTCCCAAAACAAGTATTTGAAATTTGGTTAAAAACAGATACTACTCCACTTAAAATCCAAAGACAGCAGGAATTTTTATACATACATACACTAGATGACTGGGAACCCCTTGTCATTACACCCCACTGAGACCTCACAGGGAAAAGGAGTGGACCATCAGCATTAATATAGAGAAACCACAAAGGTGATTTTATGAACAGCCTGTCACCAGTCAAAATCCACTACAGCAACTGGTAGCTGCTTAAGACTTAGGATGTGCTCAAGTCCTGTAGGAGTCAACAAAGTATAAACTGAGTACATTCTAGTGAAGTTAGAATACATCTACATCTGAAGACAGGTTGCAGCTATATCAGAAACAGTTTCATTGTTTTCTAATGCATAAAAAGTCACCTTCCTAGTCACTTTTTCATTTGCTGAAGAAAGCTGATTTTCCATCACAGGTACTTAATTATTCAGCTAGTGACAAGAAAATACTTAATACACATTGCCAATCTCAATACAAGAAGCCTTGTACTAGTGGACCATCCATCACCTTAAACTCTTTAAACATTATTTTTTTCTGCAGCCACTGCTACCTGTTTGGCCTTGCTGTAGCCATTTATATAAAGAAACTGCCACCAGGAAGAACAAGTGACCTCTTTGATTGTTTATTGGCTCATACATTCAAGTAGTCTTTCCTTCAGTAATGAAGGTTATTCATAGGCTTCTTGCTGTCTCTTCAGCAGTTACAGCAGCTACTTTCCTTGGCCACTGAGACATGTCACAATAATAAAGCTTTGGCAATTATTTCTTGAAGAGAGGTTTATATTAAAGGGCTAGCCAGAAGTATATTGTTAATGCCTGAGTGAAAGGTAGGTTCTTCAGAGTTTCATTTAATCTTAGACTAAAATCAGCCGCTCTTTAAACAGTGTTGTGGATTAACCCCAACCAGCAATTAAGCACCATGCAGCTGCTCACTCACTCCCCACCCCCCCACCCAGTGGGATGGGAGAGAGAATAAAAAAAAACAAAACAAAAAAACCCAAAAACTCATGGGCTGAGATGGAGACAGTTTAATAGGACAGAAAGGAAGAAAATAATAATGATGATGATAAAAGAATTGGAATATGCAAACCAAGTGATGCACAATGCAATTGCTCACCACTTGCTGACCGATGCCCAGTTAGTTCCCGAGCAGTGATCCACCCCTCCATGGCCAACTCCCCCAAGTTTATATACTGGGCATGACATCACATGGTTTGGAGTATCCCTTTGGCCAGTTTGGGTCAGCTGTCCTGGCTGTGTCCCCTCCGAGCTTCTTGTGCCCCTCCGGCCTTCTCACTGGCTGGGCATGAGAAGCTGAAAAATCCTTGACTTAATATGAGTGCTACTTAGCAACAGTTGAAAACATCAGTGTGTTATCAACATTCTTGTCATACTAAATCCAAAACATAAGACTATGCCAGCTACTAGAAAGAAAATTAACTTTACCCCAGCCAAAACCAGGACAAAAAGGTTTTTTCAGCCTTCTCTCTTCTATAAATAGAAAATTAGCTTCTGGACTCCCTGAACACATTTTGTGCAGTAATCAATATGCTGCCATATACTTACGTTTGTGGTATTTATCTCTACAAATGATTGTTTTCAAAAAATACCAAAGTTTTCTAAAGACTCTTGGCTTGCAGCAACACGTTGCTAGTCTTCCGACTTTAAACAGAGGCTCAGCTGAATGCAGAAGGAAAAAATACCTAGAGTTTCCAAACTGCTCTTGCAGGTCTCCTCCCTTTGGGGGTGGGGGCGGATTAAGAAAATTAGTATTTGAACACTATATAGTTTGGCTAAAAAGATTAATTATTGACTTTGTCCCATTTTTTTTTCCCAGCCATGTACCACCAATAAGATGTTGTGTTCAAGAAGCAACAACTTCATCTCCCCTGTTTCATACAGAACAGACAGTGATTGCTGGAGATTTTAAGTCAATGCTTTCTTTACAAGTGGAACCTTGAACAACTATCAACACCTAAAAAGACAAACTTGGCATCAGTTGCTACAGAGCCTCATTTGCAAGCTGTTGGATTTCATTTGTACAGTACTTTTCACTACAAAGCACATTTAGAGCTTAGTTCTGAGAGATTTACCTTTCTAACAAGACATCTGCTCTTCTGATAAAGCAACTTTGTAATTACTTAAATGCTATTCCCTCCTCCCCTTTTATATACACTTACCAACTCCCTTGGGTATTTGTAGTCACTTTAAGTTTCATTTTACCATAGAAATACTCTTCAGATCTCATTGTCAAAACTCCAGGTATTTTTCCTTCCCATTATCCTAGTGTATATATTTTAAGATATTTGTGTGGATCCAAAATCTTCTCAAGAGGAAATAGTTATATTTGTACTATAGAACAGGAGAGTCTCATTTACAGTTTAGAGCATGTGCGGTATGCAAAAAGGTTTAAAATTCATCCATCAGAAAATAAAACCCACAAGCTGAGAATAAGATATTCTGAAGACTACACTAACAAGCATGGAAAGACATAAATTCTTAAGTGGAATTGTTTTCCATATTCATAATGAACATTTTATCTCATTTTCCTGTCCTGAATCAATTGCAATCTCAAGCCTTACTCTTCCTGGTTTAAGCACACACATACAGACATGAGTGGATACAGATATTTTTATCCCACTGTTCACACTTAATGATAAAAGAATGCTTTTCCACTACAACTTCTAGCTTGGTCCTCTTGCCAGAAATACCTGTACTTACTAGCTGTCCTTACTAGCTTACTTACTGAGGTCCCAGTGACTCCAGACTTTCTGGGTATGTGGGAAAAACCTGGTGGCAGTAGCAGGGAAAAAAGTTACAGTAAGTGACCCTTGTCTTCAAAGACATAAAAAAGCACGCAATCTACTCTTCAGGCTGCCGCCTACTCAAGCCAGCCTTAGTCAAATTCTTTTTCCAGCAATCCCCCAAAATCAATTATCTGCAAAAATTATCATATTAATGATAATATCTGGGGTGAATATCATAGTTTAAACTTAGAGAAAATCCTGCCCCAGAATTGAAAGTTTTCATCTAACTTTCTTGACTCATTTTTCAAAGAATTCAATAGCAAAAGAAAAGTTTCCTCATACACAAAAAAACCCCCACACCCAGATAAAAAAATTCCTCTTTAAAACTCTTTCCTTCATACACTGCTTTTTTTTCCCTCTCATTGGAAGTTGGAGGGATGATAATGAATACCAGGAATACCAAGAGGAATACCAATCCCTTTTGCATAACTGATTTGATTTTTCAAATTAAATGGAAACAACTTTTTTTTTTCAGGATGTTAGGAATACAGGGAGAACATAAATTTAACTACAAATACATGAGCTATTTCAGAGGCTCAAAGATCACCCAATTTCTTGCCTTTTGAATGAGCTGATACATCATACGGTATAGTATCAAGTAACAGAACTAGATTGTTGGCATAAGAGAAATTAAGCTTCTTAAAGATTTCTTTGTTCAGGGAATAAAAAACCTGCTTAAAAATTTGAGTAAATGGTTCTACTTTATTTAGTAAGTTTAAAAACTAATTTCTGGTTTTAACTAGCATTTTGGCAAAGGACAAATGAAACAAATCCAGTTCCTGTGCTTCTATTAGTCAAGTTAAGCTCAGCCAGCCCCTCAGCAGAGGTGTTGTCTCTTCTCACCAGGCAGAACACTGGCTGCAGCTGTTTCACCTTTAGTGCAGAACCTACTTAGCAGCACTACACATCAGCTGTACAGTAGTAATTATGCTATTGTAGTTAATCTGAGACAAATGGATTTCTTATCATAACTGTAAGTTTACTTTTTTTGTTGTTCTGTGTTTTCTTGTTAAAGATATTTATTGAGTACAATGCAATACTCAGGGACTAAACCAAACAAACCCAACAGGTCTCTGTTTTCAGATATTTAAGCCTCTGCACATAGTGGGCAGACTTTTAAAAGCAAATACCTGGCCTACATGGAATAGCATGCAATTCTTTTCTCCAATTCAGTATTGTCAACCACTAGGTGGTAATGTTCACTCTGCAGACCTTTCAAAAGACAGCATAAACCCTCGCTGACATTCAAATAAATTCTCTTCTCACTTACACTGGTGCAACCATGTAGTAAACCAGAACTGAATTTGACTTGTTTCCTTTCAGATAAACAATTTTATTTATTTTTAACTGTGTTCAGTTTTATGCTAAGCACAGAAAAGCATGTCACAGCACCCCAGATGCATTTGCTGTTGCTTGTTCCTTGGACCTGTAAACTATTCCAAAGCAACTCAACCTATCAGAGATCAATTTTCTACAGTGGAAGTTTAACAGAGCAGATGCATGTTGCATTAGTACCACCAAAGCTGATATAATAGTACTTTCCTCTGTTTCTATGATATTGGAGCTAAGAGATGATCTAGGGAAGAATGCAGTTTTTATACTCCTAGTAAGTTCACAGTTTATGATTTGCTCATAAAACATGATGTTTGAGTTACAATGAAAACTATCCAGAAGAGGTCATACCAATTATGTACTGAATTTAATGAAGACAGAATATTCCTCTATGCATCCAAATTCTGTCCACTGAAGAATTTATGAGCAAGCATGACAGAAAGAAGAGGAAGAAAAATGTATTTCAGCACAAAACTCATAAGCTTCAAGAATTGCAGAGAATGAAAATGAACTTAGAAATATTCTGAGCACAAGGATGAAAAATTAAAGCTCAGTTTCCACTCCCAGCTATTTAATCACAGCATATTTCTGATGTTACCACTTCCCTTGTTCTTGCACCTGTTTTATGAAGTAGAACAAAGGACATAACTGCCACAGTTGTTTGTAATATTTTTTTTTTTTCCAGGGGAGCTGAGGAACAGGGAACAAAAGAAGATAAAACCATGTTTCTGGTTCTGCAGGGGAAACAGTTTAAATGAAGATATTTGTACGTAAATTGAGAGAGAAAGAGAGAAAGGTAAAGAACCTGGTTAAGCTATTTTAGAGAGCTCCTCCCAAAACCCTAGCTGCCCAGGGCTTAGATCTATGCCTGACAGAGCAGAGATAGGAAGCTGAATGTCTTACCCATTGTATTGGGTTTGTGTGGCAAGTATTTGGTAGCAGGGAGGTTACAGAGGTGGCTTCTGTAAGAAGCTGCTAGAAGCTGCCCCCATGTCCAATGGAGCTGGCTGACATTGGCTCTAAGATGGACCTGCTGCTGGCCAAGGCCAAGCCAATCAGCAACAGTGGCAACACCTGTGTGACAATATATTTAAGTAGGAAAAAAAAGTTGCTGCAGCACAGATACTGCAGCTGGAGAAGTGAGAACATGTGAGAGAAACAACCCTGCAGGCAGCCAGGTCAGTGCAGAAGGAGGGAGAGGAGATGCTCCAGGAGCCGGAGTGAAGATTCCCCTGCAGCCCGTGGGGAAGACCATGGTGAGGCAGGCTGTCCCCCTGCAGCCCAGGGAGGTCCACGGTGGAGCAGATATCCACCTGCAGCCCAGGGAGAGAGGACCCCATGCCAGAGCAGGTGGATGCCCGAAGGAGGCTGTGACCCTGTGGGAAGCACACGCTGGAGCAGGCTCCTGGCAGGACCTGCGGATCTGTGGAAAGATGATCCCATGTTGGAGCAGGTTTTCCAGCAGGACTTGTGACCCTGCAGGGGACCCACGCTGGAGCAGTGTCCTCCTGAAGGACTGCACACTGTGGAAGGGACCTATGCTGGAGCAGTTCATGAAGACCTGCAGCCCGTGGGAAGGATTCACATTGGAGAAGTTCATGGAGGACTGTCTCCTGTGGGAGACACCCCACGCTGGAGCAGGTGAAGAGTGTCAGGAATCCTGCCCCTGAAGAGGATGGAGCGGCAGAGACAACATATGATGAACTGATCGTAACCCCCATTCCCCATCCCCCTGCGCCACTGAAAGGGGGAAGGTAGAGATTTCGGGAGTGAAGTTGTGCCTGGGAAGAAGGGAGGAGTGGGGGCAAGGTGTTTTAAGATTTGGTTTTATTTATCATTACCCTTCTCTGGTTTGATTGGCAATAAATTAATTTTCACTAAGTCAAGTCTGTTTTGCCTGTGACAGTAATTGGTGAGTGTTCTCTCCCTGTCCTTATTTCAACCCACGAGCCTTTTGTTATATTTTCTCACCCCTGTCCAGTTGAGGAGGGGGGTGATAGAGTGGCTTTGGTGGGCACCTGGTGTCCAGCCAGGGTCAACCCACCACAACTATATTGCAGAATGTCCTTCCTACAAAGTCAGCAAGACAGCCTCCCTTGCTGTCTATGTTCAAATAATTGAATGCTTTGAGGTCCAAATGGGAAAAGCTTCAAATAACATGGGTGGAAAACAGGCAGAACCTAGCCCAGCCACACTCAAGAGATGAAAGCTTCAAATTATTACTGTGAAATTAAGTAACAAAACAAACACTTTTCTGTTCAGTTTGGTCTCTTACTGGCAGCTAGTTAGACCCTTGTGCAAACAGTTACTGCATCATGCACAGACGTTGCCTGCATTGGGGTCTGACGTGTAGGAGAGGCCTATATACAAATGCTTGCCCCATTGAAAAACAAATCACTATGCTGGCAAAAATCATTCTCTTGTATGCTCTTGTATTGCTCAAAAGCAATCCCTAACCATAAGTCAAGCAGGCAGGAGGAAAGCAGCTACTCAAACTGCAAACTTCACTCTTGGTTGCAAGTATCTTGGATGGATTTGCACGTGTTACTGCAATTACTTCAGAAAAATGGGAGATTATTAAGTAAATAGAGAGAAAGGAGAGCTATTCATCTTATCTAGATAACCCATCAGAATAAAACAGCCACTGAAAGCAGGGGAAAATTGCAATGCATAACACAATTTTGGTGTTTTATTTCACCACCAAGGCAATATTTTTTAAGAGTACATAACAAGATAATTTGAATTGCAGATAAATAGAACTCCAGGTCTTGGATTATTTCCTCTTTGGATAAACCAGAGCGCCAAAGGTCAAGCTGAAGAATGGTAGAAAGCAAGGAAAGCCAACAGACATGTACCTACTATACACTAGGTCATAATTTGGCCTACTTCTATTTTTTTTTTCTTTCATGAGAACACAACAGCGAACTCAATTTAGTTACATTTGTGCATTCTTCCACTATATCCAAGGCTACCATTAAAGGATATCTAGCTTCACATAAGAAGGATCTCATGAGTTGTCCTTGACGGTACTTCTCACTGAACCATCTGGAAAACCCACGCTAATTTTTTCATACAAAATTGGATAAGACTTTATGAAAACAAAAAACTTATTTCTTTTCTTCCATACATCTTTATTCCATTTTCTTTAAATAGCTGGAGAATGGTAGAAATGTCTGGGCAATGTCCAGTGAAACAGACTGCCAGCTGAGCCATGGCCTGAAACTATGCTTCACTATCATCAAACAGGAATTATTTATGTAAGTACTTCTCACATATTCATAGGTTGTGTTGCACATACTCCAGGAATCCCTTCATGGAAGCAGCCTGCTAGCTAACATCATGAAATCTGAATGTTCTTAAAAAATTGTCTTTGCCATCTTGAGCTAGTAGAGCCATAGCAGTATCTTCACAGTGTGTCTACATTCAATGTGAAAGTTTTCATTATTCAAGAATTCTCAGGAGAGAGAAAAAGAGGGATTTACCTCCCCTATCTTTATGTACCTAAAGTATAAAGATTGGGTATGAGTAGGCAACTTTAGATTCTCTTACAGCCAATGGAGAGATATAGGTGCTTTCAAGACTTGTTTCACCTTGCCCGTTTTTACTGTTTATTTTAGGAAGAAATGAGATGCTTGCCAGAGGTACTCATCTCCCTCCTCCAGCAATAGTCTACACTGTGAAGGTCCACATATGGTCAGAGGAATGCTATGCCAAATAATTACATTTGTCATTTGGCTATATCATTATACCAAGTATAACCAAATGGAAAATATGCGTAAAAACAGGAAGTGCCCCAGACCTTGACATTGCAGAGAAATTATGTACAAGTTAAGTAATACATCCTGGCAAAGGCTGAAGTAAATCAAGAAGTGTTAATACAATGACTACAGAATGATTTCTTCTATGCCACAAAACATGTGACAAAGAGGACCATATAGTTAGAAGCACACACTTAATGCAGGAACCAGATGCTAGCTATTCTACAGCAGGCATTGACAACATCTAAATGCTTTTTGTTCCTGTATCACAACCTCACATGACTTAGCTTTATTAAGGTTTCCTGAGCCAGGTCATCTTTCTTACTCTCTCTTCAAACACATCACATTTAAACTCACAAAACCAAATAAAGTATTAACTAAGAAACATCAAAACCTGAATTTATATCTTAAGTCACATTGAACTGGATTAAAATGGACAACTTTTTACATGAAACTCATGTTTTCTAGATTATGTTTTATGGGACGCTTTCACCACTATTTCCCACAATATTTTCATATGCAAGTTAGAACGTTATGGTCTGAATGGGTGGACAACTAGAAGGATTAAAAAACCTAGCTGAATGACCAGGTCCAAAAGGTAGTGGTTAGTGGATCGTACTCTACCTGGATGCCTGTGGCATGTGAAGTATTGCAGGAGTCTTTACTGTGCCCTGTCCTGTTTAGTATCTTTATCAGTTACCTGGAAGATGCAACAGAGTACATTCTCATCAGATGTGCAGATTACACCAGCTTGAGGAACCAGCCAATACACTTGAGGGCAGGGTTACTATGCAGAGACTCCTAGACATGCTGGAAGAATGGGCCAACATGAACCTTATGAAATTCGGCAAGAGCAAATACAAAGCCCTAGAAAGAAGGACCGCTTCCTGGGCACTGTCAGGCTGGAAGCAGGTCTAGGAAAAGGACCTGGTCATGAGCCAGCAGCATGCTCTGGGAGCAAAAGATGCTCAACAGCATCCTTATGGGTATTAACAGGAGTACAGTGGGCAGACTGAGTAAAAGGATGATCCCTTCTCTATTCAGCACTTGATAGACCACAACTGGACATTCTGTTTATTTTGGGGCCTTGTAGTAAAAGATGGACATAGACAGCTGGTACAAACATTGACAAAGTTCATCAGTGTTTCGTGGTGGTTGGTCAGGGAAAGGAGCACTAGCCCTGTGAGGAGAAGCTGAGGGACCGGGGTTTGTTCAGCCTAGAGAAGAGCTGGTTTCAGGGGAATCTAACAGCAGTTTACCAGTGCCCACAGGCATCGAGGAGGTTGAGCCAAACTCTTCACAGCAGTGCATGGCAGGAAGGCAAGAGACGACAGGAGTAAGCTGAAACAAGGGAAGTTCAGACTACATATGAGGAGAAACTTTTTCAGGGTAAGGATGTCAGACAGTGGAGCAGTTTGCCCAGAAAGATTATGGAGATTTTCAAGACCTGTCTGGATAAAGCCCAGAGCAACCTGATCTGACCTCACGACTGACCATGGTTTGAGCAGGAGGTTGAACTAGACATCTTCACAGATCCCTTCCAATCTGAATTATCCTATCATCATATGAACTCACAACTTCGACATTTAATATTAAAGGAAACTTTAGCATTAAGTTACTGAGAAACAAATCATCTTTTACACTAGCTGTAATGAAAACCCAGATAATTCAATGGGAGTTTTCTGTGTATATCTGGCTGGAGAGATCGAAACAGTCCTCTATCCAGAAGTCAAGTGCAGGAGAATGTTTTTCATACATCGAAGGCACTTTGACCTTTTGCTCCGTGCTTTCCTACTAGCAAATATATTACTGAAAAAAAAATAATCAAGAAGAAAAGCATTAACAGTCATTTTAGACCTTGATCATGTCTCTGCAAACATGTTCCTGGAAACTGCAGATCAATGACTTGAAGAAGAATCAGCCACATCTGCTTCCTTAGCCTCTGAATGACTAAAAATCCATACAATGTTTGGGAGAGGTTCAGGGTATAAATAACCTCCATGGAGATGCAAAACTGAACAAACTAGAGAATACCTCTCCTGTCCCAGACATCCTGCTGTATTCCTACTAGTATTAGAAGAGATGTGCACTTACTCCAGAAGGCAAAGAGTTGAATAACTTAAGAAAATGTGTTTGTGTGTAAATCTTACTATAACACGTGTGCTAGGCAACTGCTACTGACTTCTGATTCTTCCTCCTGAAATCAATAGGACTTTTCCTATGAGAAGGAACAGTCTGAAGTTTGACAGAAATAGATGCCCTTATTTCTGCTCAGGGAAGCAGGGGAGAGAAGCAGGGAGGTAGGGGTACGGACAGATGAAATACCAACACATTTCCTATGCATTTTTGTAATTTTTTTTCCCCCACTTAACTTGTTAATAGGGAATTTTGGACTCTAAGTACCATCATTTCTTTTAAAAAACTAAAGGCTTATTTTATGATCTCTAATTTTTAAGCAAATAAGTCTGAATAACCACTAACTTGATTTAGAAGCCACACAAGTCTTACAAATAGAAACACCCTTACATACAGGGCTTTTTTTTTTTTTAGCTGTCACACCTGTGAAATACAATCACCACAGTTACCATAGGAAGAATGACTTTCTTTTCCCCAAAAATTCCAGCATCAAATCACCTTAAGAAGAGCCCAAGCTTTGAGAAATCTGTAATTCTTGCAGAGTGTGTTATTTTCACATGGTATCTCTGTTTACTTCAGATCAAGACAGCATAAAACTTAAGATGAACCTGAATATTATACTCACTTTTTTACTGTACATGGATACATATAGTTCTGCCTTGAACTAGACCCACAGGAGGAATCACCACATAACACTTAGGGTACAAAAAATAGTCTACAAAGTGTTTTGATAGATTTTTCTTTCTGAAGTTCCAGTACAAAAGAGCTACTAATGTCCTGTTGATACCCTATTTAAAATAAAGTTCCATTTAAATACTTGCATGCATCAGGGACATTAAAAATAGCAAGAAGCATCAAAAATAAAGAGATCGGCAATAAAACTATTTTATCAAGGGAGCATTTTCTGAAAAATCTTACAAGCATAATTTCTAAGATGATAGCATTTCTTCTTCAAAGATATTTAACAAATAATGAAAACCATAAGGGGAAAATAATACGTTTGAACACTAAACAACATATCCATAAGGCAATTATCTATATGAATAGTTTAATCAAACTGTTAAAGTGGTAGGAGAGATCTAAAGAGTTAAAAGTGATGCCAAAAATTTGGTAAATATTTCAGTAATTGCTTGCTAGGCAGAGATTAAAGAAAATTTAAGAATTTTAGAAGTTTTTTATAGATTTAAGATAAAAGATTTGAAGGCATCTATTGTTAAGTATCTTTTTAAAGTGTTAGCTTTATCTATAAAGCAATTCCAACAATGATTTAAGCAGGAAGGAACTGGGTTCTTGCAAAGCCTATCTGGTTAAAACTGCATAGTCTGGCATAATAATTTCTTTCTGATGCAAACAAATATGAGATTTCACTTATTAAGGCAAAGACACAAAGCCTTGTAACTGGAACGTGGATCATAATGTTAGGCTGTTTTGACATCACAGATTTTTGAGAAACATGAATAAAGTCGCTACAACTGTTAGGGTTTTTGTTAGAAGATTTATGAGGGACTTGTGATCCTACCAACGTTGCCAATATGATAGGTGAACTATTTAGTTTAATAATGGAAAGATACCCCAAATAAATCATAACATATATACAGAAAATTTGGATTTAGTGTAGTAAAGTCATCTTATTCTACCAAGCAAAGTAATACACAGTAAAAATCTTTTTTTATTATCTCCTTCATATTTCTAAGCATAAACTTAACTTTTAATAAGAAAGAATATTACCTGTACATCTTGGTTTCTACCTGCAACTTTCTTCAACAGTTTTAGTGTGACAGAGCAGAACTAACCTTGGGATAAAAAAAAATTAAAAATAAAATAAAAACAAAAGCTAAACAAAGCAACAAAGACATTAAGCTTTATTCCTACGATCAGCCCTAGCAAGGAAATTTGCTCTGATATACTCAGCCTGTCTGATACCAAAAAGTACATAGCTTCAATACTGGGAATTTTTCAGTGAAAACGCAGTGGTGGATTGCATTCTCAGTAATATAGTTCATCCAGCTGTTCTCTGTCTGAGGAATACTTTGGAGTACAATAGCCTCTACAACTCACTAAACCAGTGTAAATGCTGAAGTAATGGGGCATCTCCCTAATGGAAAAAGCTACAATCCTAAGATTTGATCTAGTATCCAAGTTATTACTCACAAAATAATTAGCCACCCAGACTTTTGGAGTTTATGCAGCACTGTAGCTTTCCAGAGAGAGATCAAATAATTCTCTAGTTTTGCTGATTTTTTTACTATTTTCCTCCTTATTGTTATTAATTGCTCATAAATGACTACCACATTCAGATCCTATTTGATCAGTACCTTTATTGTTTATTGTCCTAGAATAGTTTACCTCCCTGGATGAGAGAGTATGAGGCACTGTTAGCCATTTTCTCCGCTACCCATTAGCCTGATTCTTATCTCTATTTACTGGATTAATTTGTGAGTGATTTGAAACAAACGCTAAACCTGACCTACAAACAAAAGTTAAGGTTTTATTAAGTCAAGTCCCTACCATGGCCAAGCTTACATATTTAAGCATGAGATACTCTCCAGAGATAGAGATACCAAATAAAAACAATGCAATGCCACAAGTTTTCAGCTTCCGTATCGTAGGTCTAGGTGCCTGCATGGCTTCAAATACCTCAGTCAGAGGCATTGCAAGGTGTCTGTGTGGAGCCTCACACCTGTTCAAACCCTTTGAGCAGCATATGGGTTTTGGGTTTTTTTTTAAATCAAATGGTGCTTAAGAGACTGATTAAATCGCTTGAGGGGGACCCCTGATATTTAATTTTTTTTTATTTTTTTGCTTTTCTTAGAAAGAATTTATCAGCAAATTTTAGCAAAATTTCCAACATTCTAAAAGGTGAAATCCTCAAATTAAAGATATAATGACAATAAACACTAGCTTAGCAATGTATGGAGAGAGATTAGAGTTTTCTCCGCTCAGTGTTACCTTCACTGTTATTAATCTCCTTTCTCCCTTTTCCCACACGAAGTGTATAGTAAGAGCTTTCTATATTTTACTGTTAGGATCTAAACTCACCTTCTATTGTTCTTCCTTCCTTCCTTTATTTTAATATTTTTCCTATAGAGGATGTACTATACCCGATTCCAACCAGTGCATTTTCCATTTCACAAAGGCAACTTCTGCTTCCCTGTTTTCATTACCTTCTCTCCCACCTTCCCATCACTTTCCAGGTGTCTAACTCCCAACATTTCCACCTCAGCCAATGACTTCCTCAGCTCTTCTCATCTTCCTACATGAGTTAAATACATCTTGCCAGGATATATTTTCTTCTAGCCTTTCCCCTACAGCAACCCCTCAAACCTCAGGGCCAAGCTGTGGGGCCACCAGGGTGATGTGGTGCCCTCCCTTTTCAACCAGGCCCATCATCTCACAGACCCCAGCAAGGAGAGACAGGCCAGGGACAGCGGCTAGGGTCAGGGACAGCGGCTGGGGTCAGGGACAGCGGCTGGGGTCAGGGACAGCGGCTGGGGTCAGGGACAGCGGCTGGGGTCAGGGACAGCGGCTGGGGTCAGGGACAGCGGCTGGGGTCAGGGACAGCGGCTGGGGTCAGCCATAGCTCAGCCACCCCCAGGTCCCAGCAGGGCCCTCAAGCTAAAGGCAGAAAGCCCCTGACAAAACTTCTCACAGGTTTCACACACAGCTTTTTTTCACATTTTCAAAAAAAGAAAAAAAAAAGTCACAAAACCATAGAAATTGGAGTTGGAAGTTGGAGTTGTGGAAGATAGATCAACTTTCCACATACTAACATATCTTTTTCCCTACAGTAATCTTAAAAAGTTTGCTTGATGAAACAGAGTTTTTCACTTGAGTTTGTCTGAGGCCACTAAATGTGTTATGTTCAATGCCTTGCCTCCAATAAAGTCTAGAAGTGACCCTAAATTAAAATTCAAAGTTGGTATTGTCATGGGATATATAAAGAATGAGCTGAATAAATGCTGACAAATTGCAGGACAAAAAAAAAAAAAGAATCAAATATCACTTGTTACTGTTGACCCTACTGTCACTGATGCTGTTTTCAGAACAGACCTAATTGAAACATCAGGCTAATCAAATGACCTAGATGGTTACACAGTTAAGAAATATTTGTCATTTTTTAACTGAACCAATTAAGGAGCAGGTTTACTGCAATTCACCTTTAAGAGGACTACACAAAAACTGCTTTAAAAATAGCATTGAGAGCATCAAACCAGCAATGCTAAGACACTTTAAGCTGTAACTTGTTCTGCTTTTCATTCATGCCACAGTATGTAAAGTGGGCCTCCCCCTTCTTCAAAGTTACAGAACACTAAAAGTTTCCAACTTTTTCCAGAGAAAAAACAAACTTTTCACTCAGATTTATTAGCCCCTATTATTTTTTTTTCTAGCTCTTAAATTTCTACTTCACATGTTGATCTAAGTTCAAATACATCAAGACAAACCATCAGGGAAGACAACCGGCCTGGCTGAACAGGGAGCTTTTGCTGGGACTTGGGAAAAAAGAAAGGAGAGTTTACCATCTTTGGAAGAAAGTGTGGGCAACTCAGGAAGAGTACAAGGATCTTGTTAGGTCATGCAGAGAGGAAATCAGAAAGGCAAAAGCTCAGCTAGAATTCAGTCTGGCCACTGTCATAAGAGACAACAAAAAAAGTTTTTACAAATATGTTAACAATAAAAAGAGAGCCAAGAAGAACATATATACTTTATTGGATGCAGAAAGGAACATTGCCACCAAAATGAGCAAAAGGCTGAGATACTTAATGCCTTCTTTGCCTCAGTCTCTAATAGTGAGACCAGTTATCCTCAGGGTACTCAGCCCCCTGAGCTGGAAGGCAAGGAGAGAGAGCAGAATATACCCCCCATTAATCCAGGGGGAAATAGTTAATGACCTGCTACACCGCCTGGACACTCACAAGTCTATGGGACCAGATGGGATCCATCCAAGAGTACTAAGGGAACTGGCAGAGGTGCTCACCAAGCCACTCTCCATCATTTATCAGCAGTCCTGGTCAACAGGGGAAGTCCCAGACAACTGGAGGCTTGCCAATGTGACACCCATTTACAGGAAGGGTCAGATGGAGGATCTGGGGAACTACAGGCCTCTCGGCCTGACCTCAGTAGCAGGGGAAACTGATGAACTGATGGAGCAGTTCATCTTGAGTGCGCTCACATGGCAGCCAGCATAGGTTCATGAAAGGCAGGTCCTGCTTGACCAACCTGATCTCCTTCTATGACCAGGTGACCCGCCTAGTAGATGGGGGAAAGGCTGTGGATGTTGTCTACCTGGACTTCAGTAAGGCCTTCAACACTGTCTCTCATGGCATACTCCTTGAGAAGCTGGCAGCTCATGGCTTAGACAGGCATACTCTTTACTGGGTAAAAAACTGGCTGGATGGACAAGCCCAGAGGGTTGTGGTGAATGGAGTTAAATCCACTTGGTGTCTGGTCATAAGTGGTGTTCCCCAGGACTCAGCGTTGGGGCCAGCTCCCTTTAATATCTTTATCAATGATCTGGACGAGGTGATCGAGTGCACTCTCAGCAAGTTTGCAGATGACACCAAGCTGGGAGGCAGGGGTGATCTGCTCGAGGATGGGAAGGCTCTACAGAGGGATCTGGACAGGCTGAGGCCAACCGTATGAGGTTCAACAAAGCCAAGTGCCAGGTCCGGCACTTGGGTCACAGCAACCCCGTGCAGCACTACAGGCTTGGGGAAGAGTGGCTGGAAAGCTGCCCAGCAGAAAAAGACCTGGGGGTGCTGGTTGACAGCCAGCTGAACATGAGCCAGCAGTGTGCCCAGGTGGCCAAGAAGGCCAATGGCATCCTGGCCTGTATCAGAAATAGCGTGGCCAGCAGGAGCAGGGAGGTGATTGTTCCCCTGTACTCGGCACTGGTGAGGCCGCACCATGAGCACTGTGTTCAGTTTTGGGCCCCTCACTACAGGAAAGACATTGAGGTGCTGGAGCATGTCCAGAGGAGGGCAACAAAGCTGGTGAGGGGCCTGGAGCACAAGTCTTACGAGGAGCGGCTGAGGGAACTGGGGCTGTTTAGCCTGGAGAAAAGGAGGCTGAGGGGAGACCTTATCATTCTCTACAGCTATCTGAAAGGAGGTTGTAGTGAGGTAGGTGCTGGTCTCTTCTATCAAGTAACTAGTGATAGGATGAGAAGAAATGGCCTCAATTTGCACCAGGGAAGGTTTAGATTGGATATTAGGAAAAATTTCTTCACTGAAAGGGTTGTCAGGCATTGGAACAGGCTGCCCAGGGAAGTGGTTAAGTCACCATCCCTGGAGGTATTAAAAAAACCGCATAGGTAAGGCAGTTCAGGACATGGTTTAATGGGCATGGTGGTATTGCATTGACGGTTGGACTCAATCTTACAGGTCTTTTCTAACCTAAACAGTTCTATGATTCTATGATGCTAAATCATTTCCCACTCTTTTCTTTTCACTATAAACCGCATTATCTGCCAGTTCACTCTGCCCCTTTCCCCACCACAACAAAGTTTCCGTATTTCTGCCCCTATCAACTTTGGAGCTCAGGAGCTTCCCAGTGCCAGGCTGCCAACTCACAGGTGCAAAGCACTGGACTATATTTTGTTGTAAGGAGAAACTTGTTCAAATTGTGTAAGTTTTATAAATTGTGTGCCTCTATAAATGCAATAAGTCAAACAACAACAACAACAAAAAAAAAAAATCAAGTGGAATACTTTGAAGTTATCTCCAACACTGAAGGAGAGTCTCTGGGTCTGCTGGTTAATGACCCTGAAGCAGCAAGACCACTTACTTCCAGAGCTGTAGGTGTATGTTGTTCGATGTGGGGTTTACAATCTAAACTGCATTTAAAAAGGAACAAACACAGTATTGTTGTTATTGCACCTTCCAAGGTGCTCTGCCTCATTCTTCACAGACAGCATGAAATTCTGCTGTTTAAGTAATAACTACCAAGACAATTAACCTCCAGGAAAAAAATGCAATGTCAGTTTGAGACGGTATTTCTGTTTACAAGAACCACAGTGTCTGTCTCAGCTGTGCAAGTAATGTAGCAGCACACAGCTGATAGTGTGATATTTTTAAATCTTGGCTTCAAATACCAGATTATGGTTATACACCTTTTTTTTTCTTGCTTACAGCAACAGGATGACATAAGCAGAGTCTAACAGCACAGGTTATTTATACAGTCATCTCACAGATCTTTAAAACAAGTTCCATTAGTTCAGACAAATCCCAAGACAATAATGCTGCATAACACCATGCCACAGTGTGATGGGGTGTAGCGTAAGGTCACAGAAACTACATTTATGGCAGTGTTCACTCTCAGCCATCCAGTTAAATCAGTGCCAGCATTTCCTTCCCAGGTGTAAGGGCCTCAAATGCATGTCCCCCCTCGTGGGTGTTTGCCCATGGAGGCTCAGGGCCTGCTTAGAGCCAGCACAGCCCAGGGCAGCCCCACCCCACTGAAGCCATGGGGACAGGCACCCTGGCAGTGCTGTGTGACAAGGAGCCTACAGCCACAGCCAGCCCCTGCCTGTGGGAGCTGCTTTTGGCTGAGGCTCCTGTGCTTGGGCTCTGCCTGAGCTACGGCCTTGCCATGTCACAGTCCTGCCCTGCCATGGGCCCTGCTGAGCTGGGCCCAGCCCACCCACAGGCCCACATCCCAGTCTGGCCTCAGGGAGGTGCGCCCCAGCCCCCCCAGCCCCCCCTGCTCCCTGGCTGGGGCGGTGGGACAGGCCCTGGCTGGCAGGCCCTGCCCTGACGCCCCTGCTATGGGGACGCCCTGCGGCTCCCGGCCCCTGGCCCTCCTTGCCCCACAACAGCAGCAGCCCCAGTGTTCACAGACACGCAACAGTCCCGGTTCGGTTTTGGTTTGGTTTTGAATTTATATGCTCAACAAAATTAAATTCTGTCACTTCCACCTTGCATCAAGCTCCTGTGAGGAAATACTTACCGGCCAAAATCACCTCAGTTCAGTCAAATTATTTAAAACATTAGCTCTCAGTACTGCAAATTAGATTAGTAACTGACTGGAGCAAACGCAGTCAGTTTTGAATTAGGAAACCGAATAACACAAGTGGATGGAAACTTCTCAGACACTTTTCTGAAAATCTGTCAAAGGGTTTGTTGGGGGGGGGAAGCGGGAGGGTGTTCTTTCTTTACTATTTCACAGAATTGAAGTATTTTCATAATGAGCACCTATGAGAGTAACTGAAGAACATCCAGTGACCCAACAGCCTGGGTTGTTCATCCATGGGGCAGGAGGGACCCAGCCTCAAGTCCCCCAGCAGCTTGCTTTAGACCAAGGACAAAGGACACGAAAACCCTGAGTCCCAGGCTGGAACATAGGACTAGGCTGAAGAGTCACCATCTCTTGTTCTGTCCCAGAAAAAAAAATAATAATGGCGGCAATAACTCAGGCAAACCTTTTCAGGCTGATGCCAAACACCGAGCTGTGGCAGGTGAGACCCTTGCTATCATAAATGTGCAGCTGCGAGGCAGTTCAAGCATAGCACACTTAAACAGCTGGATGTTTTCTGGGCTTCATGTATTGTAGTATTGCTCTTTAAAGCAGGGAAGAAATTTGTGGCAGTAATCTAGATTAAGAAACCTGGTATGGGAGCAACAGACATTGTGTTAAGTGGAGGCAATGCTGTGACCTTCTCTGGAGTAACTTTCTCCTGCACCTTCCCTGCTGTATGCACAACAGAAGCTGGCTCAGGAATTCAGCCGCATCAAGGACTTACCTTTCTGCTGGAGCATGTGGGACCAGGTCAGGTTTAGGAAAAGGCATATGGATTTAGGGAGTCGGAAGCCTGGCAGGAATTAGGCAGAGCTGGGGATCCTACTCTAGGAAAAAAAAGGGAATGCAACAAGACATGACCCTCAAGGAAATTTTTGGTGAGCAATCTTTTAGACAGTGTGGAAGTCTGGCCAGCAGCAGCATACCTGCTGGTGCTGTGTGCTGCTGCTTTAACACTTTGGATCACTCAAGCTGCTTTTTCTCATGCTGCTGCCACAGAAGAGTCTGTGTGAGCACCTGGCACAGAACAGAGCCCCCTGCTCATAAAAGCTGCTGTGTTTATAATCCTACTGCGCTGTAAAGTATTTTGACCTCCAAACAGAATGTGCCATGGATTAGCAGATGTCCCGTAAACTATTTCCTTCGCTCTTCCATCCTGCTTACGTCTAGACACATACATTAGGCCTGCAGATTAAACATTGTAGAAACATTGCTGAATGCCACGACATGCTTCAGAAACAAAGGCAGCTGCTATTTACCTGCCATGATGCCAGCCTCCTGCTGTATTTACATTGGGCCTTTCTCTGCATAACCATATCACAGAAAGAAGGGAAGACATATCCCAATGAGGGGAAATTTAAAATACGCTCTTCCACTAAGTCAGTACAGTACACTTTACCTGTGGTTTTAATCTACAAATTTTACTCCACTGTCAAGTGTTTAAACCACACTCAGATTTGATTGTATGTGCTTGTGAATGTTCTTTCTTTTCCCCTCCTCTCTCCTTCTCCCAAGAGGTAACTGAATACAATGTAAATGGCAGCAGTATCATTTATTTCTTTTAGTGGCAGATATGCAGACCAATCCTACCCCATGCTATAAACAAGGAAAATTAGGTGGTCATCTGTTCCACATTGTAATAATGCACAGAGGCTTTTTGTCCTCACAGGAATTGATGTTCTGAAATGGATTTTAAGTGTAAGGTCTCAATTCATTAAACCTATGACATTGTATTCAAGGGGAAAAAAAAAGGGGGGGGGGGGGGAAGTCATTCATTTAATTATAATCCAGAATTCCTGTTTACTTGCTATTACTACACTGAAACAGGAATTAGGTTTATTTCGGGTTTTTTTTTTTCCTCCTGGTCTGCATGGATTTCATGAGTAAAATAACATTACAAAACCTATTAGGCTGACAAAGAGCTCCATTAAAATGATGCTAAGGATCCTACTTCAAATTCTGCAGGACGAATTACCTGGGCTGGCAGCCACCTTTACAGAAAAAAGCCACAGTCAGCTGCAGATACATCTGCTTGGCAACTGTGACCCTACCTGCCTCAGGAAGTCAGTCCTTCACCAAGTACCGCTGGCCTAGGAAAGCAAATAGAAGAGGTTCATTGCTATTTTTGGAGTAAACTCATAATGATCACACACACACATACTACTTTAAAGGACCTTTTCTTGAGAAATTCACACAAAGAATCTTCCACTATGAAAGGTGGGTTGGAAGAGTTTGTTGCTTTTTTAGTAACAGAAGGAAATAAAAGAAATGCGGTACTCATCAGCTGTCCCCATAAGTTTCCAGGGAAGTAGTTCTAGTTGTAATGTCAAACACCAACAGATTCGTTCTGCACTGCAGAGAAAGTTTGAAGTAGAGGAGTCAGCCAAGAGCTGACTCAATCCATGCTTCAAAGTATCTCACTCTCCCATCTGCAATCCTTCCCTCTATTTTCTATTACACGGCTTGTTTTGGCATAGACCGTGGTCTGTAATCACAGATTACATCCTGAAATAACCAACATTTTTACCACAGGCAACAACCTAACTCTGAAGCTTCATTTATGTTTTTCTGCTGCATAGAAGTATAAAAAAAATGCAACTTGTTGGAAGTTCTCCCCCTCTGAACATACTGCACATTTTTTCTGTTTATGTTGCATCTTTCTATTTTGGTCCAGCTTAGACTAGCTTAGAGACCCCTTCATTCCAAAATGGTAAATCCTTCTTGTAGGAGCAATAGGTAAAGAGAAGAGCTTTAACAATCAAACCCAGAGAACTGTTCAAGGCATTATTTTCTAGGGAAGCGTACAAATATTTTGTGTGTGTATATCTTTGTAGAATATATAGAGTTTTTATAATGAAAGCTCAAGGGCTTTTTGGAGCAATTCTTGCATGGTTACCAGGAATTGAAATGTAAATAATGCAGGAAAACCTCTTTTTTGTTAAAAACTGGAAACCATTACATTCCAGTTTTACATGCATTCAGTGTAAGCAACTTGTACCACTGGGAACCAAACGTGTTTTGCTTGGCACTTCAAGTACCAGAAGCTGCAAAACGGATAAGGAGAAGAGGCAGAGGGAAAACTGAAACAGCAGAGTAAATCTGTTTACAGGTACATATAAAACACTGATTGCTTTCAAGAACAAATAGGAATCTTTGTTATTAAACACATAATTAATCCTACTTTGCCATATTAACTAATCACAACTGAAGAGATGCTTCTCAGTCATAGTCTGAGCTATCTAGTAATAGAATAGTTTGTAACAAAGGAATAAACAGCCAATAATGGAGGACTCAAACAGCTTCTGGCCCTAGTCATACTGTACTATATCTTCATGCTCACATACTCACACTTTTGTTCATATAACTTGCATGGACTCAAATAAAACCTGTGTTCTGTTAATCATCTGTCACTTCCAAACAGAAAAGAAGCTCCATGGTCACCAGCAGCATAAAACAGCTCAAGTTTTACTGTAAAACATGTTTGTGTAATTAGTAAAACTATATATTTGAAATAAAATTATTTTAATACCCAAGTAAATTTAACAGAAAAGGCATACATAGAAATGACATGAATCTTTCCTCCTCCCCTTCCCTTCGTAGTTTTCTATTTTTGTACAGTATCCTTTATGCAGTAACACTGTTTCAAGTGAAAGCAAGCTCAGTTAGTATCTTAGCAAAACAAAACTAAGTTGTCTTAATAGAAAAAGCCTTTGACTCCAAAAGAATAACCCGTATTCACTACTTCTACCAAATCAAAGTCCTAACATTCAACAAGGTAGTCAGACATTGCATAAGTGACTAAGAATGGGACCCAGGTAACGTAATACAAACATAATTCATGAGATAATGAACTTTAAATGCCAGGATAGCAAGTTTAAATTGGAGAAGACTGAGAAAGCTAAGCTTGGCCCTGTTTTAACTTCACTGAATTCAAATACATCTCTGAGGAACAGGACATAGGCAGGCACAGCGTTAGTTTGAAATGTGTCTGTATTTCGACTTATCTTTTTTTCCTCTTACACCTTTAAGCCTTTCTGATGCTATTATTTAAGAAAATAAAATGACTGGCTTATTTGATATTAAGGGACATAAAGAAATGTTCCAACATAAAGTTGGAACAAAAAAAGCATCTACAGATACTAATATAGTCTGTAGTCCCCATTTCAGCTTATCGTAGGATTTTTTTCCCTATAAAAAAATATTTTGATATATTAAAGAAAAACACATAATTGTTAGGTCACGCAATACTATATTTGAAAAATGTATGTACGTTTCAGACAGTTCCTAACAAAATACAAGCACAAATACAAATGAATCTTTATGCAAGTACCTGAATATGGACATTTTACACACAAATATAAAAATGCATTGCAAGCTACTGGTGGATGAGTACTGAATTCTTAACTACTTCATTTGTCTTTTACAGGAACATAATATATGTCCTGTAGCATTAGGATATTTGGATAACCTCATGCCTAAGCCTTTCATCTCAGAGATCTGAGTACAATAATGTGCTACTGGAGACATATGTTCCAAAGCATCCGTTTGTCAATAACAGGCAGTCTGTCACTGTATTTATATTCCCCTCATGACATACCTGTAGGTAATTTTACAGAGGGAAATGTCAGTAGAAGGAAGACAACCAATTAGGACAGAACTTTAAGACAGAGCAGAGACTAACAAACAAGAGAAGGCCATAGGATCACAGAGGTCACACATTAGTAAGATGCCAACAGAAGCTACAAAATCCAAGAAGGCTATTTCTTCTTATTAATGAAAAATTCCATGAATAATTGGAAGAAATATAATTCTCTTCTGGAAGAGGAGGGAGAAGGAATAATTTTCAAGAGTTTCCTGAAATACTATGCTATTTAGCAACAACTAGTGATGCTACTTAAAATGCTTTTTAAGAAAGCTTGAAGAAATGCAGTGGGGGATTTTTTGAAGGCACTAAAATTATTAGGCTTACTCTCCAGTAAGTTACATGCATTCATTCATTAAAAAATTTGGTTGAAGTCCTGTTGTATACACAGTTAACACATTTTAGTTTTTTCATGTCATGTCACTTTCCACAAATGGAGATTACATGCAAGATTGAAATGCTCAAAAACTGAACAAACCTGACATTCTTTCTACTAGCAAGCAAGCTTGCTCCCTCTTCCTCATAAAAAAAGTCACCTCCAATATAATTGACTGAAGACATTAGGATTATATTTAAGAGAAGGCAATCATTTGAGCTCTGCCATATTTCACAGTACAATGCCAGAAAAAGGCTATAACATTAGAGAACAGTAGCTTTAATCTCCAATAAAGAAAAATATTTTTCCTATAGATCGGGGCAGGGAGGATGTTAATTTATGGAAATCGTCATAAGTTATTGAGAGAAAGAGTTAAGGTAGATATCAAAGACAAATTAGCTTTCAAACATGTCTCTGCACTTCTGCTGAGGAAAAGTAGTACAAAGACATCAGGACAACTTAGGCAGGTACTATTAACTTGGCTAAAAATTCCTGTATGGAACCCATTTGCTTTTAGTAAATTTACATTTCTGTGGTAAGCATTTGTCACTGGTCATCATTGAAGGCTACCAGTTCACTTAGTGTTATAACCTAATATAAAGTCATTTTAGCAACAAGTCACATAAATCAAACATACCACCCAGCACATACATATAAAGAAGAGCTAGTAGAAAGACAAAAAAATATCCTTAGAAACACATCTTATGTTTAAGTAGTCAAAGTTTTTAAAGCAACTATCTTGGAGAACCTCTGGTTTTACTAGTTAGTTTGAAATATCTGTAAAATCATGTAGAAGTATCAAGATTATGCTTTTGCTTTTATCAGTATAATCACTCAAGAACTGAAATAAATTCAACTACGTAATCATTCCAGGCAACAGCTTCACTTTTCTATTTACAAGGTCTGTCCCTCTATTCATAGCAATGCACAAGGTCTAATAACCTAATCCTTTGTACCTAAAATCAGATTCCTCATGAGACACTTCTGTTTCGTCCTCTTATAAAGACCAGCTCCTATAACTCCAGTCATAAGCACCATTTTTTTCCTAACTGAAAAGGCAGGCTGCAAATTGAAGACAGTAAACTTTATTTGATATTTTCAGGGACTATGTTATTGAAGAGAGTCACTTACCATTAAAAAAAGTATTTCCTACCCTCAGCTTCTGAAATGCAGTAGCTTTCCTGATATAAAACCCATTGCTCCAAATGCCTTTAAGGAATTTACTAGCAATTGTCTGGGATCTCTTTTGAGAAAGTAAGATGTATGTGCATGTGTATACTGTGGGGAATAGGATAAAGGCCTCAAATTTTTCCTGCTTATGAACTTAATCTGATACATTCAGGCTGATGGCATTACAGTAGAATGACATTGCTCTCGAATCTCCAAGTTTTCAGTAGGTAAAGTGGCAGAGATGAATGTGCATAGTGGTATTTTAAGACATCACAAAGATACTGCAAATTAACTTTTGCCAAGAGAGACAGAGTAAGTAACTCCAGAATATTAAGTGCTTCTGCATACATTTACAAATGCCAATACTCTTCACAAAAAGGATTATTTTATTTCTGGATTTAAATAATGCTTATGAAGTGTTTGCATAGTAATTCTTACACCAAGACAGCAGACAATGTTTCATTTCTATGCATGTCTACTACTTATTCTGGTAGTGAACTCTCCAAATTGTTATTTTCTTTAGTGACCAGTCAAGGAATAAAGAAAGTGCAAGAAAATGTTGTTAAACTCTTCCTCTTTGGAGGCTGATATAACGTTTCCAAAGCCATCCACAAAGCAAGTCTTGGCTTCTAACATCAGTTCTGGTTTAACTGTTACGTAATTTCTATGGTGCTATATAGGGGTTTTGTGCAGCCTGTAGGACAAATGCCTAGATAAAAAAAAGTGGGGGGAGGGGCTGAGATTTTTTTTTTAAGCCAAAGTTAACTAGATATGAGTGGAAATACTACCTTCTTTCAGGTGGCTGATATGATTAGTCATGGATATTTTTGGAGCTACTGCTAATTACTGTAAATTTTGATTCATATTGTATTCTCAGCTGGGCTGTTGTTTGCTAGCAATCTTTTATCAGTTTTTAATAAACAAAGCCTGCATAGTTAAAACTAATAATGGTATTTTACAAAAAACAGGTAACAGAGCCTTAAAACAGCAGATGGCAAATCTGCAGCTGAGAGATAAATTAGACATTTATACTTGCTTAGAAAGAGGGTGGGGTTTAGTTCATTTTCCTCCCACAAGTTGACATGAATATTTGAAGACTTAAAAAAAATTATTCAAACCATTAAGCTCCACAACAATCAGGTCAAGATCTTGACCATATTAGAACACAAGGGTTAAAAGGCATAAGGGATATACTGTAGGAACAGACAGACTTGAAGGAAGTAGCTGAAACATAAATCCACTTAAAACTTCCAGGTCCCAGAAAGGTATTCAGGTGGCACAGCAAAGGGAGCCCATGCAATCAGACAGATTGCATAACAAACGACCTTGTTACACCATATAATTTCACACAGCTAGTATTGGCATGGAATAGTTATATTAGCGTTTCTTGCAGAACAAAAAAAACATACATAAGAGATTGCAGCTTTACCACTCTGGCCCCTAGAACTGCTTTTCCCTTTGGGCAGACTATATTCTGGGCCAGGACAATGTCCCGAATGGTTGATTTTGATTTAAATAGGAGGCAGGAGATAATTACCTTGCCAGCAAGCCCTTCCAAAAAACACACAGTTTTTAACGTCTTCAAAAACAAGTGCTGTGTAACAAAATTACTTCCTTTTGGCATGAGGAGAATCAAGCTGTTTCAGCCATGAGAAAAGTCAAGCCTCAATATCATTACCTACAGGGTAACAGTGGCAAAGTAGAAAAAAAATTACAGAGAACAGCAGAAAAGTGCAGAGAATAGCAAGTGTGCAAAGGTATTTTTGGAAGTATCATTTTTCCATTTTTATAATTCAATAGTATTTGTAATAAGAACATCACAAGTTCATTTTCCATTCAAAAAGCTTGTTTCAGCTTTCATATTTTTCACATTAGCAGAGTAACAAACACAGCTGTCTACAGATTTTATTAGAAACTAAAACATACACAACATGGGGAAAAGAAATAGCAAAACTTTCAAAAAAGGCAACTGCTTCCACCATAATTTACAGTCATTAAATACTAATTTTAAAGTATCATTGTCATCAAGGCACTTCAATAACATATTCACAGTAGGATTAACAGTGTGACCCTGATAAAAAGAAAAATTCATATTGATCAGCATGTAACATATCCTGGGGTGCTGTTTGTCTTGCACTGAGTGGCTTGTGGAAACTTCTCAGCATTTCTCAAACACTTCCTGCCAAGCAGCACAGATTTCCTCTAGGACTAGTACAGGGAACAGAATCAATGAAAATCCAGCCTACTAGTCAGTGAAGGATTTTATTGGCTTGTTGCCTCAGAGAGAAGCCAAGATGAGCCCTACATTTCTGCTTTCCTTTGAGACGCTGCTACCTAGGCGCAGTCTGTCCAGAAGCAAGAGCACAAAGGAACGTACATACTCTGCTGAGATGTGTGAACATGTCCTGCTCGTGTTCTGCTGTGTTGGCTTGCTGCTTACCTGGCAACAGCAGGAGCACAGATGAGAAAGCAGAGGTGGCTCAATCCAATGGACATTTACCTAAATTTCCAAAGCACAGCCCCTGCCTGCTCATAGAAGAAAATAAAACAGCATAATAGGGAGAAGAAATAAATACAAACAATGCAAAGGAATCAGTGTCAAGAAAGTCTCTCATTAAATGCTCTGTTTGCAGGCAGTTTTCCTAAGTATAAGGGCTATGTATGATCAATGCTGCCTTTAAACATTTATGTCTTTTCACCTTTATCTGCAGTTTTCATTCTTGCTAGGTTTATCTCCGCTAGTCCTGAAAGAAATGCAGAGGTGGCAAGCATAATTCAAGTTTCATGAAAACAATTAGTCAAATAGTGCCTGCAGACCCTATACAGGTCCATCCCCCCCCCCCGAGAGAAAAAGCTCTCATACAACCTAGTATGTTAAAAATCACCAGAGAATCCCAGTGAAAGAAATACCTCCCCAAAGCCTACCATCTGGAGCCTGCAATTACCTATTTCCTCATTTCTGGTGCTCAAGACTTGTACTTGGTAACAGAGACAGAGAGTTCCAACACAGCATACTGACACAGTCTGAACACTGACAATTGGTATTTCCCAATGCACACCCTATTCCCCTCATCACTGCAACAGTATGGTAACACCGTAAGCCATCCTCCATCCCCTCCTATAAAGACATTATCTGCAATTACATTACTAATTCAATAGAAAGCAGGTGGTAGCTTTGAAGTTAATGAGAATGGAACACAAGCAATATTTTGTTTTCAGATTAAGAGTTCCCTAGAGAAATGACAACTTCATAAAATCACTTACAAAATCAGACTGCCACTCTGCAGCGATAGCCCCAAATCTGAGCACAATTATATTACCTTGTTGGGACTATTCCCACAGAGCATTGGTTCAAACAGCAATCAAATAATCAAAAGCTAAATGCAAAGGGAGTCTTCTTCACATATCAAATGAAAATGAGGCTCTAGGAAATAATGTTTATTAAAAAAAAGTTTTAGAAGAGGAAAATCTGAATGAACCTTAGTCCTACAGCAACTATTCATACTTCTGAGGTTTTCTCACTAATACATCATTTTGTTGTGCTTTTCACAAGGATATCTTCTCGGTGCCCTCTTATTTCTTTCTTGCTGGCCTTAGAAAGTTCATCACTGTAGAGCTCTTGTGTCAGTGGGGTTACATAGAAAGAAAGCTATTGAGCCTTCATCAGAAGTTGTTTCCAAAGATGGTATCAAACTACACTGGAAAACAAAGTACCAAAACCAGTTTTAAGAGGCAGAAGTTCCACTGCACCTTTTCGCTGTGGGACCAAACAAGATATTGCAGTAAGTACATAACTCTTTTTACACTTGCACGACCCAAGAAACTCCAGGGTTAATATAAAACCCTGTTTATTTCTATTGACTTCAGAGTAATCGTGCTGCTATTCTGTTTCAGTAGGCCCTAAAACCTCATAGAATTTTAGTTTCTGAATTTTTTTAAAGGAGCAAGCTTTTCTGTCAAGGAAAAATATCCACTACTGGAATGTAGATAAAAACCAGACAAAGCAAGAGAAACAAACCTCAATTTAAAAGACAGAGCAACTATTAGAAACAAAAATACACTATAAATTAAATTAATCCTGGAGTGTCTAACTTCAGTTATTTCCAAATTATTTACTTTCACTGCAGTTTTTGTTCCTCGTGCTTATTTTATGGGCTATTTGTTATTTAGGGTAGGGGGAAGAAAAAGAGAGAAAAATTAACTTCTATTCTGAGAAGCACTTTGATTGCAATGAAGTACTAATAATTAATGTCATAATGAGCTTATTGCAAGTCACATAACACATCAACTTTATTACAACCAACTTTTAGCCCAAGAAACAAAAATACGTAAAATGTCTTCAAACAGGAAATGCAGGTAGGCAGAAAGCAGCTGTTCAAACCACAAGAAATTATACTAAAGTCAAATCCTACTTCTGTTGACAGTGTTAAGATAACTATGATAAATCACAGGTACTAAAGACCTCAGTTTTATAGCCCCGCTGAAAAATGGCTTCCCTATAAGCATAAGACAGACAAATGACATGCTTCATTCACCCTAAAATGACCCAGAACAAATTAGATGTCTGTTGGATTGCCAACAGCATTCTGTGAAGCTTCCCCAGGACTTCAGCAACATGCTCCTTGCTCATGCAGGGCCAAACTGCTCTTAGCTAAAAACAATTCTAGTCTGCCAACATGGATGGAACCTGCCCACATGTTTGTGCTCTAAGTTGAAATCCATACATAAGAGAAATTTTATACTAATACATTTTCAAAGACTGGGCAAGCCAAAGCAACATGGGTGAAACAATTTTGCCATCAGAGGTTGGAGTAAGCACTTGCTAGCTGCAAGGACAATCCCATCCATTAATCCTACCGCTGCATTTGGACCTCTAGCATAGAATATTTCACACAATATGTGAAGCTAAGCTAAGGAGTAATATTGGGTATAAAGTCCTACCTTCTGATATCCCCAAAAAGTTTCTGAGAATGCGCTGTAATTCTGGCTTGCTTTAGAATATGACATTATTATTCTCCAGTTAAACATACCAGTGCTTTGTTCTCAGTGCAAACAGACCACATATTTAGAACAGGCAGTTCTTGTGTGCTGCTGTCAGCTGACATGATCAAACACGGTATTAAATATCCTCTTTATATGCTGAGGAAAGGGGAATAGCAGAACTTTTATATTCTAGGGCTTCAGACACTGTGGAATAGGGCAGAAATGGCTGCAGTGAAAGGCTGTGGTAGAGATAGCCTGTGTCACAGCAGAAACAGCAATCTCCAAGAAGTCCTATTCCCTTTCCCAAGGTCCACGTGTGTTTAGGATTGGCAGAAGGTTCCAGCACTTCCCCTAGATTAGATCCAGAAATTGTCCTCCACACATGGAAGCTCTTCAAACCCCTCCTGGCTGCTTAGTGGTCCTGATCTTGTCTCAAAAACCAATTAGTGTCTTTAGGACAGCTCCTTTATTCACATCTTGATGACAGTTCAGAAACATGATAACATCCACTGGTCCAAGGCTCTTACCTTGTATCTATCCACATACTCAAACCCATATAAGATGACTTTAGTATACAAAATCAGAAAGAGCTGCTATTTCTGACATATACAATTCCAGAACAATCTAGTACAACCTAAGTTGCATTCAGTGATTTAAGTAGATTTATGATCTACATACTGGCCCATACAATTTCTTCACAATTATTAATCATCAAGGTTGGAAAGATATCAAGCTGTCATCAAGGCTCCTGAAGACTGGTGATGAAACTGGCCATGGCGCACAGGTCTACTTAGTTCCATATTCCAGCACTTGAGCTACTTGACTCTTCTTGCTTCCTTATCTCAACTTGTTTGCTGTGCAACAGCCTTGCAATATCACATCAGGCTGACAGTGGGTATGTAGTGCCACAGAAAGTTTCCAGGGTCTTCTCTTTCCTTTTGTGTAGTCAGTCTTTCTCTGACTGTTCATTTATTCCATAACTCATGTTATCTTCAGATTTAAATAGTCACAGAGGATGGAAGGCCTTTATCTTATGCTTATTCACAGAGTACATTAAACACACACACACCAGCGTCCAACACCAAAAAAAAGACCAATGCTCTCTAATCTTCAGATCTAATCGTGCTTAAGCAGCAAAACTACAACTTCTCATGAAATCTAGCAGCACACTTCCTCCAACACATCTTTATGCTGTAAAATGTCACTGAATTCCAAGACAGTACTCTGCGCTTCAGATTTTGAAGATCAGATCCAAAATAACTTTGCTCCAAAAACTCTGTGAAAAAAGTCTTTCTGTTCTGTCAGTGAAAATAGGCTCTCAATGAAATGAAGCCTGCTAGATCTTCTTTATGTTAAGCCTTTTAGAAAAAGAGATTTAGATGTGTTAACTTCTCGTCCCAATAACTTCAGCTATATGGCTGTTCTCTAGAGACTAGATACAGGGTTACGATGCATGCAGCTTGGCTCATCACAAAACTCCTCTGTTGTTCCATTATGATACAGACTGTTCTGTCAAACACAAAACAGACAAGGCAGGTCAAAACAGGAAAAGACTAGAGGTAACACCATGAGAAAGTTAAGAATCAGCATTTTTACTTTCAGCCTAGCTCTTTTTAAATGAGCCACGGGCTGGTAAGTGAACCTTAGTGGCATTTGATATTCAGGCATAATCTTTCTTTCCCTCTTATTCATATGCAGCAACATCTGGAAAATGTTATCCTAGTTTAAAAATAGGAAATCACTGTAGGCTAATCAAAATGGGCATCTAACAATGAGAAGCAACCACCTGCACAACATGTACTCCATTAGTTTTACAATACAGGGCCTTCTAATTGTTCATACCAGCCTTCCACTCTCTCAGAATAAGACTCTTGGATCTGCTGTGAGTTAAGTTCAATTTGGGAAGGTGTCGCTCTATTGTGGCACTCATCTACACTAAATTTTTTATACACAACCTCAAGAATCAGTGAAGGGTGACTTCAAAAATCTGAAAGCAAACAAAAGGAACTCAAGTCATTGAGTATTAACTGTTTGTCATGAAACAGTAGGAAACAGAGTCCCAACAGGCATTTGCCACAGCACTTTTGGAGACTTTCAAAGAGAGGCTAAAGTCAGTATTAGTCATGGATGAGCAGCCATTCTCAGGTTGCACGTACCCCTGCATGAACTGGCTTTAACCGAATTCCCAGCTCAAGTTATTAAATCCTTCCAATACCTCAGTAAGACAGCTGAACTTGATTCTGAAAAAAACCTTTTGCTGTATTTCAACTCACATTTCAAATATTTTAATGCCAGTTCCCAATGGCTGGAGTAATGGTTTCAGCAATTTTATCAAACATGAGGTCACTTCCTTATTAAGACAATTGGTTCTTTATTCCATCTTTTTTTCATAATACACCTTTTTAGACTATATTGGAAAAATATGTCAATAATTTACTACTGTAATTTGAAAGCAGTTGACTGATCATCCCATGAAGGTCTTGAAAGTAATGCAGTTGGAGTCCTACACCATCCGAAGAATATCAAATATCCCATGAAAGTTTATTTTATAACTTGTTCCACAGTATGAAGACATTAGACAATACAAGTCAAATGACATCCTTCATGGAGTTAGTTTATGTCCCCACTCCTAACTATTCAGAAATAGTTGAGATTTTTTTTTTTTCTTTTTATAAAATCACCATCATGTAAAGAAAAGCTGCCATGGTGTCGTATTCTTGCATTCACTTGAACAAACCCTCTCAGGCACATCACTATTATTTCAACCACATTTTGAAGAATTTCTCACTTTCTGAGCTTGTTCCTTACCAATTAATCAGTAAAACCAGAGTCCCAAGAACATGGTAAAATGGAGTTCAGTAAAAATCTCACAATAACACCATTAATCACTCCAGGTTAAAAACAATATATGGTAAGACCTAATGTTTATCACTTTTGCCACTTGAAACTGACCAAGAAGCAATTGAATTCCATGTTGAAGCTGACCAAGAAGCAATTGAATTCCATGTTATTTCCTCTTTTCAGCAAACAAGGAGTCCTGAATTCTGCTGATCCCACAAGAGAGGTATCCACACATCATACATGTGAACTATTAAGAGTGTCATTAATTAACACTGCCGCTGGCAGAGACAGGGTAGTGCTCTGGGACTGGAGAGACCTCGCTGAGCTTCAATTACCCCTTCACATTTAGAAGCAGCCCCTTAGGCCTTTAACGACACACATTTAGTACTACAGTACTCTATTAGAAAATTCAATTGTCATAATAAAGGTACCAGGGGTGAACAGAAGATTTTACAGTTCAGCACTACCCTATTCAAAATTGTTCACAAGCAATAACCACCATTCTTCTTGTGAAGGAATCTCATAAAAAGGACAAATCATTGACATATTAGCTACTACAAGGAATGCCACAAAAGGAAATTAAGTCCCTTAAAAAGAAAAGAAAAAGAACATCTGGTGCAAAATAACTGTAGCTCACGTGCCTAACAAATGAGAAACTTAATCAAGTTTAGCCTATGCCACCATTGATCTTTCTGCAAGAATGGATATGACAACATGCATGTTATCAAGATTTCCCCTGATATGGCTCAAGATGGCAGAGGAAAAAGACTCATTCCAACTGAAAAAAAAAATTGTGTATAATCTAGGGGCTCTGGTTCACAGGGCAAGGCTATCTAAGGCAAACCAATACCACTAATACCACTGTTAATGAGTATTTACATGCTAAAAATGTCTTAGTGTTTTCCAGAAATCTTTTGTCAAGACTCCAACAAAACCTCCCATGGAATCAACAGGGCAAAACTTGTCATGAGAACATGAGACAGTGACTAAACAGTTGTCAAACTCATGCCCGGTAGCAATAGAGGTGGCCAACGCTTACCAATTTACACACATCACTCTTCTGTATGAGCTGCAGTGAAAATAACTTTAGAAAGTAACTACTCCTGAGCTCATGTAAATGTATACAGCACAAAAAGCTTTACTCTGAGAACACATTTAGAGCACAGCTAATCAAACTCAGCATACACTACTCTTTGCTGTCATTAAAATGAGACAAGCCAAACAGCAAGCCATCTTGCATAACCGGTTGCTTAAATAAGATATAAATAACAGAGCATATGCTGTTTTTCAAACAACTACCCAGCATTTCAATGCAGTTGATCTTTCATCTTACAGTGAAACAACAATTATTTCCAGTGGAGTAGGCCCACCATCTGAAGCTATTGAATTGTCATGGTTTAACCCCAGCTGGCAACTAAGTTCACTCCCCCTCCTGCAGTAGGATGGGGGACAGAATAAAATAAATAAAAAAAAAAAGTAAAACTCATGGGTTGAGATAAAGACAGTTTAATAGGACAGAAAAGGAAGGGAAAATAATAGTAGTAATAATAATAATAGAACATACAAAACAAGTGATGCACAATACAATTTCTCACCACCCCACTGATGGGCCCCCAGCCAACTTCCCCAGTTCATACACTGGGCATGACATAATATGGTACGGAATACTCATTTGGCTCATTTGGGTCAGGTGTCCTGGCTGTGTCCCCCTCCCAGCTTCCTGTGCACCCCCAGCCTCCACTGGCAGGGCAGCATGAAAAGCTGTAAAGTCCTTGACTTAGTACAAACATTGCTTAGCAACAACTAAAACATCGCTGTGTTATCAACATTCTTATACCAAATCCAAAACATAGCACTATACCAGCTACTAGGGAGAAAATTAACTTTATTCCAGCCAAAACCAGGACATGAATGCACTTTAGCCTCCATCTTTCTGAAAACAGATTAAATTATATAAACATTAGTTTCATGATTTTATCATCAGGCAAAATTGATTTGGTGCTTCCTGGACCACAAAGAAAGAAAAGATCCCTTCTCTCAATCCCACATCATCAAAATAAAAACTTTACAGTATCATAAGCCTGGCCTGAAGCACTTGCATCTTAGAATTAGAGCCTGGATCATAAATGCCAACTAGCAAGAAAAGGCAAGTGTGACAGTCAGGGAAGCCCCTGACTTACACAGGGCCCTCACCAGTAAAATCTGGGAAAGAAGGGAGTCTATTCCTCAGCCTTTCCATGGCCATTATAAAGCCAAGTGTATAAGCCATCCCACACAGTGACACAGTCTGTTGACAAGACAAAGATTTATTCTCAGAGCTTTCAATGGCATCTAACTGTGCGAGAGCCTAAAGCCTTCATTCCAAAGGTAAAGTGGGCATTGGCATTTGTATGGAGGTAAAGATGAGGTCATAGCATTACAGCTAAATCAAACTACTTTGATGAAATTTACTGTTCATTTGAAGTGTGACACAGCCTTAAAAAGATCCAACATTTCATGTATTCTGAATTATTTTTAAGCTTACATACAAATTGATAAAAAACAATAGTCTTAAAATAACTTTTATAATTATATAGTTAAAAACCTAAAAGCAAAAAAAAAAGGAAAATAGGTTGGATTCCTCCCCTGCCTCGATCCTGTATTCTTTAAACACCCTCTTCTAAACAGAAGCAGACAATAGCATCCTAATTTCATAGAAGTGTAAACCCTTGTTTCACTCCAGCCAGAGATTATTTAATTTATACTTAACTCTCATGTAAATCCAGAGCAGCTAATTAAGTATGAATTTTCACGTTACATTTCAGAAACAAATATTCCAGCATTACCTCAAACTGCGTCATTCCTACTCAGAGCTAAACTACACCATCAAATTATGTCAGCCATATTAACATCTGAGCTCACAATTTCTGATGACCATCCATGAGAGTTTTTCATCTCTTTTTTCTCTCTCCATAGTGCTTCCCCACTTGTACTGGAAAGAAGTCCTATCTAGAAGAGGGAAACAAGCAGAAAATATATTTCTAATTCTTTCTCTCCATGGCACTGTTCCTTTCTCAGTGAAAAGAGGAATTAAAAGGGTTGGTAGCTAGCTAGCTTCTCTGTAGAACTAGCCCCTTCCATAGCAAAAAGCCAGAGCAGAGAGTTTCAGTTGGCTAATATATGTCACTGACCTGTATCACTGCAGTGATGAATGAACTTTTATGACTACTTTATACCTTGCACAGCAGTTGGAAAACAATCCTTGTTTACTGTATGTTTTGTATTAAAAATGAAAACCAAGAATACAGGAAGCTTCTAGGGAAAGCAGGATGCTAAATAAAACCAAGAAGAGTCCAATATAAAACGAGCACTTATTTGCTCTATTTAATGGATTTTAAAAGAAACACGAGTTCCTTCACTTGTAAAAGATTTCAGGAATTCCTAAAGATTGGCCAGACTCAGCAAGTTTAAAACTTTTTCCATTGATGTTTCACTAGTAATGAGTGTGTTTCAGAGAAGATTAACCTGTAGCCTAACACAGCTCAGCTTCAGATATCAGAAACTCTCCAAACATAAAATGTTTTGATCTAGATTAGAAATAAATAAAAATCAATATAATTTAAGGTAATACAAGAGCAAACGGAGCGAATCTGATCAATGAGCTGACAATCCTCAAAGACAAAAGTGATTTGTAGGAATATGTGGTTATAGAAAAGTTGAACAGCAGTTATCTTCCTTCAAGTATAAAACAGCCTCCACACGTGTCCAAGCCCAATACTCTCTAAGTTCTGTTAAATATTCTGCATAAGGAGGGTTTAATGTTTAACACCAAATGTACTTATTTGCAGATATTTGATGTTACATGGGATTTTGATTTAGCAGAGTGATACAGCAACATATTGAAATCACAATACAAGTGCAATATAGCAATTGCAACATACAATTCAATCACAATACAAATGTGGTTCTTATTACCAGCCTCTGTATACTCACCATCATGACACTGGACTTCCTTTCTTTGCTAGTTACTCAGTTTTTATATACTATTATTGAGCTGAGCCAAGAATAGACTGTCCCCATACTGGTTCGGACAGCTCAGTAGGACTTTCATGCTCTTTTGATTAACTTAGGCAAAAACATTTGCACCACCAGTTGATCCACTCAAATGATACAGACGGTTAATCTAAAACAAAGGCTACACTCTGGTCCCCTTTGTTTTGAGATAAGTTCAGGGTGGGGGGTTTGTTTGTTATTTTTTGTTTTGTTTTTTTGTTTTGGGTGGGTTGTGGGGTTTTTGAGGGGTTTTAGGGCTTGTTTGATTTTGTTGGTTTGGTTTTTTTTTTTCCCCCCAACAGCTGTGGTCAGTCACTCTGTACTTTCCTCCCTGAGCACATCACCCTTGCCCATCTCCTCTGAGCCTTCTTCCATTGCAGGGGTTTATTGACTGGTTACCGCGCTGCCTGGATCCCTTAACCTTGCTAACTCTCAGCCTCGCCTTCCTCTGCCTCATCTCCCCCTTCCCTCATTCACCTCCTCCTTTTTCAGCCACCTTTCCACCTTGAATTGCAATCTCAACATCCTGCAGAGAGGAAGAGAGCACAGCTCCACACGACCTGTACAGACCTCAACCAGGTGCTATTTAGCTGTTGGCAGATACATCAGAAGCACTTTGAAACCCTCTCAAATATCCCAGGAAAATACAACCATATCTTACAAGCAGCTGGCCCAAGATAGACACAGGACAGGCACTGGGTGAGAAGTACAC
The DNA here is from genome assembly GCF_947461875.1 of Haliaeetus albicilla. Classification (NCBI taxonomy): domain Eukaryota; kingdom Metazoa; phylum Chordata; class Aves; order Accipitriformes; family Accipitridae; genus Haliaeetus; species Haliaeetus albicilla. Next base: position 30,822,119 of record NC_091488.1, read on the forward strand.
AGTGCTAGGTGTGCATCATTACCTTTCAATCTCCAGCATAGACACATTCAACCTGCATCACAACCAGCCTTTCACACATCAAGATGCATTTCCCAAGTCATTTAAACAGGACCTTTTGGGATCTGACTGAAGTGACGAAGAGGCAAGCATTATACTGCAAGTTTCTGTCTGCCGGCATGTCATCACACACTTAGGGTTGGGCTGTTCAGTCTTTGCCTCCAGGCACTGTAAGACTTCTTTAAAAATTATGCCAGAAGACAGGCTACCCATTGCCTGTCTGTCCATATCCTGATTTTAGGATATCTGCAAGATAGTCATATAGCAACATATGACACAAATTAAAACTTTTATTAATTAATTGCAATAACACCATGCCTCTGATCAGTCACACGTATATTATTATAATGAGCTGTGTTTTCACATCAAAAATTAATCAACATTCAAGCTAATTTTCTTTCTTCATAATATAAAAAGCCAGTTCTAAACCACAAACCCTTCCCCTCATTGCAATGTACCATGGCTGAAACAATATACTACCAAATGCCAAGAAATTTTAAAGAGCTTCAAAAAAACCTTTCTTAACACCTCTCAACTCCAAATAATCTTATTTGCATATTGCTAAACTATATATTGTGTATGTATCTGACAAATTAACTCATTAGCACATGATTTTAGTGGTTTAGCATAATACAATTTGCATCACAGTATAGCTTGCTGTTTGCAATTGTATTTGTTATAGATAAGGTGTAAACACTCACCAATAAAAAACTCCTAACAATAATGTGGTAGCTACTTAAGTTTCCCAGGCACAATCCTCTGTCATTTTAAAATGAAAACAAGGAATCAGAGGACTCTAAGGCAGCTCAAGAATCATACTTCAGAGAATCCATACCTAGCATGCCACATATAGTAAACTTTCTTCTTCAGGACAAGTTTCTCCAGATTCAGGCCAAGTACATCAATTTTTACCATGCATAAACATTTGTCTGGTATTTCCACCCAGTAGACACATGGTGGACAATCTATGTCTCAATTTAGCTGTGAGAGATTAGGAAATATTTAATCCCTTATTTTAAGAATTAAATACCAGGTTAAATTCATAACAAAGTCCTTTAAAATATAAAGCCATAGAATCATTCTGAGGCAAAGAAAATGGTAGCTTCCTTGCAGAGAAGTTGTTGAATGTGTTACTGCCTATCCATTAGGAGAAGAATGAAAACATTGCCAATATTGATACTTGAACTTCACACTGGAAAATGTGGCCCCCTGAAAATGTCATGGATTACTTCAAGTGCTGGCTCCTGCTCCCAGTGATCAAAGCAACAAAGCTGCACAGTGGTAGCCACTGAGTGCTCAGCACTTACCCCTTCTAAGGGCTATTTACCTTACTTGTCATTTAGAAAGTAAAAATCATATCCCACAAAACTAACCTTCATTATCCCCTTCAGAAAATATTTGCCAGCACAGTTAGCAACTTTTATAAACTCTTTCACTTCTGCCCTACATTTATCCCATGCAGCTCCTTACAGCTCCTCTGGTCTTAAGAGTTGCACAAGCTTTAAATTTCCTCACTTCATGTACAGCCTTTCTGTACTTCTGTATTTTTGTGCTTGAAGTTAATGTATTTTCCTCCTTACTGTCACACAGCTGTTTCCCCAGCTCTTTATTAGCTCCTCATTAAAGAGTTACCTGGACGCCATCTGAGGACATTAAAACTACAGAACCTCCAGCCCATTTCAGTGTGGCTAAAAATAGCTAGATATCTTGTAAACCTAAGTTCCTTGAGCTTGAACTGAAATGCTCAGTTACCAAATGCCTTTCAGCTGGATTTCGTGAATGTCACATAAGTATCCTTAAAAAGTACTTCTCCACAATAATTTATTTACAAAAGCAATTTCTTTTTTGCGCCCAAATAATCAGAATGCTTTAAGAAATTCCACTAATGTTATAGATGTCATTAGGACCATCACAACAACTTTAAAAGTCTGTTTGCAAAACATGCAACAACAACAGCAGCAACAAATATTCAGAAAGCTTCCTAATCACACCAAATCAAAAAAACAACAAAAATCAGCGAGTACCACAGATTGTTAGAAGTAGTCAGCAAATTTGAAGGACAAAAATCTGAAATAAAGATTTGAAATGGTCTTAGCACAATAACACTTTTTCAAGTACATCATATTTCAAATTCAAAGTTCATTCCTTCAGCCTAAAGTATGCCACATTCTTTTTTCTATTTTACTGAATATATTATCACATCATACTGTAATCTAGTTCTGTTCACTTTTGAAAATGCTACTTATTTAAGAGACAGCTTTGCAAGAGTTACTGTGTTTATATTGCTCAATGTATAATCAATATAAACATTGCCATCTCCTATGGCAGATAGAAAGTTCAGTTAAGTTTCAGATTAGCAAGAAGCTCTTGTTTGGGGCTTATCTGAAAGAGCCAGTGAGAAAGATGTGGATTAAAATCCACACGAAAGAACTTTTTCAGTGATGAATTAGACATTTGGCAACACAAGCATTCCGTGGTTTGGTATAAATTGTGCTGAATCAGTAACTTCAAGGGACTTGGCCTATAATAAAAAAATGATGTTTTCAGACTTTCTCCCATTTCTGCTGCATCTTCACAGGAGGCAATTTTGGGGCTTAGAAGTCCCTCTGACCACAATTTGTTCTAAATTCCTAACGAGTTAAAAATGGTATGTTCATCTTTGAATAATGGTGAGCTATTCTACAGCTATCTACTCTGATATATGAATGACATGTCTTGGGTACAAATCCAGGACAAAGCCTTTGTCATTTGGTTAAGTCATCTAAAACCAGTGGTACTTACCGGCAGACAACACAGGTAGTCAGGAACACCACAGAAACTGCAATTTTCCACAAAATGGTAATTCCCTTTAAACTGAGTATCAGTGCATGTGGATAAATATATAACCAAAGCACACCAGTGGAAATTCAGTCTAGCTAATGATACAGAATATGACAACCGAGAAAATGAGAGAATAAAACAATAGAGAATTGGTATGCAGTGTCTGCAGTGCACATAAGGTACTAGGAAGTTGTATGCAAAGTAAGGTCAACTGAAACCACACCTAAAGCATTTTAATTCGAATTCAGCAAACCAGAGTTTGCTGGCTTTTCTGTAAGAAGAAAACAATTGATACTTCCACCTGGTAAAGGTCAAAATTTTAATTTCAAGTTTGAGAATAAAAGGATTTGAAATACTGAAACTTCCAGCCAAACCAAAAAACAGGGCTTTTAATTCACTATGCTTTAAATAGCTAGACACACTGCCCATAAGACTTGAATAAATAAGCTGCTGCAGAACTGATTCAGTGCTTATAAAACATTGCGAATGTCGCTTTTTTTTCCCTGGATTGAGATACATAACAGCTTCAAACTATCTGCCCTGTGGAAACAAAAAAAGCACATAACAGGGTCGGAAGACAGGAGAAGAATCTGAACATAAAGCGGACTTGTTACTTTGATTAAAGGAAACATGCACATCAAGCAGTTCTCTAAAGATTGTTGCTGTGGCCTTCAGGTAAGATCTGTCACAACTGTTGGCCAGGAGTAAATGGAAGCAAACTGGGAGGAAAGAACACATACAGATTCAAAGATAGTCCAAGACTGACATGACCCATAATATTATTTTGTTATTTGCTAATTTAACAAATCCATTCATTTCCTCATGCACCTTGTCCTGGTTTCGGCTATTATATTATACATTAAGTGGGGGTACTACCATTTGGCACAGTAAAGAAAACCCCATGGGCTTTGGACTGAAAATTTGAGCACCTGGGAAAGTTTCAGCAACAAAACCACCTTGTTATTTCTACTTCAAACAGCAAATGAAGCTGTTTGATACCTCATTTCAAAATCATGCTTTCAAAGCCAAAATTCAGAAAGCAACAACCAATTTTGTGAACTAGCTCTATTATAAACCATGTTGTCAACAACAAATGTGAACATAGTACACTTTCTAATATAATATATTCCCTCAAGTTTTGGATGTGAACATCACAGTAAGAAGAGGACAGTACCGTTCTGTGGCACTGAAAATATTACAGACATTTTTTCTAATTTTGCTTTTCTTTTGGGAAATTTTCTATAAGAGTAAAGACTAATACCATTTCCCACAAGTTGATGTCACTGAGATTGCAAATAGAAATTGGAAAGATAGTTACACACACAGATGATTTCTCAGGCTTTTGTATTCTTCATGGGTAACACTCCTTTCACAATTATTTTCTTGGCAGCAATAGTGATGTAATGATAGACATGAGCAAATCTCTTTTCAGTTCAATAAGTCTCCATACAAACCAATTTTTCCCATCTCAGAAAAATCCTCCAGATTTTAATATTAACTGCCAGAGTAATATGACAACTACCTACTCCTAAGTAACATATAACCTGTCTCTTGGTTTTGACTCAATCTTCCCAAAGAAGAGAATTTTCCCTTGTTGAGATATTAACTTGAGGGGCTGGGGGGGGGCAGAGGGATCTGAGAAAATAACCTAGCTATAGAAAAGTCTTAGAATATTGCCATCAGTGGATTAAAATCTACATGCATGTGTTAAGGGGACAAGAAAAAAGTTGTACACTGTTCAATTACTTTAAAGTTAGACTGAGAGTGATTAAAATATTTTTTTTTCTATTATTGTTATTCAGACAGTTCTATTTCTTAAGTCTATATTGATAGAATAATTCCACTTGGATAAATAAAAAAAAAATACAGTTCCACTATAGCTGCCAGAAGTTAGCTCTCAACTTATTTTTCTTGGCTTACAATATTTTTAGTAGGTCACAGCTAGAGACAAAAGGTAGGAACAAGTCATATCATCAGGTGTTTTGGCTTCTTGAAAGATTAAAAATAAACCCTGGATTGTTTTTTCCTAAATAAAGATACTAGCTAGAAAAACAATCCCAATGTTTTAGAAAATCCTGTGATCTTTGATTCAGTGTCATGTGGTATTAGACTCTAGGCTTTACAACAAACTGATATGAATTAGTAGTTTAAGGGACTGTGTGTAATTAATCAGTAAATTATTCATACAGCCATGAACATCTGCTCTGTAGGATTCAAGACATGATCCATGATATTTATAGAACTATTATGCCTAGTCCTGCTTAAACAACTGGTAAATGTTGCAAGTGAAATGACTATTAGAAAGCCACAAAAAGACTGCATGTTGGAATCCTAGCCTAAGCCTCTCTCAAAATATGAATGCCTCATTCACCTACATTCTTGTAAATATTACCGAGAGCTTGCTTTTTTAGTTTTGGATAACAGCTATAACAATATTGCTAAATTAGAATGTTTTTTAACTTTTAGTTCAGAATGGAGACAGATGATACAACAGAAGTAATTCACCTCATAAGAAGCATTAAGACACAAAAAAGCTTTTGATGAATGAAATTTGTAATACCGTTAGCAGCTGTGTTTTGCCTTTGTTTTATTGAGATGACTTTCTCAGTGACTAATCTAATAAAACATAATACATATCTGTTTATCCTTCAATTTGAAGACTGTAAAGCTTATTCAAATTTTCTTCATTTTGAGTGTTAATAGATAAAAAACGGTTTTGTGTGTTTAGAAATATTTTCTGGTTTACTTTGTAATATTGGCCAAGATAATTTCTAGATTTTACCTTGTACATTAGCTATATAATACCTTTATGTTACAAAAAAATAATATGATTTTCAATGACATTCAGTTTTTAATGTGGTAAATGAAGATAGCTATGATTCAGAAACATTAGATAATCAGTTGACTGTTTTTCATAGGATAATTTTTTTTTTAATTTAAAAATATTCCAAACCAAATGAAAATGTGAATTGTGAGAAATTAATCAAAACAGGGATTCAGTCTTCGAGCATGCTCTGACAATATAATAGTGCATGGAGGGCGGGGGGGGGAGTAAAGAGGGTTATAGCAATTCTTTCTTAAAAATGTTTTAAAAAAAAAGGTTGCCAAGCAATTCATATGACACTGAAATAGTATAAAATGATGACAAAAATTGTTAGAATTCTGAAATTTTCATATATATCTTAGTATCTTTACAATAATATCTTTATAAAAAATGCCTGAGACATCACTTGCAGAACTGTCCCAAATGTCACTATGAAAATGTTCATGGTAAGTAAACTAGAATAATTTAAATATATCAGAGCTAATTGCTGTACCACTTCCAGGTTCACAGACCAGATGTCATAAGTCAAGTAGAAACAGAACCCTTGGTAATTCTTTATGTAACAGCACACCTTTTTTTTTTTTTTCCCTAAGCCATAGCTTATTCCTTGTTCTGCTACATCTTACACCAAACCCATCTTTTTTCTACTACTGTGGGGATAGTAACATTGACATTGATGAATGAAGAGGAAAAAAAAAACCCACATAAAATAATCCTGCCCTCTCTTGTTTCCAGGTTTCTTTCCACTACAGTAAATTCCTATATGCTTTCACTTTCTTGAATACTGCCATTTATTTTCATTTGATAAACCAATTCAAAGCTCATTCACATGCAAAGCTAAATCAGACACTCTTTAATCAATTCTGATTTATACCCAGATTTTACCATCTTTGATCACACTGAGCACTATATACCTAAAATTATTTCCATTGATATCCATGTAAGTCAAGGGGCAGAATATGGTCTTCAGACATTATTAATGCACTTAATTTCTGTCAGGAATTGCTCAAAGTGTATTGACTTTTTTTTTAGCCATGTTTTGAACATTTAGAGCCAGGTTTATACTAAGTGCCTATGAACACAGACTCAGGCTGGAGTAAATTTGATACAAAAATCATTTTCAGAACTCTATTTTCCAGCCAAACACAGCCTCCAATATATTAGAGAATCATTTCAGCAAAAGAACATGCATACTTACCAGCTGCAAGTATTTAATCTCAAAATAGCAGAAAAGAATTTGCTTATTTGACAACACAAACAGCCAGCATGTAATGCAAACAGTACAACCCAAAAGATATCTGAAGTCCAAGTGGAATACATAGTGAGGACTCCTGAAATGAAATCTGCATCCACAACCACAGTTACAGAGATAGATACCGGAACAATTTCCCAATCAGCTCTCAGGCAAGAACACCCCTTGCACTTTTACATTTTAATATCCTGTTTTCTTTATTAGAAGGAAGCTACAATTGGATTAAGAAAGAATGAGATGAGACAGTGTGCACTGTACACACCCAACCTATCATTCCCTGCTCATTCTGTCTTTTGCCACTAGACACGAAAGGGGAGATTCCCCTACTTAATAGGATTTCAAGCAGTATGGGTGTGATCTGTACTCTAAATCCAGCTGAAGACATATGAAACACAGCAACACACGTTTGTTACACTAATAAAAAAATAAAACTGTTAGGTCACTAATTTTCTTATTCCATTCATATTCCCCTTTCCTCCCTCCCCTGGTGTTTGTGATTAAGCAGCAGAAAGCATGGGGTTTGGGCCCAAAGTTTTGCTTCTCATAGTGGACAGATACCCGCCATGGAAAAGTTACAAAAAGCAACGCAACTTGCAATATAGCTACCAATTCAGTCTTCTCCAAAGCTACAGAATATATTCAGTTAGCCTGAATCCTTCCTGTGATCTATGCCTCTCCTCTTCAGAGGCATGTCACCTCTAATAAATACGGGCACATTAGTGTCTCAGCTGGAATCAAGATAGGTAAAGCAATCCAAAGTTGAAACAGATCCTTTGGATTGCAGAGAGGAAGGCTGTGTCTTGATTTTACTTTTAATTCCATCTTTCTCCTTGTTTACTTCTCCTTATGCAGTCCACCCTTAAAGATCTGAGATTATCTAAGCCAGTTCTCCTGGCAGAATATCAGCAAAGTCTGAAAGCTGATCCAAACTATATTAATACTAAAAAAAAACCCCACTTCCAAAGGCTCTTGCTAATAGATGAAGGAGTCTTTTCATCTCATGATTTGGAGCAACATTAGGACTCCTAAAAGCGTGGCAACTAAATATTCACATTGATCCATCTACGATGTTTTGTTATTTCCTCAAATTTAAGAAGCAGAACTGAAAAAAGTACTGAAGCAGTTCTAACCGCTAATCTTCTCATACAATTTTTTTCATCAAGTCTAGTTAGTAACCACTCACAAGCACTCACCCTCTGTCTCCACATTTAGGCAGGGGAAGGCGAGAACTTGGCTTTCTGCATGAGGCTCTGAGAACAGAGTTCAACCTCGCACCTCACTCGGCATATCTGTGAGAAGGTTTATGGGCCTGCGAGCCAAAGTAAAAGCAGCTTGCTAGTTGTCATGCAGATTTGGAAGGACTTGCCTAGCCTGAAATTATCTGGGTATTTATAATGCATTTATAAACGTAACTTTGGAGTCCTGCCATCCAGCAAAGAACTGTCTTGCATAGTAGAAAGCAAGAAGCCAAAGTTTCTGTGGGAATAAGATAGCATCATCTGACACAATGGAGAACAAGTGAAATACTAATTGCTTCAACAGCCTCCAAATGCTTCTCTTCCTTCTCATTAGAGATGCATCTAACACATGGGCTGGCCTTAGTGTTCCCTGATTATGAATCAAAAGACAAAATGTAACAGATACTAAGATTATGGATCCCATAATACTGTTGTCTTGGGATAACTACTCAAATTTATCCACCATCTGTGCTAAGTCTTCTGTCCTTTTTCCCTTCCTATATAAAGCTTTCTGCAGCTTCTGTAGGGCTTGGCATGTTGAGTAACAACATAGCCAGCTATTTAGATGTTCTGTCTGGACCGCAGAAGGTGAAAACATCTAAAAATTATTTATGCTGACATTATTTTTCTCCTCAAGACTTTTTTTCTTGTCAGTCCAAGTTTTATAAAATTATATATATGCATAACTATATTCATTCTTCCTTGCTTCAAGATGTTTCTGAGTCAATGTAAGAGTAAGGGCAGCACTGAGGGGCAAAAGGAGGAGGGCAGAATTGTTTGAAGGCAAAGAGTAATACTTTCATTGTAGCAAGACTAGACAGTTCAAAGTGCTCTTGAAAGACTGCAGAGCCATATCCCTAGCTTTCTCATGTGTATACTTTAACAAGCTTTTATTCACATGCTGCTGTTTTGTGGTGACACTTTAAGCAAATCTGCTCTGATATGTTCAAGTTAGAAGTTTTTCATTCAAAACTACCAGCATGCAAAGCTATAAATTTTCATAAACAATTTAGTGAAATTTTCAGGAACCTCTAACATTAAAAAAAAGTCGGACCTAACTTCAGGATACACATTGGCATGGTAGCATGAAGTTCTCCCCTGGCTGTAGAAGACTCCGTAGCTGATTTCTTACTTTGCCCTGTTTAAACACAGCACCAAGACCATGAAAGTAGTCTGCAGAAAGTTCTTCTGTTCAAATAAATGAAAAGCTTAAACATGAAAAAAAAAAGAGGGGGGGGGGGTCACAGAAGTATTCCTTGGATGTAAACCAAGGTTCCTTTTGTGTTCTAATCATAATCACAGAAGCAGTTTCTACATAGAAACAAGAAGTTAGGAAAGGCTCCTGCCCTGTTTTATGATGTCCTGAGCCTAACAAGGACCTTGAGCAGCACAGAAATAGGCTACCCCACACCCAAAGACACTCTCAGCCATTTGTGCCTGTGAATTGGTGCAAAGAAGAAACTAGTATTACTAGGGGTAAATTTAAAGAGCTCAGCTCAAAAGAGAGATAAAGACACAGCAAAGATGAAACAATAATTTCCCCAAAGGCTTGGCCTTTTTCTCTACAGGTCTTCAGTTAATTCAGGTAAAAGTGAACTCCTGCTGAGACTTCATCTCTGGTTGCACTGCTCCCTGAGGAGTTACCAAGCAGTGAGATGACAAAGCGCTTCCCAAACAAGCCAGCATTTCTTGATCAACACATTTTATTAATCAGTCTTTTATTAATCAACAACGTATCAGTTAAAGTGACTATAGCAATTAAGGATCTTTGTGTAAATATGGATAAGTGAAACTTAACTTGAACACTGATATAAGGGTTGACAGCAGCATCAGATCTGCCTTTCCAAAGTCTTGTGGATCCAAGAGCCAGCCACACACTGTGTATATGGTTCTGTAAGTCTCACAGCATATACAGCCTCTGTGATATTTGAAGGCTGACATCAACACCTTGGATTCTCTGACTCACCTTTAGAGAACATCAGATTGCCTCTTGCAAATAAAATGTGTTTCTTTTGCAGTGGACCTCATATAAAGACACTGTCAACAGAACAGCTTCAGCCAACCATTTTTGCATGTGATCCAAGCAAAACAAATCACAGTGCTGACAAGGCCACAGCTGATTCCACACGTGTTCATGTTTTATTAGTCAACAATGTCAGAATAGGAATGAGGACTGTTAAACCCTAAACATTTCCATTCCCCAAACCATCACAGCTAGAAACTGGAAATATTTTTCTGCATGATAAAACAACTGCTGGACGAAGCAACTTACTTTGTATCACTGCAATTTCAGATTTCACTGCACTCAAACCACAGGAATAACTTCAGAATTTGTATGACACAAGTCTTCTAAGCAACAGCGACCCTAATTTCCCTTGTATATGAAAATGAAGTTGCTACAGGATTAGCTCATAATTCAGTGTTCACAGTACTCTGGTCAGAGGAGCCTTGCAGCTGCTAACCATCCAGCCAATGCTCTGCAGGCAGGATCAGCCCTCATAGTGCTATTACTTGCATGGTTTCAAAACTAACAGATAAAAGATCTTAAAACCATTAAGAAGGATATTATTCACATTTATGAAGATGAGCACTTGACAGAACTCAAACACTTTTAAGTCACTGGCTACTATAATTCTGACCTCATTGCTGCTGCAGTATGAAGACCTGTAAAACCTCTTCTAGGGATGAAAGGATCATAGCATACTACTCAAATAACTTTGATTCAAAGGGTTTGTTTCAAGAAGAGCATGAGTAGCAGGGCAGGTGAATTATAGTACAAAATCAGCCTGGAATGTCAAGTCAAGTGAATTTCACAGTAATGAAATGAATTAGCCATGCTGACAGATGGAAGCAAGAAAGATATGCATCAGTATGTTAATTGTGCAAGTCTGTCAATGTCTTCATCAAGTTTAATCTGTTTAGTTGCTGCTCTCCATAGCCTCTGTGGCAAGACCACTCCATCTCTCTGGAATTATCAGACACATCTTCTCTTTTCTTAGGGCATGCAGCTTGATCAGACAAGCAGCAACTGGCATGGAGAACTGCAGGTTAAGTGACAGATCCCAAGGAAACAAACAAGTAGTTTTCAAGGAGACAAACAAAAAAAACATTGCAGAGCTTCAAATGCCACGGAAGTGCAGAAAAGCCAAACTACTAGATAGAGCCATAATAAACAGACAGTAAAACAAATATACAATTAGACCACTTGTACTGGGTCTGGCTGAGATAGAGCTAAGTTTCTTCATAGCAGCCTGTATGATGCTGTGCTTTGGATTTATAACTAAAACAGTGCTGATAACACACCAGTGTTTTGGCTATTGCTGAGCAGTGATTGCACCGCATGAAGGGGTTTTGGGTGGGAATTCTTTGGTTTTGTTTTTTTTTCTTCTGCTCTGTCACCCAATGATTAGGCTGGGGGTATGCAGGAAGTTGGAAGGGAACACAACCAGGAGAGCTGACCTGAATTGACCAAAGGGATATCCCATACCATATGACATTGTACTTGGCAATAAAAGCTCAGGGAAAGGAGGAGGAAGGGGAGAGGGACATTAACGGTTATATGATTTGTCTTCCCAAGCAGCCACTATACATGCTGAGGCTTTGGTTGCCAGCAAGTGCGTGGACATCTGCCTGCCTGTGGGAAGCAGTGAACAAATTCTTTGCTTTGATTTGCTCACATGTGTAGCTTTGCTTCACTTAAACTGTCTTTATTCTTAACCCACAAGTTCTCCTTGCTTTTGCTGTTCTAATTCTCTTCCCTATCCTGCTGTGGGGAGTGAGCGAGCTACTGGGTGGAGGCTTGGCTGCTAGCTGGGGTCAACCCACCACAGTAATTTAGTGCAAAAATAGAAAAAGCTTCTTTTGAGTTCCACTATCAGTAGATGGGCATCTTCTGGCTGTGATGCCCACTAAATTCCTACTTTTTTCCCTGCTAAATTCTGATCTAAATAAGCAGAAAGCACAACAGCAACAATGCCAATGCAAATATGTATAGGCTGTAATTATTAAGACTATAAGAGAATCCATGGTCTTCACAAACCATACAAAGTATTGGTTTAAAAGCATTTGGATTCAGAAGTATGTAGATTCACATTGTCACAACATTTGTAAGGTGTATATTAGGAAAGAGCTTGCTTTTCCACTTGAAAAAACTTTGAACAGGAGCCAACAGAAGGCTTTAGTTGCCATTTTTCAAGATCAAAACTGAGATTAGCATCAAATCTGAAACATTTCTAACCTAGATATAACACTTACTCTTAAACATGAGCTACAATCTTTAAAGATGAGGTTAGAATAAACTGGACTGGTGGTATCCAGCCTTTTGTGCAAAGCAGGACACATAGCCTTTTAAGAGACGCACAGAAGCGCTCCCACCAAACCCCTGCCTGGGTGCCCCCTTACAGCTGTGTGGCCCACATGCCAGCTTTTCCCATCATGACATGTCCATGCACAGAGGTACGTGACAAGGCTTAACTGTCTGCATGGCTTATCAGAAAAGAGACTGATCACAAAATTAATCTTCTACCTAGTGGAAAGAAATGGGTTCAGTCCAGCAGGATCTTCTAGGTAGTTCCATGCAACGGCCATCACGTGATTTGCCAGATTTTTTTCCTCAAAATTCAGCCTATGAAATAGTTTAATAAGCAGTCTCATGAAGAAAGAAGCTAATCAAACATATATTTGTAATAGGATAAAGGACTACAGAAAGTCTGAATGTGAATAAGACTCAGTTGCAAACACCACTCCAATTAATCAAGCTAGTGAAAACCCCAAACTAAAACCATTACATTTTCTCGGCAAAAACAGCAGTATGATGGGGGTCACGCAGAACTGAGAAAAAGCTTCCTCTTTTCCCAGTTTGTGCATGCAAGTCCCCATTCCCATGCACACTGTCACCTATATGAGCAGTCCCAACACAGCTCCAGTCCCTTGCTCTTACAGGCTTCCAGCCACCCCACTGGGCCCAGCACGCATCCTTGCTGCAGCCATACAGGATCTGCAGGGGCCACCCCATTTCCCTCCCTGGCTGCAATCCTGCCCGCCCCACCACCTGAGGAGGATTGTCCCCGCTTATCTCACCACAGAAAGTGTGCTCCCACCCACAGCCGTCTGCCTGACCCCTGAGTCAGTCCACCTAAAAGAACAAAGACTAGAACTGAGAACAAGATCAAGCCCACCATCCATGGCCAGTTGTCTGGCCAAAATAAAAGCAGAGAGCAATTGCCTGCAGAAGGCCTCCTGCCTCTTGGGGACCACAGACCAGCACCAGTGGTGGCCAGGGCATTCCCTAGCAGCAGGGGCATCCATCCTGCTGACCCTTCAGCAGGTGGCTTCAATGTCTGGAGAGGTTGCACAACCCAGCACACAGTCAGATCTGTCTGCCAAAATTGTTGGCAAGAGTAAACAAGAGTACAGTTTAGCCATCCAGAACAGTCCTTAGACTGTAAACAGAAAGGAGCATGTTTTCACAAAAGCTCCTAGGTACTGCTGTGCTGCTCACTCCTCTCCTAACCCATATGAGTTACACTTCCCCAGATCTTTTCCATATTTCCACAGTTCCAAAACTATACCACAGAAATACCCACATGCTGCTATTTGGTGAAACAGCTGGTGGGCCCCAAACTCCCACATCTGGTGCACACTCACCCCCTGTCCTACATGGGCAGCAGCACAAGTGGGAAGAGCAGAGGGGAGACCTGACCCAGCCAGTACAGCTCAGGGAAGGGGAACAAAAAAGATTTGCAGTTAGGAGCACTTGCTGCTCCTGTCACTGCTGGGACAAAAGGTGAAGGTAGTAAAGGGCAAAGCTCCATCAGACTCCAAGGGGGGCATCGGATTCATTTTCACGCCCTTCTGCCTCACCTAGCCAGCAGCAGCAGCCATCCACTTCATACGAGAGAAAAACCATGTGGTTGGACAACATTCAGTACTTGGGTTTTCTTAGCTAGAGGGAAAGCTATGTTCCAGTGGTAACCAGCAACTAAAATTACCTTTTTTTTAATCATCTTGTTACCCCTTTACTAGCATACCACGGACTGATGCAGACTAGTCAGAACGTTTGAGAACTCAATAGTTGTGCATCAATAGTATTAGATGGAGTTGGTAGGGACTATATATATATACAAAACCATTTCTTAATAACATTCAAACTCTTCATAGAGCACTTCTTTGTATTAATCCCTTCAGTTTCAGATTCCTTGGAAATAATGATACCTACAAATGCAAAATTAATGCAACTGAACAATCAGTTTAGAATTTGGAAAAAAAAAAAAAGTCTTATGAGTGTCTAGTGCAGGCAACATTTTGGTGACCTTAAGATGCCTGAATAAGAAAGGTTTTAGCACTGCTAAAACTAGGGGCACATGAATCACAAGCCACACAAAGTTGGCTGTTCTGAAACAGGGGCATAAAACCAGCAGTACTCTCTACCACTTCATGTTATCACAGTCATTGTGAAAAACCCTGATTAATGTAATTAGCAGATATTTTAACAAAAAATAGATAGGATGTTCACCTAGTCTGACTTCATCCACAATACATGGCCATCAAACAGACAAGAGAATTTGCAATCCTGCCAGAAATGACAGCACCATTTTGATCGGATACCCATAACATCTTACAGGAAATTAATCAGGGCAACCATTACTGACATTAGCATGTTATTCGTGATCTGTAATCAATGAATCATTTTCAGTATATGTATGTTCAGACTCTGAAATTTTCTCTGTTTGTGTTATATGATACATTAAGTACATATCCATTTCCACAAACCTAGTATGCCACATTTTCTAATGCCTGCACTGAACTAACAAACAAGAATCAATAATAAAATATAAGTAAGAGAAGAGCTTAGTACCAAGGAAATCAGCACTTTTTTATTTTTCCTCTTTTGCTGTTCCTAAGGTTTCATTAGTATGGTTCTGGCACTCTTTTTTCTTTCTGCATCACACCACAATATACTGGTGCTGTTAGCAATACTTGCACTTCTATATATAATATAGTACATATATTTACACACAGACAAAAAAAACACATCGAGAAAATGCTACTCAGATTTTTTCAGAGTGGTATGATAAACTTGAACAACCATTTTAAGTACCCTCTCCCTACTGACAGTGGGACTCAACCCAACATCACCCTCTGGATTTCTACCCCACGTTAGAGAACTTCTGGCAGAACTGATCAGCAACCCTGGCAAGGGACCTTGAGTTTCAGATATAAAGAGGAATCATGGTTTTCAGCACAAAGAATTTGAGGAACAGAAATCTCCTATATATTAGCTCTTCAGAGAGAAACCTCAATGGAACACCTGGAAACCACAGCTGAAGCTACATTAAGCAATTAAAACCTGTGCCTAATTAAAACTTGATGCTTAAAGTGAAAGAAAGGGAAACAGCTGCCTTACTGATGAGTGATAATAACTAATGTTACTAGAGTGGCTAAGCAGCAGGTCAGGATTTTTTGTATGAAACATTTGCTACTTTAGCATCAAATATTTTCACAACAAATTATTCCCTTCTACTCAGAGCTTTTTCCCTTTCAGGTTCATCAACAATTTTTGTTACTGCAAAGCACTCTCTCGGCTGAAATCCACTGAGAATAAACCCCTTTACCTTCATTAATCCTCACATACCCATTTTACTTGGGAATTGTTAAAGACTCCCTCCTCTGATATCCTACCATTCCTAGGAGGAGGACAAAATCCCCTCTTCAGCCATACATTCATCACATACCACCTACAGAAACAGATTTCTCACTAGGTTGAATGTATTTGCCTTGGTACCCAGTAAAAAGACAAGAAAATAAAACAGGATAAAAGATACATTTCTGCAGTAACCTCTAATATCCTTCCTTCCCTCCCATGACTACCCATTTTACTTGATCCACTGAATTAAATTGCTAAAACAGAGAGGTGTGAAAGAACTTACTGAATTTTTCAAATTACTTCTGGCTAAAGCAAACACATTCCATCACATCCAGTAAAAAAAACAGAGCAGTCCCGTTTCTGGTACGAGCAGGCATGACACACTGCAAGGATGTCTCAGTGAGGCAGGAAATGAAGAGATGAATATTGTTCCATGTTTGCTTACTTCATTACAATGTTTTAATCCCCCTTTTCACATTTTTACCATGAACACCACTAATACCAATGAACTTTCTGGCCATGCTTTTATGAAGATGCAAAAATAAATCTCATGACATTCCTTGATATATGAAGTTTCTGTTTGGTTTTTGTTGTTGTTGGGTTGGGTTTTTTTTGGGGGGGGGGGCAGGGTTGGTTGTGGTTTTCTGTTTTGGGGGTTTTGTTGTTGTTGTTGTTGTTGTTTGGGGTTTGTTTTTGTTTTGGTTTTTTGTTTGTTTGTTTTTGTTTTTTAAGAAAAATGCTTGCTAAATTCACAACGACTAGCCTAAATAGATTGGGAAGGATCAGAACAAATACTGGTGTCTCCATCTGGGAGAGTCACCTCAGGTTCCCTCTCCAATCAGGGAAGAAGAATAGGCATTCACAGAGCATGAGTCATCTCATCCTAGCATCTACCATATCTAAAACAGGTCAGACAAATCATGACCTAAAAGCACCTATGCCTCTTCCCTATCAAGTGTCTCAACTGTCTAGAGTTCAAATAAAGACATCAATGCTGTGGAAATGTAATGCTCAATGATATGAATCCTGCCCTTTGTGACTGGAATACAGTACAAGGTATGACTATTACCTAAGTGTTCTTCACACAAAGCTCTTCCTGTACTGTTCATCTTTTGGTCCAGATATCTCAGTCCAGATTACTAAAACACCATGTGAATAATGGATATGTTTGTTTGCCAGCCAGACTGAAGCTGAAAAAGAAAAATTGTATTTAGGTTGTTACTAGACACCTACTGGGAAACTACTCTTCAGAAGCATGAGTGTGTAAATGGGTAGAATAAAAGAAAGGGTGGAGAGGAGGAAAGAGATCATATTCCAAACCTTGCAGGGGCTGGGGGAGGAGAAGAAATATTCTGGGTGCATTACTTCATCATCTGATTACTGAAATGGTTTATGCATTTTATAACCCTTTTAGGGGAGGGGGAAGAAGGTTCAGAGATTCTTTTTTTATATTAATGACAGACTGTAAAGAAATGAACTCTCCACTTATAATTGTGCAATTCAGTAGTACCTACAGACACTCTAAAGAATATTGCCAGTTGAATTTGAGCATTTTAACCCTGTGCTTTCTTCCCTGTATGTCATGTATATGAGCACACATCACAGTTGGACCACCTCCACCTGGGGCTGCAGGAAGGCACCTATTTCTCTTCAAGCATTGGACTTCACTGACAGACTGACTCAAAAATCATCCATAGCAGTCAGAAATTCATCTGAGTGCTCAGTATGACAGCTTTCTTGTTTAAAGATAACCTGCTTACTCTTCCACAATAGCCAAACACATCTTTAAAAAAACCCAAGGACAGGAAAACCACAAAGCTCTTGCAAAGATGTTTCTGAAGCACAAACGTCAGCACTGGGTGGTGCAGTCTTATTTTCCAAGTCCCTGAGATCTAGAGAGTCAATGGCACGTGTTTGTACAAGGCCCTAAGTTTTTTAAAACTCTGAAGGAAAATGTCTTTTGCCTTCTAATCATATATATATACCTCATTGCAAGTATAATGGGATAGATCCTGCTCTGCATAGTA
The DNA here is from genome assembly GCF_947461875.1 of Haliaeetus albicilla. Lineage (NCBI taxonomy): Eukaryota > Metazoa > Chordata > Aves > Accipitriformes > Accipitridae > Haliaeetus > Haliaeetus albicilla. The sequence goes on from NC_091488.1 coordinate 30,839,982, forward strand.
AGTCATGCTGAAATCAAAGCTATGCAAGTTTCCTCTCCCCTCCATCAACTCCTCCTGACCAGATTCAGCAAAGAGTGTTTCCTCAGCTCTAGTTTAAATCAAGAAATTACAAAAACTGTTTTTTTTCTCGCATTAGGCAGTTAAGAGCTAATTAATCCTGTTTGGTGTTAACTGTAAGCTTTTGCAGTGGTGGAATATTGTGCCAGATTAAGTAATCAAATACCTGGCTTTAAAATATTTTAGAGTGGACTACTGGGATGATAACAGCAATTACTTTGTTAGTAGCTCACAGGCAGGAGTACAAGCCTCTGTCGGAGGATGCAACACTGCATCATGCAGGAAGTTGCTGGTATTCCTGTAATCGGGCACAGTTTGTTCTTACACCAGAAATCATCCATGAAGTCGCACAGCTTCTAAGCATCCAAATCTGCAGCTTGATTTTGGGGATGGGAGAGGATAGGGGATACATGGTTTTGGCAAAAAAAAAGCAGCCCCAAAAATGTATGTTTGATTTAGTAGTCAAGAAAACACAAGCACCAGAAAATGGGTAGTAATTTGAAAGCTTTGGCCACAAAGCTGAGCAAATACAGCACAGATGTAACAGAAATATTTGGCATGTTCTGTCACTGCAAAAAGAAGGGGGGCATGTATCCATCTGTCAGCCTACTTCTAGGTCAGCAGCTCAAATTGAGATGAGATGATGATAGGGATGGAGCATTTGGGCAGAACATTTTGCCTTTGATTCAATGCTATCTGCCTTCCAGCTTCTGAGAAAACTTTTGAAGGAGCTTTCAAAGCCCTTTTTGGAACACACCACCTTACTTCTGGTTAGGGCAGAACTTTTGCAAGTCATTCAAGACAGAAAGCAACTACAAACATGCAAAAATTTTTCTGGGATAGATTATTTTCTTCTCATGTCTGTGAAAGACTATGTGAATGGGAAGTCTCAAACACTGACATATTGGTAAAGTTCATATTATCCCATAAACTTCCCACTGTAAAAAGCTACAGAAACTGTGGGATGTTTCAGTGTCTACCCATGTATTACAGCAGCTATGTGAAGTTTGGGGTTTTTTTTAAAAAGCAGGGGCGGGGGGAGGAGGGGCAGGGGGACATTTTTATCTAACACTTTCCACAGAGCAGAAAGTGACAGGAGAAATGCCTACAGAATACCTACTTAAAGAGTTTTTAAAAGCTTGTCTTTCGTCACGTTAAGCACAGCAGTTGCAGAGGTATTATCTGTCTTCATTTCCCTACAATATTACCTTGTTACACATTCCAAAGAGCAGTCATGTTTTAAAACTTCACTCAGCCAAAGCAGGGCAGGGAGGGAGATATTGAAGCAAAATAGTCAGAGGCATTAAGACTTTCATACCTAGGAGACAAATTTTAATCCTCTTGATTTCAAAAATTATAGTGTAACACATAGTTTCAACAAGTACATGTCTTTGCTGTGCTGGTGAGCAAGTGCTGCACATAAGTTACTGCAGAGAAAGAGCTTCCCTCTATGGCCCTATCCTGCCTATAACTGCAATAATACAAAGTGCAGAATGATAGTAGGCACAAGACCAAGTTCCCCTTGCAATAGAGTGCTGGTTCTTCAGGAAACAAAGTATTAAGGTAAAACCATTTTAATGGTAAGTGGGAGTACTAGTGTACATCAGAAACATCCTAAAGAAAACAAGACTGAACTATGGTGTACACCACAATAAAGAGTTAAAGGCAGGGAATTGCAGCACCTGGATAAGGCTGAGTGCAGTGCAGTTTGGAGCAGGAAGGCAGAAGGGCAGAGTGCACTGGGAGCCAGCACACAGGGTGGAGAGACTGAGGCAGCAGGGCAGGAGCAAGAACAATGACAAGGCTTCAAGGAAAGGAAAGGAAAAGCCATAGCTACCAGAAACAAAGGGACACTGGAGTAATTATGATAAAGTTATTATTCTGGAGCTCATACCACTTGTCTGTCACATCACAGATTTCTTACACAGCTGTAAACAGCTACTTCATCTCCCTGTCTCACATCTCTACCTGTACAGCTGAAATAACAGCATTTCTTTGTTTTATCTGTGTGTTGTGTGGATAAATGCATTAATCACGAGTGGTTCAGATTCTACCACAAAGGTGGCAGCTGTGCCATGGCAAGCCTCTGCTTCTCCCCACAGCATTAACTGCAGCCCACAGTTTCTACGTTGTGCCATTCCTCCCCTTACCATGAGATACTGGTGAACCTCAATGGTAAAGGTGCATGTCCTCCCTAATTAATGGAGGATCTGCTCACTCAGTGAAAGCCTTTGTTTGCTAAGTTAGCTTTATTCATTCACACTGAAGATGACTTCACACTGGGATCAGCAGAGCTGGTTAATCCTTTGCATTTTTTTTTGATAGATGGCCCAATGCACAGGATGGGTCTGCTCCGGGGTAAAACAGAGTCATATAACAAAAGAAGTGTCTTGCGTAGGAGCTCTGCAGCAGCTGCAGCTAAAGGGAACCAAGCTTTGAACTTGATGTGTGCTTTAAATTTAGGTAGTGCTCTGTGTTGTAGACACAAAAAGATGAAGTCTTTAGTGTCTTCATTTGAGCATTTCAAATGAGTATTTTTTTGACCATGACATTTCTACCTTTCCATTCCCCTTAAATAAAATGGGAAGACATTACTTTTCCTCACAGAGCACCTTGAAAAATAGATGCATTAATGATGACAAAGATTGTAGGATACCCTAGCCAAAAGCACTACAGAAGAATGTTGTTACAACAAATGCTTTGTAGTCAGACCAGGATTTGGATGACACTATGTGGATAACACACAGGACCACTTTAAAGCATAAAATCTTAAACTGCTATCAACTTGCTTTTAATGCCATCCATCTTGCAACTCTGCATGAGGCAAGCATCCACAGGAGAAACAATATGTGACCTCAGTTAAGAGCAATCATAATGTACACACATGAGGGAGCTTATGTAGGGTGGTGTTTAAAGAGAAAGATGAAACACAAATTGATTGCATTAAGAAACTGAGAAAAAGTCTGGGAAGACTTTTCCAAAATAAATAAGAATGAAGACATTACTACAGTAGCAGAAGGTAGAGAGAGAGAAGTATTCTCCAGAAGTAGGGTTTTTTTTGTATAGTGTTGAAATCCAGGGAAAAAAGCCTTTCCCCTTTCTTAGCAACTTTAAGTCTCTGTTGAAGACAAGATCCCAGGCTAAATATTTTACTGTTGTAAACCAACATAGCAGCTCCTGTTCTACAGTTAATCACCTTTTTCAGCTGTGTGTTTTCATTGAAGTTTGTTCTTTCAGAGTATCGGTTTTCCAACAAGCAATGGAAGCCATCTGGCCACTTCAGAGGTGAGAAAGCAAACATGTAAAGACATTGACCTTTTTAACAGAAAAGATAGTTTGTTGAAACACCAGAAAGATTCCTATGCAAAGAAACACTGATATTTCTGAAGATGGAAACGCTATCACCGAATAGTAAATCCCTAGTTAGCTTTCGCTTTGTTTCTATGCCACTTCCTTAGTCACTTAGGAAATCTCAAATACCAATCAGATATTTAACTCTTCCTAAATTTCTAGAGGAAGCAGAATTCCTACAAAGCTGCCACCCATGTTCTGCCTGTAATATGGCTAAAAGAAACTTTGACTTCAAAGGTTTCCCCATCAACTTCTACTTTCACAACACACTAATGACATAACGAAGTGAGAAAGAATGGGAAAAGATACTTCAACTCACAGTATTTTATACATAAGAAGTGCTAAGAAAACATCACAATAAAGGCACTGCTGAAGGTATTTCAATGACTTGCTTTACACAAGTATTACAGAGCAGGTACGCAGTCCCTTTGAAATCTTTTAATGTAGGACTTGTGATCAATCTCACCATAATCCAGTTCAGCAGACTGCTGATCTAGGTAAGAAGACTGAGGTTCAAAGCAGGGCAGCCAAATAAAATAATAATAAAATAAAATAAATAGGAAACCCAATTCCATTCCAAGTTACATTCCAAGTAACATGTTGGTGATGTTCAAACACAAGAAGTTGTCAAACAAAACTTATACAGTGATCCCTAGTCCCAAGGCCAAATGGTTGAGGGTGGTCATATCCACATTGCCAACCAAAATTTACATTTTAAATGCAAGGACATACAAAGTGATACTCATCACAATTATATGCAATGCTAAAACAGATAAGCAATTGTGATGTGAACTTTTTACTTTCTGTTTAAAGTACGGATGACATTTATTCTCCCACAGTATTTGCTTTTCATTGGCCATGGCTTATAATTATGTTCATTGAAAGTATAAGCCACCCTCCTTTATGAGCAGAAGGATGCAGCGTTGCTAGGAAACAGAAAGTTAGGAACATAGTGTAAACTTTCTTGACAGCTGGAGGAAATACTTCATTAGAAGTCCAACTGGGGCATTCAAGGAACAGAATAAAAGAGACAATGGAAGTGGGAGTCTTTTCCATATATAGTTCCTTTCTATTAATAGGACATATTGTGTAGGCAAATTCCTGCATGTTATGTTAAAAACTTATCTTTGAGGCAACAAGCTAATGAGAAATATTAAACAGAAAAGACCTTCCTCCCCACCTCACCCTTTCAATCAACTAAATACCAGTTACAGCCCACACAAAAGCATAACTGCAACATTTACAAACTAACAGCAAGTCTTCAGGTTGCACTTTGGCAGCTCATCAGCTGAAAGTGACTGAATAAGATCAGAATAGGGGTGCAATCATGTGATGGCTGTGGCCAGACCTAGGAAAGACATGTCTCAAATATATCAGGCAATTAGAAGGACTGCTTACTCTGGTATTAAGCACTCATAAGATCTCATCTTTAACATTACACCCTTTAGTCACTGATGCTCAGTTTGAATTAATCCAGAAAGGTGCAGACACATAGAAAACACCCCTTTATTAAGGAAATGGTGTTATGAGAACATAAAAGTTCAGGAGCCATGTTATGCAAACAGCTACCATATATATACACACAGACATATATGTAGGTATATATGTTTATATCTATGTATGTACATATGTTTCTAAATCAATGATACTCGGTGTAGGAGAGTTTTCTAAATGACATTTCATCTCTGATCTACAGAGACCAACTGTTCTTTCTCTGTAATTGTGCTGCCTCTAAAGGCTTCAGGTGGTTCATTTTGCATTGGAAGACTAAGATTTTTGCTCATTTAGCTATACAAAGTAAACATGGAAACAGACCATATACCAGGAGCAAAGCATATGGGACACTGAGACAGAATATGTGCTCTCAAATCCAACATAGGACACCCAGGGTTACATTATAACTCAATCCTTCTCAGACCTCTATAACTATTGAGTTAACTCACTTCAGCAGTAGGTGCTCACCTGAGGTTTGTTGGCATGTTAATGCAAAGAGAACCAACCGCCCCCCTTCCTATTTTGTAGTTGCTGCATATTTGGCATTTTCCCCCACCTACAGAGAAAGGAAGTTCTCCTAGAGACAAAAATACCCATTCTCACATCGCTATCAGTCCACCTGTAGAAGAGCTGACTTCTGATCTCAAATCAACCACTGCTGCAGAAGAACACAGCATGCTGAAGGCATCCAAATGATTTTGATTTCTGTATATTTGTTCCTTGTAGGAGGCACATCTCCCCTGACCTGCTCCTTTGCTCTCCTCCAGCATGGAGTTTCAATTAAAGCCACACAGGGAGGCAAGGAAACCGAAGTGCAATATAGGCTAAGGCTTGGTACCTTCCTAAGGGTGTCCAAGGGCAGCTTGTCACCCAAGCCCATCCCAGCCCAGTGCACTTTTGCTCCATGACAGTTCCAGAAGGATGCAGCTGGGTTGTGTCAAAGCTGGATGTTGGGGGCAGTGGAGAGGGAGGCACTGCCCTCCTTTATGCTTCTTTCCAGTAACAGTCTTAGTAGCACTTCTCTTTTCATCAACCCTACATTCTGACCATCAAATATCATACCAAATTAACATTACTTCCAGACTCTGCACAGTGATAAATAATCAAAAGGCAACAAAGAGGTGAAGTATGCTTCCTTTATAATCTATTTCAATCATAAGGATCAACATTAATACCCACTGAGGGTGGATCATAAAATGGTTTGTGTTGGAAGGGACCTTAAAGATCACCTAGTTCCAAGCCCCCTGCCATGGGCAGGGACACCTTCCACTAGACCGGGTTGCTCAAAGCCCCATCCAACCTGGCCTTGAACACTTCCAGGGATGGGGCATCCACAACTTCTCTGGGCAACCTGTTCCAGTGTCTGCCACCCTCACAGTAAAGAATTTCTTCCTAAAATCTAACCTAAAACTACTCTTTCAGTTTAAAACCACTACCCCTCATCCTATCACTACACTCCCTGATAAACACTCCCTCCGCATCTTTCCTGTAGGCCTCCTTTAAGTACTGGAAGGCCACTATAAGGTCTTCTGGAGCCTTCTCTTCTCCAGGCTAAACAATCTCATCTCTCTCAGCCTGTCTTCAAAAGGGAGGTGCTCCAGCCCCATGATCATCTTCGTGGCCCTCCTCTGGACCTACTGCAACAGGTCCACGTCTTTCTTACACTGGGGACCCCAGTGCTGAACACAGTATTCTAGGTTGTGTCTCACGAGAGGTGAGTAGAGGGGGACAATCACCTCCCTTGACCAGCTACCCATACTTCTTTTGATGCAGCCCAGGATGCAATTGGCACATTGCTAGGTCATATTCAGGTTTTGATCCACTAATACCCTGAAGAACTTCACGAGGTTCGCACAGGCCCACCTCTGAAGCCTGTCAAGGTCCCCCTGGATGGCATCCCTTCCCTCCAGCATGGCAACCCCACCACACAGCTTGGTGCCCCCAGCAAACTTGCTGAGGGTGCACTCAGCCCCACTGTCCACGTGTGAGAGACTGAGTTGTTATCTCAAGCCATTTGTCTCAAAGATTGTGAGGTGTGAGAGACTGGACTGTCATCTCAAGCCATTCATCTCCAGGATTGTTTGATGTGAGAGACTGAACTGTGAACTATTTATCTCGAGCCATTTGTCTCTGGGCTGGCCTGTCTAAGCAGGACACTCCTCTGTCCATAAGAACGATTACCAGGCCACTGAGGCATCCAGGGGAGGAAACGGGCTGGAGCCAATGAAGCATGCAGGAATGTAGAGGCTACCATTCTCATGGAAACTGTAGTCTGTGAGATAAGATACTGTTTTCTAGTGTTGATCACACAAAGGTCGTGTGATAGACAAAACCTGCAGCACGTGAACAGTGCATGAACAGTATGTATGTGCATGCATCATTGAACTATGCCCTATAAAAAACCATGGAGACAAGCCATGGTGCGCACCCGTCGCCAAAGAATTGAAGACTGAGGACCAACTGGATGCCACTGGATTCACGGTGGTGACTATTCTTGCAACTCTATCCCAACTGCTTGCTTGATTTCTGCCTTTTCTTCCATTCTATCCTATTGCTACTGTTTTCTACTTTTGATGATAAAAACTCTTTTTGGTATACAGCATTCGACCTCATTTGTGTCTTAATGTCACTCTTGGGATCATATCAAAACCTTCCCTGACATTGGATTGGGACACCATGTCACCAACAAAGATGTTAAACAGTGCCAGTCCCAATACAGACCCCTGAGGATCGTAAGAGGGACACTGGTAAAATACACAATATCAGCAATGAGGACAGCAAGCACGAGAATCACAGCTGGATGAGGTCATCATCATCTCAAGCAGGCTGTACAAATACTCAGTGTTCACTACAGAACACTAAGAGAAACAGAACAGTTCAAAATATCTAAGAAAAGCATGCCTTTCAGTGTTTTCCTCTGTGCCTCTGTCCATAAAACAGATTCTCCAAGTACAACATCATGTAGAGAACAAAGTGCCAAACACTCACTTCCTACAGGTAAATGGACTCAGCTAAAACCATGGTTGGCAAAGTGGAGTGGGTGCAGAACAGGGACTGAAACACAAAGGCCACATCTGGATTCCTCCCAAAGGGTGTCCGAAAGCTACTTTCACATTTACAGATGTTTATAGAAAATATCTAGTCTGAGGTCTAAATGTAATTAACAGAAATGCCTTACTCTAGTAACTTTACAGGACATAGGTAGTTGTCAGTAAGTCTAAGAATACTGCTCTGCATGTGACCTTTATGCTGCTTTTATTCTTAGATCACTACTGCTATAATAACCCTATTAGTATTCTTTACATACTCTGCTCTCTAACAGAGAACTCTAACAGTTCAGTTAATGTCTATGTACACTTTGCACTATTGGTCTGACCAAAAAAAGCAGTAATCTCCTCAGGCATCACTATAATAAACATTCATCTTAGAGGACAGGATGTTTTGTCAATACCTTCGTGGTACATTCTTTACTGCACAGAAATCCAACACTGTCAGTTAAAACCTGTCATTTGAAAGGCTACATGATGCTTTGCAGCAGGGTCTTGGCAAGGCTCCCCTTTTGTTCCACAAGCAAATTCCAAAGTTCCTGAACTTTGTGAAGATTCTTAATTGATATACCGACCCCTCACAGCTGATGCATCAGATGAGGTACAAAGATCAGGTCTAAAACCAATTTAAGTGAAGTTTGCTAATGCCAGATCAGGGATTTGGATTTTGAGCAACATATTCAGGGTAGGTCTGCAAAGCCTCAACTCACAAAACATTAAGTGTCTGAAACCTGACACTGAAACAAGTCAAAAGCTGAAAGGAGTATTTTAGCACATACATAATAAAAAATAAAATCACTTTTCCATTGTTTTATGTCTATGATGATTTTCAAGGACAGCAACAGCAAGCAGGTGAGCAGAGACAAAGATATACACTCCCTCTGCATTTTAACACTTGCTCCTTCATTTATCAAGATCTTGTGGAGGATGTCCCGATTTTTAACAACAGGAAAGCAGCAAGTGCCTCTGCAAGGATTTATGTGACAGATAACATCTTCAAAGGATCATGGGCCCAACATGGAGGCTGAAGCCTCATCTTCCCCACTCCCATCCATTTCACCAAGAGACCTGCAATGCCCCAGAGCTGCTTTCCTGTAGGGAAAAGTATGGTAAATCCTGTGCCCTCTAAAGACACCTGCTGCTACAATCAGGGACAAGACAGTGACTCAAAGGCTGTAGAACCAACATCCAGGCATTGCTGCCATGCCTGTTGATTCAGGGCACGTAGCTACTTTTTCATCTAGCACATTTAACCCTCTGCTCTTCTAAATAAATGCAAAAAACCTAACAAAAAATCCTCATAGTTGCTACTTGCTTATCAAGATGTGTGAAAACCATTTAATACTTTAAAACTAAGAAAAAAAATTGCTAAAAACACAGTTCACAGAAAATGGAAAATATGGAACAAGAGGATTCCTGCTGTACCAAGTCCTTTGTTAACCTGGGATTTCTGAACATGAACAGTGAAAGCAAGGTTTCCATTGATTATCCCTTATGCAGGGAACTGAATTGATGTCCTCTTCCTCAAACATCACTGTTTTGGCTCCGAATACTAAGTCATTCCTGAGAGCAATAGAAAAATCCCTGCCGAGAGGGAAAGATTTTGGAACAAATGATCTCATTTAGTTCTGAATCACTGTCTATAGACAAGTAAAATCAGGGCAGAGATATTTGCAGGTGTCAAGTCAGGCACTATAACTCAATATGTACTTGGAATAAAATCCCAACAAGCTATCCTGGGACATTCACACAGTGGCAACTAAAAAATACCTTTTTTTTTTTTTTTTAAAATGAACCCAATCTGACTTACTGGTCTGCCAATGGCAGAGCTGTTTTGCTCACAATCTAATGATCCTCCAGTGCAATTGCCTGCAGGATGTCAATGAACAAAGTTTCATTCTAGAATTATAAACATTTTGCAGATGGCTGAGGAGAGCATGGATCAAGGCCACGCTACTGACTGAAACCTCTGGGCCACATCAATTACTGTTTGGCATTTATACTTGCTTCATGCTTAAGGTGAGAAGGGACAATCTAGGCTTTACTACACATGTGCTCTGACCCTCCAAGATGAAATAACTTAATTTTCAGGACTGCATTAACTGCCGATTTGTTGGGTGCTAAGTCAATTAAGCATGCCTAATTTTCATTATCAGATATGGCTGAATACTCTATTTATTCATTAGGCAGAATTCCAAGGTCATTATAGGTATTCTGAATGCAGTCTTCCATAGAGGGAGAGAAACAATCTTTGTATCTTTGTTTAACATTTATCCATTTTGTATACATACTTAAAAAAAACCCCAAACAACAAAAACAACTGGAATTCTCTATTAGCTTGCATATCTGACAATATTCTTCAAAATGGATTGCTCTCTTGCATTATCTTTTAGAACTCTTCACATTGTACTACTATCAATATTGTAAATATTACTGGGGTTTGGGTTATGGTCACATTTTTTCCAACTTTTCCAAACAGTTTCAATGTTAATCAATTCAATCTCTGCAAAGCACTGCAGAAATAACAGATACCAGTGCTGTGCAAAGATCAAGGCACAGACAACGCAACACACCTGGTACCCAAGGCATCCTTGTAGGATATGGGTGACCAGGGCACAGAGCTAGCCTGGAGCTGAGGTCCTCCACATCTGAAGCATCTACTCCAGACCTTGGGCTAAGGGGTCTGGGCCTTGCTTTTACTTAGCATACAGTTCCTTTGAAAGCCCAGTAAAGTCAGAACATTTCACTACATCAGGAAAACATTTCAGCCTGAGTTTTTTTTTTTAATTTTAATTAAAAACCCCAAACTAAACAAAACCCAATAATCAGATTTTCCCCCAGGTATGAATTCAGTCTAGATTTTTAGTAAAACACCACAAATAAAGAAAACAAACCCAACAACCCAAACAAAACAAAGCCACAAAAATCCCTCTAATACCTTTAAAAGAAGTTTACCAATTCCTACCCTGAGCCTGCTAAAACACAACATAAGGTGCTCAACCTTAGACTTTGAATGTCATAGTTCATAGCAAAAATCTCTCTTCAAGGCTTAATGTTGAAGTTTCCTAATAAAGCTACTGAAACATGCTCAAAGAACTATCACACTTTTACTGAACTTCAGTTCGTCTGATAGGAAAACCCTAAACTAAAAAAGGAACCAGGACTTCCTCCACAGTGAACCTCTTACTGTGAAGCAATCTGGAAGCAGGTAACAGTACTAGCCTGGTGTAGCTACTTCAGAAATTGATGTAAAGATCCCTCCTTTTTCTGTCCATTTTCCTCAGCCCTCCCACAAAGCTTCTACATACGCATACATGTTCTGCATGTCCCATAAAAATGCAGATACAAAATTGGGACCTCTGCAATTAGGGACCCAGAAAGCATCTCTTGTCCTTTCCCATGGTCCATAATGAAACTAAATCTATCTGGATGGACCTAATTAACTTTATGTGAAATTAAGTTTGTCATAATGCAAATAGTAACAAGTGTAACCCTTGGGTAAAAGAAAAGGGTATCTGAGGGTAGTTTAAAAGAAGCTGAGGACCAAAGCACTTTTAACACCATGAGCTTAAGGGGCACAGGAAGCAAGTGTTGTGGAAGATAAAGCAAGGTCTGTGAACGACATCCTTATTACTGACTCCTGTCTGCCTCTTCATTATCTGTATAGTAATAAAATAATGGAAGTTCATGGACTTCTAAATCCATGACTATCAGTGATTCCATATACCAGCATAGGTCCCTTGAGCTAAGGCTTCTGATACTCGTCAAGGTTGATATTGAAGAAAACCTTGTTGTAATGACTTCACCTACTCAATGGCATCTTAAATAAACAATAGAATAAAGCATATGTAACTATGACTAAGGATTGAAAATAATTCAGAGATGAAGTGTGATAGCAAATCGAAGTTATTTGTGCAGCCACAGGATTCCCATAGTGGAACAGTAGATCTATCTGTGTATTATTTCCTTGTCATATTTAAATATTTTTCAACTAGAAATAATTGTTTATATGTAAAGAAAAATGTATTACTTCCCATCTATGGAAGCTAGATCACAGAAAGCTAAGTTGCAACCTGATAAATTTCAGAGATGGCCTACTTTTCAGCAATATTTTGACACACTTGATATTTCAGTTAGAGGCATTACCAAGACAGGAGCAGATTGAGAGCTGATTCAAGACATTCTCTGCATTTGCATTACTTTTTATCGTCAGAGCCATTATTCATATAATGGTGTGTAGGCATAGTACTTAACCAGAATTTCAGACCACCATGGATTAGTTTTAGGTTACAAGCTGACACAATACACGGGAGGGAAAAAGAAGGAAAAAAGAAAAGTAGGAGAGGAGCAAAAAGGCAGAACATCTCATGAATTATGTCAGTCTCTAAATTTCCCAAGAAAGGAAAGGTGATAGGACTCACGCTGTTTCATGAACTCACTCTGTTCATTCTGAAGTCAAGTAGACTGACAGCTTGACACCAGATATTCTCCAGGAATATGAAACCAGTTGACAAAAAGTCATGGTCCCATCTGTCTTTCACTGCTTCTCAGCTGCCCTTGCATCAGTGTTTTATCTGGCTGCAGTTGCAGCTGTTAGATTTTTGTGATTTATAGGTACAGCATCTCCTCATGAATTACAGCGACAAAGTGACATCCAGTTTGTGATTTCTGCAATTTCTTGCGCTGTCTCACAGTAAGAGAAATCTCTCTCCTGTGAGAGAACAGCAGAAATAAAAATTTTCAAAAAATTTTACAAGAAGAAAAAAAAAAAGAAAGAGGCAAATGCATGGCTGGGCATACTAAGATCAGGTGCATGCAAATATAAAGAGCAAGTTCACATTAACATTGGGCTGAACTATGACTCTGTGTTCCTATGTGATCAGTGAAGCACAGAAAGGGTGATTCAGGACACCCCAGGAGTATAGCTCTCTCCATGGACCACACAGAGAGCTATAGCTCTTCATTCCAGGCTTCTAATTTAGTTAAAGGTGGACTAAAGAGGTATTCATGCCATCCAAGTGATAAAATGAGGTCATTTACATTTGTCTGCTATTCACCTAGTGTGCACCTGGCAGGGTTGAACAAAATTCAGGCCTGGCACAAACAGAAGAAGTGTTAATTGAGGTCACTAAGACATTCATTTGCTTACCACAAGGCTGCCTTCCATTCCACGAGCCTGAGGACAGCATGCCATTAAGCTCAGAAAATCCTTATCTCCTGCGTTCTAGTTAAACGCTTTTGCCACATATCTCTTCCCATTATCGAGCAGTACATCTTCTTCGCTTTTTCCAAGCTTGTGGAAGGAGGACTGTTGAAGGTCTAAGACTATTCTGACTTATACCTTTATACTTGGGAAAGTTTTTGCACAAGCTGTACTCCCTGAATGCCAGACTTACCTGACTTTGTTGACATAACTAACGGGAACAGCAGCTTCTACCTGAGGCCTTGGTTATACCTCACCAATCAACTTCCATGACACTAACATTTACTGCTTCCAGGCACCAAAGTACATCTTGATATCATAGAATAGAGAAAAAAAATGAATAAAAGAATTTGGATCATGTTATACTTTTTTGAATTCTCACAGCAGTTGTAGCATTTCATCCTGGTGTTTTACCCTCATTGAAACATGCACCAGAAAATGCAAAAGAAAGTAAAGAGAAATCCCCTATAATTAAACAGAAAAGCAAACTCTTACACCTATGTCTTGGGATTCAAAATAGAAAGGAAATGTGTCATTCCACCATACGCTGAATTAGCAAGATGACAAAAAGTACAGAGTAAAGCTCAATCTATGTAGTTTAACCAAAAGATGGATGAAGACAGTATATTTGATTGCATGGCCTGTCTACCTGAGGGAAAGAATTCTGGCAGTAAAGGGCTTTTTAATTTAATCTACTTTCCAAATGCTAGAAACCAAAGGCAACAGGTTCACATTACAATGAAGGTGCTTACTTTAAAAAATGAAGATGATTAATTAGCAAGACATCTGGTTTAGGGACGTAGCTTTCACTCTAACAATTTTAAGCCAACATGAGACATCCTGTAGAAGGTGAGCCTATTGCAGGAATCACCTGACAAGTCTCTACAGCTTATTTAAGGCATGAAGGCAATCATGTTATTAGTTTTAAATATCTACACTTAAAAAAAAAGCAAGCTATGAAGACTTTAGCATGAAACAAAAATCCAGGTGTTTCTATCCTCAATATTCACCTTTAATTAAAAAAGAAAAATTGCCTTCTCCTCCATATTATGTTATCACCTATTCTTGGGACTGCTCACCAAAGCATCTGTATGAAGCAATATTATTTCTGGTCTCCAAAGACGAGATTCACTTCAGTCTTTTTCAAACACTCTTATCCCAAAGACTACTCTCTCAAGGTATTGCAGCTAAAGAGGACACTGCTGAAGCTTCCCCAAAACATTTCTGTCAAAAGTTACAGCTGCTTTTTTTTTATTATTAAAGACACCACCACCATCAGATTATCATGGAAGCAAGCTAGGATTTTAGTTCAGAACACAGCAACGTCTCAGGTAATGCCTGGATCCTCACCTCTAAGGTCCCACTGCAAGCACAGCCCTCTTTAACCAAGGACAAGGCTATCCCAAATTACCTCATATCCTCCTAAAGGAACATGCACACTTTACCCCACAGGAACATTGTGTAACTATCTCTAACCTCAGATGACTCAGATCAAGTATTTTTCAGTTTCAGTGAAAATCACTGTCTAATCAATCAATGCCAATCAGAGCATTTGTGTCCATGTCTGCTGGACTTCCATAATCAGACTGTCGAAAGCAGCTGTCATTGTTCGTGCCACAAGCTGCAAAGTGTATTTTCTCAATTAACTTCTTTCTCCCCTAGTGAGCTCTTTGCAAAAATACTAGATGAGTCCCTTAACATCTGCCTTTTTGCTACTTCACTACAAACTCTCCAGTAAAATCCAACTTTTATTTTATTAAAAAAAAAAAAAAAAAAAGAACCAAGAAGAAACCACCTCACTTTACCCATCACTTACTATATAAAGTACTAACATTAGCAACAGACCACAAGGCATATAACGTCCAATCCTGAGAAAAAAGAAGAAAGTGAAGAATTAGAAGGTGGCTGTTTTCAGCAGCGTGATAGCACTGACAAAGCTGTGGATCTGAACCAACTGTAAGATGTCAACAGAGCACTAATATGCTCCTATTATGTACTGCTGGCAAGATTCAGTAATAGCCTAGTTGTGGGGGAGGAAAGGAGAGAAAAAAAAGTGAAAAACAACAGCAAAATAAAGTGTTACCTAAGGACAAAGCATTAATAAACCACATACAGGTGGGAATACAGCTTCAGAGCTGTTGGCTCCCCGCCCAGTCCACAAAAGTGTGCTGTTTCTGGAGGACAGACACCTGGCAGATTTAAAGTCCACAAGTACATGACATTGGGCAAAAGTGGCTTGATTTAGGATCTGCCTCAAGCACAAGCATCCCCCAAGACTCAAGAGGCAAGACACAGCTGCCCAGCACTGTAGAATAATCTCCATCCTGCACAAGTTCTATTTAAATTGAACTGAATATATGAAGAAAACCCACTGCATTTTCCCCAAAAGATACAGGAAGTCAGTTCAACAATTTGCATTAACACATCAAGGGGAAAAAAAACAATCAAAAAAACAACAGCCCCCCCAAAAACCCACCCTCCTCTTCTTGGCTGAACAAGCAGGGAATCAGGCATTGGAGTACCAGGGATTGTAAACAACCCTCAGATTTCAAAGCCAGGAGTAATTTTAGGAGTACACAAGATCAGTAATTCTCTAAGCTGCAAAGCAAAGACAAAGCAAAGCCACGCACAATCAATAACTTCAGAACCCTCAAAAAGAATAAAGCACACATTTTCTTCAACTAGCATTCCACAGATTATACACTTGACTGCAGCACTATCCAAGCTAAAGCAGGCACCACAAGTTGCAGAGCTGTATCAGTAGGATTAACTGAGGTTAATTAATTGAGTTTTGTTAAATGATGTAGCTGTACTGAATTAAGCATATAACACTATAATCATAAAAACTTCCATTTTTTTCTTAATTCCCAAGTCCAGAAGATGCTTCAGAAGTATGTAAGAGTGTGCACATCATAATTTGAAGCAACTTTACCAAAGAAATAAATATGTCTACCTCCTCCCTCCTATCTGTGGTGAAAGTGCCTCTTCTCTCACCACCGTTTCCTTAACAAGTCTACATTTCAATTAACTGGGAGGAAGCTTGCAAAAAATCTAGTAACCCAACCTTTATTCATGTTGTGCTGCTTGTATAGGATGAGTGATCTTTGCTTTACTAAGCTAAAAGAGGAAAATTATTTTCTAATAGGTTATAAAACTGCCTCTATACACTTCATAAACCTATTGTTGTATAAAAGCTGAATTTTTAAAGCTGATGACAAATGTCAAAGGTATAGCAGGCTTTATGCTGCAATAAGATAAGGATCTTAAACTTGCTAGGTTTGAGATGCAACTCTTAGCATGATAGGTAGATTTTGAAGGGACCCAGAGAAGGAGATTATGGTTTAAGCAAATGAAAAGAAAATATCTAGTTACTCAAATGATTACAGATGAAAAAAGGGCTTCTTCTTTAAAAAGAAGTAATTACATTTTCCCTTGAAGAAAATGTATTTTAAGAATGAGCTGACTTCCAAAGACTGTTGATACTTCTTCCACATAAAGATGAATCTTCAAGGAGGTCAGTAGGAAGAAGCACAAAGTAAACTCTTGGCTGAAAGAAAAGGCTGAATCCAAAACATTAATTGAACAAGGACCTAATTCTCCCCTCCAAAAAGCTCCAAGCTCCCTCCTCCTCCAGGGATGATAACACTGAGCCTAAAGCATATGCAGTGCCTTACCATATTCAGCTAAACAAAAAGATTCAGAATCTTATTATCCTCGGCACAAAGCCCCTCAACAGTAAAATCAGGTTCCAACCGCTAAGAAATACATTACCAAAATCATTCTAACTGTGTTCAATTCTACCATGTACTACTCTGTTATTTTTGAATTCTTGATTTGATAAAGTGATTTTTCTACTACCCCTCCCCATGGAGCCCTGTCCCCAGCATTCAGGTCACTGAAGATCCAGGTTCTCAGATTAGGTACTCCAAAATAGAAATAGTGTTTGCTGCTTTCAGCCCCTGTGGTGAGGCATCACAGACTGAAGGAGATCACTTTCTTTTTTTCTATCCTTGGAAAGAAGGAAGTAATGAGAAACAGTTTATTACTGACAGCTGTTTGAGTGCTGATGGTTAACTTAGGACAACATAGTCTTACTAGATTGTATTTGTTTATTAAACTGTAAGTTTAACTCTCCGTGAAAGTAATCAATGTCTCCATGGGTAATTGCACTATTTATATTTAAGTCACTTACCTTCCTGGAAGCAGTCTCCCAACTTAATTTCATCCACAGAATCTCCTTCTCATTTAATTTTTTTTTAATTGCTCCCCTCATCACTTTATTATATTTTCACACTGATTTTGCTCTTCATTCTCCAGGCCTTTAACATATCTACTCTTATGTAAAATACCAGGACACACACACCAGGGTGTTTATGATGACCTCAGAGCCTTGAGATGGGTGTCTCTCCACCTCCTCCTTACAGGGAGATCTCTAAATAGCAAACACCAAAAAAGTTAGATTTTTTTTTTTTTTTTTTGAGAAAAAACCAAAAATCTGATTTCTTTTTAGCATAGAGACCACAGTGACCACATCAGATAGAAGAGAGAGGGATTCTACACAGCTCTTCCCTGGCCACTGTGCCCTCAGCAAGCTGACCCAGGCTTCCAGCCTCAGTTTTTGTCCTCTCAGATAATTTGAGCCCTGCCTAATCTCTCCTCTCCCTAAGGAGGTCTTAGTCACTCAGAGGTTTTGTCAGCTCACTGCTCCCCACCAACTCTTTGCCTAATCCAGTTGACCCCGCCAGCCTGCCCTCACTTGCCCTGGGTCCTGTTCTGGCACCAGCAGTCAGGATCTTAACTGGAAACCATTAAGCAGTTACAAGAAGCTACCCATTCTTCCCAAATTTCCACTGCCAAGACAGATGCTTGTTGGAAAAAGCTCTACCAAATACACAGCCTGAGAAGACCAAGAAAGTAGCAGGTCCTGAAACGTTATGAAGTGCCATCAACATTCACACAAAATGCAAATATAATGGCATTGCTGAAACTAGTATTACAAATGGTTCGGGGGTGGGGGAAGTGCTGTTTTCTTCGTGTTATGCTAAAAACTCAGTAACAAGTCATTCTTATAAAGGATGCAGTGTTAGAGCACAAATAAGGTCTCATCCACCCCCACATCTCCTTCCCCAGCTCTTCCAGGGTCAGCTACAGGCCTGAGCATGCACTTTTATCTCCAGTGGGTGACAAAACACCTGTTGGAGATACTGCAGAAGAGTACAGAGCTATAAGGTTATTTCTCCTGAGAAAACTCACATTCTCTCCAGATCTCAGGAACCATATGAATTTCCTCCTAGTCCAGTAACACTGACTAGCTGCGAATTTAGGGTTTTTTTCCAGCATGTATCCTGAAGATGTAGTCACATCCATTCACAGCAATGGCTGAACATGATGGGAAGGAAAAAGCCATACCACATGGACATAGACATTTATTAACCTCCTGATTCAGTGTCACAGGAGCAAAGACAGCAAAATTGAGATAGATTTTAACTAAATTTGTACATGTGCCTCAGTCTAAGAATGAGCAATAATAAAGAAATAGCCATTTGTGGACTGCAAATATCTTTGAGTTAAATTATCTCAGACATGATACCAGTTTTGTTATTGTGGGGAAGATCCTTCACCACGCTGTACTACAAGAGAAATAAAATCAGAACAAGTGAAATCTTTGGGTCCAGGGAAGGAAGAT